>NC_142180.1:32333294-32646588 GCF_026936395.1 Plectropomus leopardus | reverse complement strand
TTAATCTGGAATGTTTCTTCTCTTCTCTCGAAAAGTTCCACACTGTCAGAAATAAAGGGGCTAACTACAAACGTACAGGGTTCTGCAGCTTGTCGCCAAAAGAGAAGCCTCCTTGGTTCCTGGTAGAACCTTTTATAAAGTATCCACCTTAAGCACTTTCAGGGGGTTCTACTTCAAACCAAACATAAACGGTTATAGCTTAAATCATCTGTGAAAGGTTTCACCCCTTCTAACCCCTCTTCCACCAAATAAGCTCTAGTTCTTGAACCAGTTTCTGTTTAGGAACTTTTTAGTTTGGCTTTTAATTAAACTTTACCTATTTATTTATATGCTTTTATTTACCTTTTATCTACTATTTAGATTACTTTATTTATTTATTGGTTTATTTATCTATTTTACTTATTATTAATATTCTATATATTTTTTTAAATCTTTAATCTAAAGGTTTTTATCCTGCCTCTGCTGTTTCATTATTTATGGTAGCGTTTTTTTGGTTCCTGATTTTAATTATGACTCTTATTTTAGTGCTTTAATTAATTATGAAGTCTTGCTTTTTTACGCATGTGCCTGTGTACTTGAAGTACTTGTGTACTATGAAGTTCTTTGTGTTACAGTGCTAAGCACGAGCAAACCAGCGTGGGTTTCCTGCAGTTTTGCACAGAACTGTTAGAATCAAGGAGTCATCCATGGAGGGTGCTGCACTAAATAAAGCAGTAGTAAACAGCAGCAGCAAAAATTTATGGATTGCATTAATAACCTGCAAAGTTTTCATCTTTTACTACAGATTTGTTTGATCATGAAATCACTACTACTACAGCCTTTACTATTTCCATGGTGCAGTCGGATTGGGAATTGAAACTCAACCGAACCAAATATAAAATGCAAAATGCAAAGTACTGGGTACTCCTACATGCACAAAAGAGATTTTGGCAGACAATGTGGTTTTTTGGCATTAAATGATGGTAAAGAAATCAACTATGAGGAAAAACCTTTTGACCTGATGAGGATCCATGTGGGATCGAAACGCTGTGTGTGCGGGCGTTTTTTTTCCTCATATCCACTGTTTTTTGATAGCCTTGCACCTACGCGATGTGTGTATAATTACTCTTTGTCAAAGATATCAACTATGGCAAAAATAAATATAACGAAATGGTGACACAAACATGCAATGGGAATTTCAAAATAAAGGTGTATCTTAAAGATGGCGATGTATCAATGTTTAGGATGAGAAGAGTTCTTAATGAAACCCTTATGCTACGTTCAGATGGGGTCGTATCTTCTGTGTTCACGTGAACAGTTTGTATAAACGTCCTCTATTGTGGTATTCAAGGCCTCTTGAGTGGACTTTTTTTCTGCCCTTCAAGAAAAAACGTATTTGAAACCCTTATTTCTAAGGGTGCACAGCAAAGCAGGAGCATATGATAATGTACTGCTCATATACTGTAGCATATTCAAGGGATTCATTTTTTCCTCCCTTTTGTTCTCCTTTTCTTTCTTGAACACTCACACACTTTTACCGTGACTCATTCTGACACACTATTGTGCTGCGGGGGTGACTCACATCTTCTCCACGCAGGAGACTGATGAGCTGCTGCTCACAAACAAAAGCCTCCATCTCTCAAAATCGCACTTCTACAAGAGCACAGAAAATCCTGTGATCTCAGACTTACAGCTGCTTTTGAGAGTGGAGCAACTTTCTGATGCTGCTTTAAAGGCACAGTAGCACATATCAGGAGGGACGGGTTGCAGGAGTGTTTAATCCCATTGTGAGGAGGAGGACGAGGCTGCAGAGGGATGAGAGTTTAACTGAGAAGGGGAAGAGAAAAAGATCTTACAGGTGTTGAGGTGGCATCTAGGGAACTGAAAACACAGTGGCATAACAAGTCACGCTTACATAAAACATGAATAAGGCCACAGCAGCCACTGAGCACTTTTAATAGCTTCTATGTCTTTCTTTGAGAGTTTCAATTAAACTGGTTAACAGTATGGCACTTATTCTGAGAGGGATTTCAATTCCCATTTTATTTCACCTTTTTAAAGGTATCACAGGTTATATAGGGCATCATAGGAACTGAAAACAGGGAAGCGAAGATGTGAAAATGTAAAAACCACTAAAGAACACAATGAACTGATTTCCTAAACATTACAGACACTAAAAGCCATTTTTGGAGGAATCTGACAGACACGTTAAGATTTATCCTGGAAAAAGTTGGTGTCTTGGCCATGCAGGCTTTTCTTATGTATTAATACATGTGACAAAAACTTTAAATGAAAAAAAGTTTGGCTGTAGAAGCAGAGCAGCAGGATTAAATTAGCACCGATCTCCTCTGCTCTATCTTAAGAGTGGGGCGGAGAAACACCATGCGTTAAAGCTGAATGCAAAATATGAGACATTCACACTGAGCTGAAATTAAACAAATGCTTATAACTTCGGTAAATAACATAAATAGACAGTCTTACTCTGCCCTTTCATTTATGGTATGTGGCGTCTCGCAGCAGGTGGAGATCAGCCACTGCCCTCAAGTTCAGGAGAAAGGAGAGAAAGAAGGCTGGGCTCCGTGTCATTCTGCATTCAGGTCAAAACATCTTTATAACAGCTGACATAAAGCAAAGAATCGGATGCTCTATGAGTTAAATGTTCAAAAAGTCAAAAAATGCCTTTATTGGGCCCCAATCCAATATTTGAGATCAAATCAGGACATCCCTTGTCTTGACTACAACACCTTCACAGTGTGTCAGTTTTCAATATTGTGGCACAACAAATTAAATTCACCTCCATTGCACTAGGGTGGAGGTGTATGCTTTAATTTGGAGATAATGCATGTGTGTCATAAACATCTGGTCCGGGCAGCTGTGACTTAGAGAGGAGTGGACTGTAAGACAAGGTGGTCATTGCCAGATAGAGAGAGGGGTGAGATAAGGTGGTGAGTCCCAGAGACACAGAGGAAGCCTCCTATCACAGGAAGCTCCTCTTGCAAATGTCAGATTCTTCTAATCGCAGCTCTACTTCCTGTTTCAGTCCCACGAGCTTCACAACATCACATGAGCGCTCACAGAGATACCCGCAACAAAACGGGATCATACATATACTTACCCATCTGGGCAAGCATCCTACACAAACATCACATCGTGGCGGGGCTGAGGTCCACTTCAAAGTGGATTACAGGGTGGATGAAACCAGTGCTACAGTGACCGCCAACAGACGTACCACTTATTATTTCTGACCTTGATATTTTGACGCCACCCATGAGGCTCGAGAAACGGTCCGCCTCTCTTTTTTTGTTCATAACAACACACAGTGCACCATAATACCCTCTGCAGAGAAGATGCACTGCTTACACAAAAGGGGTTAGCATAACACAAATATCACACTGCACTCCTAATAAAACACACTTTTCATACACAACAGCCCTATAGAAACACACAAACTTCATAATCCTGTCATTCAAAATACACAACGGGCTAATCCGCTCCCACACAACGCAACAGAGGGCTGTCACGGACGGGCAGGGGCCGCAGCGCCGTGGTATCACAACATTTGGACTGAAAAGCTTGCTGCTTTTCATATTATTTAGATCAAGTGAAAGTGCGAGGCAGCTGCTCGTGTGTGTGTGTGTGTGTGTGTGTGTGTGTTTGTGTGTATGTGTGTGTGTGCTCAGCCTCTTGCCTGGTGCAGTGATGCAAGGAGGCCTACCAGAGGGCGGCTGCTCCCACCTGAGAGACAGATGTTAGTGTTATGAGTGCGAGTCCATAAGTCTTCGTAGGCGGACAGCAGAGGGCTAAACCTGCCACAGTACTGCTGTAAAATGCACATTAGAGTGTCTGATAGCACTTTTGAAAGAAATAACACTCCACAAGCACTTTGAAATTCTGATTATATGATTATTTAAACTCCATTCATAATTCAACAGGTTCAATCTTAATTCAGAGTATGTTTAACACGCTGTATGATCCATTTCCAACATCGGTCACTTTGTCAACACTGGGTGATAAATAAGTGAGTGTTTCATTAAAGGAGAGAGGTTGTGTATGACTGGAGCGATGTTACTAAGGCACTGTGAATGCTTCCAGCATCAATATGTGAGGAAGGGAGGGGTGAAGGACCGAACGGGAAAAGGAGAAAATTAAAACCATACATCCCATCCTGGAAATAACACATTCCCTACAGTGGATTTTCTTAGGATTTGCTATCTGAAGAGGGAAATTAAAGCCAAAAATAGTGTTTTCAGTGTGAGTTTGTGTGTTTTGAGAAGAAGCTGGTACACTGTGGGAGTATACAATAAGGCCTCAGGGTGAGGGGCGACAGTCATAAGGGAGGTGTGTGTGTTCTAATGTGTTTATTTTCAGGGGGGGCTGAGTTTACACTGGCCTCACTACAGCAATCCTCACTGCAGACACTCATTATCACCGCGTATACGCCCACGCCATGTGGATGGCGGCGATAACGGCCCTCTCCGCCAAAATGTTTCTCACCATCTGCGGAAATGTTACTACAGCCAGTTCATTCATCCCTCCGTCTCTGCCCATCAGAGAGTGACGTTTACCTGGACTGAGAGTGGGCTGAGTCGGATGTGATAGCGCTGAGCTCACAGACACAGTGCAGACGGCAAGCAGCTGTCAGCATCAAAGAGCAGCCGAGTGTGTGTGTTTGAATGAGAGGGAGTGTGTGAGAGGCAGCCCGAGAGGACCAAGACGCAGACGGAGCTAAGAGAAGATAAGATGAAATGATGGAGGGGCCGACAGAAACTGGGATGGAGAAACAGGGTCTATTGATAGCAGGATTTAAATGATAGTGACCATCTCCTGCAACAGTCTGGGTTTTATCAGACTGACTCAACTCAGCACAGACTAACAGGAACACCTTGCATTGAGGGCTGGATGCTGACACTCAAAACCCACTGATATACAACTGTGGCAAGGAGTATTAAAAAGTGTCAAGTGTTGAAAGTGGGCACTAAATGCCTGATAATATTCTCAGCCATGTATATTTATTCTTTGATAAACTATTTTCAGACATAAATAACTATTTTACAAATTTCAGAGCTGCATCCTCTTTAGGAAATGTTTTTGCACAGCTGCTTAGTATTAAGAGAAAATTAAACACTGGCTTATTTGTAAAATATCAGAAAACATTTTGTTGAGAAGCAGGTTTATGGACCAAATTACTGTGATGTCACACTAACAACAGCAATCCCTTCCTGGTAGACAACTGGCAATTAATTTCAATCATGGAGATATGGAAAATAGGCAAATGTGTTAATTTCTGTTGTTATTTTAAGCCGTAACTGTAAGATTTGAAGATATATAGGTAAAAAATGATGGTCCAACCTATCTGACGTTTCTGCTGTGCTTAGTTTATGTACTGTGTTGCTTTGCTGGCATCTTTACTAAACTAAATATACCATCACAGAAGCTTAGCAATGTACAGGGCAGCAGCAAAAAGTAATTTAGATACCAAAAAAAAAAAGAAGAAAAAAATCCATACCAGTTTAAATGTACACTAAATTATATTTTCTCTGCTTCACACACTAACCAGCTGAGGCAGCAGTAGACCAGCAACTCCCGTGTTCAGTGAAGTAAAATTACTGTTTTAGTGGCTATGAGGTAATGGCTTTAGTTTGCCGTCGAAAATTGCTGTCTGATGGCAAAGTAAAGTGGTGAAAATATTCTCAATATAGTGTATACTTAAACTGATATTGTTTTTTTAGGTGGGTCATTTTAGGTTGCTAAAAAACAACCAATTGAGGCAGTGTTTGCTCAGCCCCAATTCATTTTATAAACGTGATGCAGGGGTTTTCTAACTGTAAGTTACAAAACTTGTGATTCGGTCAAAGTAAGTCAGAGAAAAGTAATTTCATATGGCATGCTCTAAATACAGCAAAAACAAAGATTTTAATCAAGAATGAACTTGTACATGTTCATTATTCCCACGGTCAGTGCAAAACCAGTATGTCTCATCACATGTTCCTAAACTGTGGCGATTATTAGATGTGGCAAAGTGAAGTGCACAGAGAATCTTTTGAGCAAACATACCTACTTAATTTTGAACTGTGAGTACAGAAAATAAAATATTTTAAATGGAACCAAATCACTGAATCATACACAAGTTAGAAATTAGACGGGACTGGGAGGTCCTTCGCCTTGTTAAAAATTAACAAATCCCACATTGCACATCAGGCTGGTACAAGGGTGTTAAAAAGCAGCATCAATGAAAAAAGTAACAGCTGCACACTGAGTCTAAGCCACAAAATGTGTTAAAAAAAGATGTTTTAATTCATCTGTTCCACGTCATAAATCTCACAACAATATTTAAATGCGCAATGCCACAATAGTCAGATTTTCATCTTTTTGAATACTTTTGTGGCTTGGAGTTAGTTTGGATTACTTTTTAGATGGTTTACATGAACATTTTCAACACTGATTGCCTTGAATTGAGAGATTACAGACTTGAAAGTCCTTCTATTTAAAGAATAACAATGTTTGTCAATTGCAGATGATAAGAAATACAAAAACTTGGATGCTTGCATGCTCTCAACCAGCTCTGTGGAAGGACTCTAGTGTTCCTCATCTCTATAAACCGATATTTGCGTATGTACGCAGAATCTGTGGGCGATGGGACAAAATTTTGGTATTGTAAGTTTTATGGTTTCCATTTGTGGTCTATTTGTAGTCTGAGTAGTTCATCTGAACAGCAGAAAAAACAGTGTGGAGAAGCATTGGCCAATATGCAATCTCATCCAATAGGCTCTAGTCTGACAATGATATACTTTTGCATTATTTATTTATTTATTCATTTGCATTTATATGAATATATCTGTTCATAGAGATTAGCCAAAATGGCTCGCTTGCTACACCAGATCAGCCTGCATGGACCCAAAATTGTGGAAGCAAGGGGGAGTCTGCAAAGGCTTTTTTTGGCAAACAAAAGAACAGTCTTGGAATGCAGCATTCATAGATGACCTATGAGACCAATTTTGGCATCGAACAGTCTCCAGAGCATTGACACCTGAGACCTGATATCATGGGTGCTAAGAAGATGCTAAGAATCACTTGTTTGCTGAGCTGCTTGCTTAGTCATTGCTTAACTGAGATCGGTGTTTCTGCTTTTTCACTAATGGAAACATGCATTTACTGATTTATTCGACTTTAAGGTTTATTTGACGAATATACCGTTAGGTTCTGATAGAAGCCATTTTTTCTTAGGCAGTGAAGAAGAAAGAAAAGGAGAAGGAACAACAGCTAAAGTTTGAACTGCTTGCCATCATCAAAATTAAATTCCAAATCTAATAAAACAGCAACAGCGTAAACCAAAAACTGCTAGAATATTATGTTTTCATGCCAAAGTATTCCCAGTCTAATACTTGCAGTGTTTTTCATTCTCAGCTTAACTGAATTTTCTCTAACTTAATCACGTTTTTATGCTACAACCCAAAACTAGGACACATAAGCTACATATGCATGAGTCCAGAACCTCCCAGCATGTAAATGACCCAACAGAGAAACCGCAACGTTTCACCACTGAACACCAGAGATGAGTCACGTAAGTTAAGTGATTAAGAAAGACATAGCAGGAGAGCATTCCCTCTGACTGCCCCCCTCAGCCTGTAGGCCTGCATCTGGTCAGACTGGAGGTCAGCTGAGGAGGAGGAGCGAGGAGATAAGTCTATCTCCTGCTGTGTCCATCACACTATAGTAGAACAGACACAACAGAAAGTGACCAGACACCAAACCGCAAGCAAAGAGAGACTCCTTTCTCCTCATTCCTTCATATCTCCTTCTATCTACTGGCTGGACCTACAGTCCTCCATAGGGACACTTTGATAACACAGACCATTACCTCCTCATGATTTACGAGCACGTAAAGACACTCAGAGAGGAGTATGACTTGTACTAAACAAAGCAGGGGTATGGCATGGAAGACAAAAGAACAGAAAGTAAAGGGGGAAAATGGGGGAGGAGAGAAAAATGTGTATTTCTTCGCCTCGCTGCTATATGAGGGGGTGTAAGAGGAGAGGGGTTGTAAAAAAAAAACGATGGAGGAGGAGGTAGGGGAGTAAGGGGGGGCGTTCCCGTTGGCTCAGGCCTTGATTAACACCAGGCCTCCTGACAGGAAATGACCCGGCCAGCTCATAGCGCCAGGAGAGCTTCCATCTGGTGTCGAGGCCGTGGAGGAATTCTCCACCCAGGAGAACCGAGCAGAAGAACCTCCAAATGAATGAACACGTTTCATTTCCAGGAGATTCCTCACAATAGTTGGACACAGAAAGCATCATTCTGTTTCCTGTTGTGAGGGTGTAGTCGCCAAAAGCAGCACTGAGCCTTTTAGGCCCTTAAAAAAAAATCATGAAGACATCACAAGATTTTATTGACAGTTGATTCTGCCAAGTTTACGCTGGACGTTCATCCAGAATTGTGAGGTGGAGGAGTGTTAGGGGGGTTCCTCCAATTCCAAAAAAAGTGGAGGATGTTGCACTGTTAGGAGGGAGGAGTGAGGAGGGAGGGGGGGAGTGAGCGAGGGGACACTTTGGGGAGGAAAGCGGGTACATTAGGACAGGTCATCTTTCACTGTGGACTGGAATCCTAAACGTAAACAAGTTCTTCCGCACCGAGAGATAAAACACAGATATACTGTAAAAACCAAGTGGCTCTGGTAAAAAACAGACTTAGACTCACTCACTCACTCACTCACTCACTCACTCACTCACTCACTCACTCACTCACTCACGCACACACACACACACACACACACACACACACACACACACACACACACACACACACACATTCTCAACAAAACTTTTACACTTATTTATGAGGGTTTTTTTTGAGTCAAGACAGATGTTTCTATGGCCATCTGACTATAGAACAAGAATAGGTCAAAACCTAGTATATCACAGGAGTGTTTAAGGGCAATCCCTGAATATTAAATGTTCATCTGCAATTTCCTGAAGTGGCACCATTAATATTTGTTCTTGCTACTGAAGTAGCATATTATATGACAAGGTTACACTTTATTTGAGTCAAAGGATAAGGATTGATTTAATTTAATAAATACAACAATATAATCATGCTTTTTTCATGTCATTTTTTATGCAAATTGTTGTTCTGGATTACTTTTCTAAAGTGTTATTGTCCTATTTCAGTCACTTTGATTAATTATTTTGGTAATATGTGTAATCATTCGACAGCATGATAATGCATGTTTCAACAAGCAGAAATGGCATTATTAATTAGTTATGCCAAAACACACCAAGCAGCAGCAAAGTGCAGTGAGCCTGCCTTACAAAGTCTCTGGAGAACTGCGGCAGCTGCCCCTTTGTGCAGTTGTTTGATTCTGCAGTGAAGTGCAGCCAAACTCAAAGTTGGAGATAACTTTTAGTGGCAAACTGAGGCCAGAAAATAACTTCAGCCAAACAGTAAACAGAGTCATGTGACTCCTGTGACATGTGATGACCTATGTTACAAAGAATTTCTACTTGCCTGAAACCCATAAACATGCCTCCCGGCCGCAGAAAAATGTAATTACTTCGGCTGGTTACGCTCTTTACAGACAGATGAAGGCAACAGGCATCTGTTCCATCTGTAGTCTCTGACAGGAGTGATGTTGGGCACTGCCAAACCACAACCAGAATTATAGTACAGGTAGATGTGTGACTGTGATGAACAACATGATGTGACAGAGGTTGTTTAGGTTTAAAACTTAACTAAAAAAGCAATTAAATAAATAATTTCCATCCCAAGCCACACGCAACAAGTTTCCACTGAGAAAAACTCCTCAGGATTACCAGACTGTCAGTGCGTGGAGAGAGCTAAGTGAATAAAGGGGACTTCATTGTCTATTGTTTAGTTGAATTCCAATCAGTTGTTACCACGGCAACAGCTACTTTTCCTGGAGTGAAAGTAGTGAATGTGATTGGCCATGATTGTCACAGCTTTTAGCGCATCCACCTCTGATAATGGGTTCTTCCTGATCCGACCTCGTGCTCAACTACTCCACAAGTGCTCCAAGGGTGCCTGGCCATGAAATGACCAAAAGTGCGTTTGGCACGCTCCTGACGCACTCAGCAGGAGACACCTAACTGCAATCAGCCCTCAACACTGGATTCAGGAATCCAGTGTCCTCTTGTGCACACTGAGCAGCAACTAACTTTTCAATTACGGATATAAAGAGATAAAAACCAATGCTCTGTTCAGAAACTGCACTGACAGCTGCTTATTATTGGACAGACACGATGGACATCTCAAGCATTGAATACACATTAAATAAAACACCATACAGTAAGTGGTAAGCTAATCACTGTGGGATTTGTCAGCCGTTTATTCTAAAAGGTGAACTGCACATGAGATGTGTCGGGCACGTACGTATCCAGCGTGAAAAGTTTAAACAGTAAAAATAATAGACAGTGTCATGGTCAGTGCATGAGAGTTGGCAGCCCTGATAACAAAGACGATGCACAGAAACAACAACTGTAGGCTACTGAGGAAGTGGATCAGATGATGTGAAGGCAAACACACTGCCAGCAAAACCAACGGCCTACTCATTGTGAGGGTGCAACGGCCATTGGGAACCTCCAAAACCTGACCGGCCAATGGTGTAACTTCATCACTCCACAACTTCATCAGTCACTCACTCAGTCAATAGGCAGGTTTCCAGTAACCCTAAAGTTGCGCAAATTGAAATTGTGAATATCAAATATGCCTAATGGAAACACATCAATTTAAAAAAACAAACTCCCATTTATCACAAAAAAATGTATTACACTCGCATGAGGTAGTATTTCAGGCGAAGGTGTTATTGCATCACATTACTCTTCAAAAGTTGAGCGGATCATCTGAAGTTTTGAATCAACAATTCCTCTGAGAAATTGTGGACTATCACCTCCCAGAAATCCCTTGTACGTGGCCACTCCCATGCATAAGAGGCTTGCCTTTCCATTATTGTCTGATTGGAAATAATGACGGCTAGTGGGGTGGCTGCAATAGAAATAAACCTGCTAATGTTTTAAACATCCATCGCAATGATTTGCCAGAGGAGACGTCTCATAACATTGCGAGAAAAGTTGCATAATATCACTTGATTGACTATACTGAAATACAGTCATCTTGCGATTGTGTTTTAGCGACATATTGAAAATGTTGCTTAATTTTTGTGCAAATCTGTGGTGGAAGCCCGTCTAAGGACAGATTTTCACGTTATACAGTAGGCTTGATCCCACCCTGCTGCAGTCTGGCCAAAATGCACACAGAGAGACTCATATACATTCATAAACACACTTTTTAAAATTCTTTATCTGTTGGTCTGAGTGCTGCACACACTGTAAAGCGAAACTTATGGATAAAGATCAAAAGGGACGCCTTCCAAGAGGAGCCAAGAGGAGTCCCTGCAGAAGACGGGAAGGCGAGCGGGTAGAGCGTGTTGGCTGGACTCCATTGCTGACCCTCTGTCAAAGGGTCACAGGCTGACCTCCGCCTGCACTGACGCGTGTGCAGGGGCCAGGGGCCGCTGACTCAGTTAGAGTCCCTCTGGAACCGGCCTGTATGTGTCTGCTGTGTATTTCTGCCTTTGCTTTGTTGAGTGAGTGCGTGTCTATTTGCAAGTGTGTGTGGGATCGCGATAGTGTCCTTTTTCATTCTACAAGCCTGATTCCCAGCGGAGATATAAGTGCTTACGAGCCTTTTATGATGTGCATTTCCTGTCATAAATAAGAAGCAGAGGAATTCTCCGCTGAGCGCTAACACACTCCATAAACCAAACAGAGGTGTAAACTACACTCTGGGCCAGCTCTGTGAAATCTACCCGACAAAACATGGCTACTACTGACTTCAATTGTTAGCTCCTGCATGATAATACTGCACACTCAATTGTTTGTGACTACAAACAAAGTACTACTTGCAGTTCAGCATCTGACAATGATCAATTTTGAAAAGAAAAGGAAAGAAAAATCAATTCCAAATGAAAAATTCAAATACATTGCTTCCAAAGATGAGAAGTCTCTTTTCCTTTCAGGTTGTGTCACACTATTATTGACTACACTATTCACTACAGGTCAAAACAAATCGGCATGAAAGTGAAAGTAGAGTTTCATTTTGACTTGACATTTTACTCTGGATGATTGCACGTTAAAAAAAATAAAATAAAGTAAGGTGCTTACTGAGCATCGAGCCTTATGCCATAGCATATGATTGCTTTTTTGTGCAACTATCCATCCATGCATCCATCTATCCTCACAGATCAAAACCTTCCTGGTCAGTATTCTTGTTGCCGGGGGCGAGTGGAGCAACAAATACATCTTTTGCTGTATGTGTTTTGTACTAATATATAATAAAAAAAGCTCACTGACTGCTGAAAGAGAAGACTTGTTTGCACAATTCAAATGTAAAAAGCCTGTCTGTCATATTGACACTCTTCCACTGTCGGAAAACAGTTCTCCACATGTTTATTTATATCGCCATGATGCTATAGTGCCTCAGAGGTGTAACCATTTGTTACTTTGACTGCCTGCTACCGTCTGTCACATTGTCCTTTGGGTCCATTGCTGCAAACCTCAGAGGAGAGAAACAAAGGTACAGTATGGAGACCTAACCACCGTGTGTGCTGACTTGGTGGGATGTGAGTCTGGGGGTCTGCTTGCGACTCTGTGTGTGGCCCCGCCTGTTAACCAGGCCTGTCTGGCCCGGCAGTGAGGAGCTGATGAGCCTCTGTTAATTAAAGCCTGAGCTCCATGTCATCAGCTTATCTGATGGAGTGAACGAGAGAGAAAAACGCCACTGGCTGCTTGGTTCACCCCAGGGCCCACGCTTTTCACCTCATACATGTATGTGTGCACATGTGTGTGTTTGTGGAAAAGAGGAGGAAGTAAAGAAAGACCACCAATTAAAAATAATTGAGACTAATTTCATAAACACAGTGCAACAGGGGAAACATATTTAATCAGGCGCGATCATTAGACAAACTTATGCTCCACTTCCCCCCTGCAACCAGGCTGGCGCTTTAGGGCCTCAAAGAGAACGAAGTAGGAAGAAATGCAGGGTGGTAGAAAGACAGAAAGAAGGAGAAATGGAAAAGGATATTTTAAAAAAAACAAAGAAAAGAAAAGTTTGAGAAGTAGGCAGACGGAGGGTTAGTGGCCAGAGTTATGTGTGATCCCTTTCATGTCCCTTGCCTGGCCCGTGTTGCCGTGCCAACCCAAACAGCGGCTTTGGGGAGGTCCGACTCTCCCTCCACTCCCCTCTCCCTTGCCCCGTGCACACCCCACTGACAGGATGAATAACAAACCCGATGTGTGTCTGAAGCAGAGAGAGAGAGAGAAGACATGAAACCACCAGTTCAAATCCGAGTCTCGCTCTAAAAAATGTTGGTTTGTGACCTTCTTCCCTTATACTGTCACTGCTGCCGGTAAATCACTATCATCACCATCTGGGGACCGGGATTTCATATTCTCACTACTAGAGCTGCACACCCACACACTGACATAAGTACAGACAAACGATGATCCATCGTTCCGAGCTTGCTGGATGTCCTAGGGTGAGGAGCATTTGGGTTGGCTTCTCGGCCAACTGTAACCCCAAAGCTGAGAGAAGAAGAATCGAAAAGGGGAGGGGGGAGATTTAACTCCATAACCAAAGGCTGACGGAAGGGTTCCTACACATTTTCACATTTTTTCTTGCCCCGCTTGCCTGACGTTTAACAAACATGTCAAATTCAAACTGTACTCAAAAATAGAATTATTTAGCGGACAAATATGACGGGAGAAATGGCACGCGGGGAGAAAGTGTAGAGATGTATGTGATGATAACTACAACAATGTCACATGTCAACATATATTAGAGCTACATGATGTCAACAGCTACAGAAAATAATTTCTAAGTTATCCATGGAAGATTACTGTAACAATGTCATTACACACGACAAATTCTATGACTTTTCCAAAACTTTCCGTGATTTTTAACTCTTTGAAACCTGTATCGGCATTGGTATTCTTGTGCTGCGTTAAGACGCCTTCTACAAGTATTTTGATTGCTTAGTATATTGGTTTGATTACTTTCGAAAATATTCAAGAAATGTCGCACAAATTGAAAGTGTTAAGTACATTTAGAAAATCATTTTAAAACATCTAGGGAAACATGTCCAGAAAACTGTGTTTAGAATTATAATAATTATTGAAAATGATGTTACAGAATCATTATTATAATTATTCTCATTGTTTTTATTATTATTAAGATTTCTTTTGAACTGTCATTGTTTTTCGTTGTACTTTTTTAAAACATTTTTTGTGCTAATTTTTAGGTAATTTTCTTGTACTTTTTATTTATTTCTTGCTAATTTGGGGATAATTGTTGCTCATAGCCTTCAAAAATAAATCAAGCCAGTTTGGTCTGGCTTCAAAGGGTTCATAATTCAGTGACTTTTCCAAACATGATTGTGAAATTCCATGACTTTTCCAAGTTTTCCATGACTGTGAATCCATAAAGGAGTCAGAGGAAGACTCATTATCACTCTCTTAGCAGCATCAGTGTCGTTTTTGCCACAACTGAACAAGAGATTAACAGTAACTGCTCCGAGCTGTTTACAACCTGCACACATCACACACGCCGCCTGTACACACCACAGACTGTCTGGCAGTGCCCAATCAGACTCCCAGTTTTAGGAGAGCAGTGGTTTCCTTATCCAATCACACTCTTTGTGCACCATCCGCAGCACTGCACATGACCAATCCGGCTCCTTCCACATGTGGTGTCAGCTGTGGAGCGTTTGGTTTAAGAGCTCATTTCCCAGGCTGCAATAAGCAGAACCATTTTCTTGGATAAATACTGTTCAACCCTTTAATCAAAGCCATGCCCTAAGACAACAATGCAGACTTACTGTGCTGTATAATGAATGCACAGATATACAGAATGATGAGAAAGTTGCAAAAATGCAAACATTTAGGCAGAAAAACTGCAAGAAAGCCCAAAATTCTGGTTCAAACAGCTGTAGGAGTCTGATTAGGCTGCTCTACTGTGGGATACAGTATTTCAAAGGGCCAAGCGCTTATTTTTCATCCAAATTTGGTACATGTTTAAAATTATGAACTACTGTGTCAATCAAGCTTCAGAGAGATCATAGTGAATAATAATTTGCCATATGATTCTGTTCAGGAGAGTGGCATTTTTTTATTTTTATTTTTTTTAAAAAAAACAGCCCCTAGGAGAGGTGCACATTGTTTCCAGGACACCTGTCAGTAAAATGGCCTTTTAGTCTAATGGAAGAGGGTAGTGAGGCAATCGAAAAACATTGTACATGAGAAAAAAAGGTAACTCCTTCATACTTACCTCAAGTTTATTCAAGACATTTTGATCCTACTTGGACATTCGTCAGGTCAAAAATTTTAAAACGTTGCCTTGAACAAACGTGTGGCATGGAGTACATGTGCAGGCGTTACCTTTTCTCCTTTCAGTCTTATGGGACATTTTTGTGAGAACTGGGGCATCGGAATTATGAGCTATCGAACAATGGCATGGCACCCTGCTGGTTGGAGAGCTGTAGCTGGAATGAAGTGATTTTGCCATGAAATTTAGCCATCTTGAATGCCGGTTTGTTTGGAGGAGGACTGTAACCTTTATCCTTAAAAATATCCCTCTAAATAAAGGTACATATTACCTCATGGATTATGTAAGAAACCGTTGCTTGCTGCTCATAATTGCAAGTTACTGGGAAAGCAACTTTAACCCTCTCACTCCAGCCTTACTGTAAAAAAAAAGCTGTGTTCATGGAGGTTTGCTGCTGTGCCTTAAAAGAATCGAGTCCAACAAGGCCGAGAGGAAACATGGAAAAAAAAATCTACAGTATAAAGAAGCCTGAGGGACATCATTTCCTGAAGATGCTCTTTAATTAAGTTCCCAGAAGGAGGTGGTTAGTGGGGTCGGGGTGTGTTGCATTAGCCTGTCCTGCGTACTGTCCTAAACTTGCTTGTCCTTATATCCTCTCTTCATTCCTGTCTTGTGTTTCTGCATGTGCTGTAGCCAAGGGGAGCTAAATAGAAGAATTTGTAAAAACAGTGCTCTCATGGTGACCAGGTTTCATTCAACGTCTGGTTTCCATTTGAGTCTTTTAATTGGGCAGAATGTCACAATCAGTGTTTTGCTCTGGATGCAGAGAGAGACGACCTCCCGCCTCATGTTACCCCAGCCAAGCAATTCATCGTCTGCCATAAAAACTCTCACACAGACGCTCGTGCGCGCAAATACACACTCTTACGTTTCAAAGCTGGGTGCACACAGACACTGCTGAATTCATCTGAATTGGCAAGACGTGCGCGCGCACACACACACACACATACACACAGCTTTTTTTGTCTAAAACACACCTGGCACACTATGACAGGGTAATTTCCAATGAAGTGTTTATAACAGAGAGTCAGGTTTTTAACATGAGCCACATCTTGGCTTGTGTCTGCCAAGAGGCCCCTCAACTCCAGGCAGCACTTAGCCAAGTAGAACAGGAAGAGGGAGAGGTGGAGTACGAGGAGGAAAGGAGTGAAAAAGAGCGAGAGGAATCAACAATCTTTATTAGTGCTTTACATAGATTCACCAACCCTATACATACTATATGAGCCAATGTGCGATATGAGATGAAAACCCCAACAGCAGTGTAATATTTCAGGGTGTGTGCTAAGGTAAGGAGCGGGCCAGAACTAAAAGTAGCTCTAATTATGAACTATGTGGCAGGGGAGGAAACCGTGTGTGTACAGGCTCAAGGTTAAAGACGCTATTACTCAGGGAGGTACAGCTGGCTGTGGTGTGGAGGTACACGGTTAATTCATCTTAAGGCCTTGATCTGCTCTACCACACAGTTACCAGCTCAGCTAAACCAGCAATGACTGGTGCTACATAGAAGAGCCAAAGAAACCAGTCCACACACACAAACACACACACACACACAGGTTCCCACACGTTTTCATGGAGAAAATTATAAAATCAGGACCCAAAATATTCTTTTTCTTCGCCCCACTCAACCAGCGTTTTTCAAACGTACAAGATTCAGACATAATCTCAGTTTACCCAATGATGTGTTCATAGACTGGCCAGAATTTGAAAATCCAACAATAATTACTGTTTTTTTTAGTTTCTGGCTATGATAAGCAGTGTAATTTTGGTGATTTTTAAAGAAAATATGCACTCCAAATTTGTTTTATCAAAAATGTATAAATAAATAAATAAATAAAATTAAATCAATCAATCAATAAATAATTAAAAAATCCAATTTTTCCATTTTCTATGAAAATGACCAAAAAAAGAAAACTGCCAATTTTTTTGTTGCCAAAGGAAAAAAGTGCCAAAAGGGATTTTTATAAAAAAATGCCAAAAACTTCTTTAAAAAATCTCAAAAAAGGTAAATATAGAAAAAGTATAAAATAGCCAATTTCCATTTAAAAGAAAACATGCCTAATGCCTGACAAACACAAAATACAGCCATTTGAAGTTGTGTGCCCCTCGAGCAAATAAAGAACTCTTGATGAACAAATTAACAAAAACGTAACCGAAACGTTGCCACATGTCAACCCATCTTAAAGGTATGTTACTTCGTCAGCTACGAGAAAAAAATTCACAGTTCTGTTACATTATTAATTGATCGCATCCAACAAATTTCCATGATTTTTTCAATACTTTCAGTGATTTTTACTAGTTCCATTACTTTTTCAGACCTGGAAAATGTGATTGTGAAATTCCATAACTTTTTCAGGTTTTCCATGACTGTGAAAACCCTGATATTAGTGAATTGAAACCACAAACACAACGTTTTCCTATATCATGCTTTGCAGGGCGACCTCACTGTTTTGGGAGAGGGGCTGTAGATGTTGAAGCGAAGGGTAATTTCTCTCTCACACTTATCCACATGCACAAAGTTCAGATATTCCCACACTCCATTTTATGTGTAACTGCTTGCCAGACTGACCAGAGAGTGTGTGTGTAGGTGTGTGAGTGTGCTGCAGGGATAGAAGGAGAGGGATGGGGTGTGAAGACTTTGATAAAAACGTGCCCATTAACAGCACTGGAGGCAGACAGAGGAAATAAACAATCAGCTGTTCCCACTCTCCTACTCCGATTTCTCTCCTCTCCAACCATCAGCAAATTTGGCATACTGAGCACGCCCTGGAAGCAATCATGAAAATTGGGATCAACTCACCGGTGAGTTTCTGCAGCAGGGGGCTGAGCTCGGTCTCTCGGGTGATGACCAGGGTGAGCGCTCCTATCAGCTCCCTCTCCAGCTTCTCCAGCTCCTCCTCCTCAGTGTCCTGGTCTGTGGTCTGCGCCTCGTCAGCCAGGGAGTACAGGTAGACCAGCAGGAGGATCAGCTCATCGGGCCCACATTCGTCCTCTCTGGACCTCGACCCCGAGGTCGTGCTGTCGTCGTCTCTGCGGGGCTTCATCAGAGGCAGCAGCTGCCGCAGTACAGCAGAGAAATCAGAGTCTCCGAGAGCCTGTGACACCAACACACAGACATACAAAGAGAACAGGTGGTTAGTCAGAATACAGAAACTTTTCTAGTGAAGTAAGTTGACATGAGTTAGATTTTTACTGTCCACAGCACAAAAAGACCAGCAGTTGGATATGGATGTTGATTAAAGTAAAACTTCGATGATTTTACACAGTCATGTAATGTCATCTGATTCAGCGTCAATTGGTGCTAAAGACTACTACTAAGTTTGAAAATGAAAAAAATCTGGAGGTGTGGAGTATTTATGTAAAGATGTGTCTAAAGCTCAATATTGATTGTTTAAGGGATCTTTTGTTATGGTTGTGTGATTCCATATTTCAGTCTGAAGATTTTTTCCTGTTTTAATCTTTTGTATCCTCTGTATTCTTAATAATAAAAAACAGTATCTTTAAATAAAAAAATCTTTAAGAAATGTTCATCATGAGTCTGACAACATTCATTCTTGTCTGTATATGATCTTACCACAGGCAGCCTGTTATGGTAGAATAAAATTAAGACTAGAAACTGTAAGTAAGCACATTCAATCTTGGCTGTTTTACCCCAAACAAAAACCAAAGTGTAAAACTATGTGTTGATTACCTGATCAACGACTGAGTCTCCCTGTTGAGTGTATTGCGCTATGATGCACAGAGTATTTACATCATGTGATATTACCCTCATTTGCCTGCATTCTTATTAGTTGGCGTCCTTGTGTGTGCTGTAAGCGTTCAAATTAAGAGCACAGTGTGAGTGAGCTCATCGTTCCATTTGCTAATTTTATTACAGCTCTGTGAGTGGTTGAGGTAACGCTCAATTTTGTTTCATTCTTTTGTTGGATTTGCACGGCCACTGAACTGCTCTTTCTCTCTGTATTACACACACACACACACACACACACACACACACACACACACACACACACACACACACACACACACACACACACACACACACACACGTCCAACATTTGGACCAATGTTTAGGTGCAGTGACCTGTTTTTGTGAGCCTGTCTGAGCGGGTCTGAATAGTCCCTCACGATGTTTGTGCTCCGGTCCAACATGCTGTAGATCAGCGGACCGTTTTCAGAACACTGGCCACTCTCACAACAAGAGTGAGCTCATAGAGCTATAAAACAAGGGCGTGGAGCTAATCTGTCCGAAAAAATTGCATGAAAAATAGGACCAAAAGCGGGGAAACGGAGGCAACGGGTTCGCAGAGTAGAGAGAGTGAAAAACAAAGCAGGGGAAGGAAAGAAAGATACTGAGATATTACAAGATGAGGAGTTAAGTTTCAGATGATGGTATAAAGGGAAGGATTGTTGACAGAGGACAGAATGTTTGTGTCGGATAGAGCTACAAATGCCCCTGTGGATATATTTCATTTTAACGAGGGATTCCTCTGTGAGGAGCTTTGTGTTCCTCTCACCAAGACAAACAGGCTCTGAGAACGAGGGGCTTTGGACCTTGTGGTGGGCCCACTGGGGGGATCCTGTGTCTGACCCAAAAGAACTCTTCACCGCGCCAAAGATGCAGTACAATAAGACCCAGAGATGGTGAGCCAAAGCCACAGAACTGACTGACTGTCCCTCAAGAAGTCGTGACTGAGGAGAAGACTTTTTGAAAATGAGCATATTCATAGTTTTAACACCATCTCCTGATTGGGGAACCTCTCAGTAAGACACAGGAACAAGCTGACCCTGGTGGTTAATAAGGCCAGTGAGATAACTGTGAATAAACAATTACCACTCCAGAGCCTTTACAACCGGCACAACCACGACCAACAAGACAACCCAGGTCTATAATGACCCTACTCACCCTCTTCATTCATCATTTCAGCTGATGCCATCTGGCAAGAGACTCAAGGTCCCGCTAGCCAGAAAAAAATGGGTTCAAGAGGTCATTTGTGCCCTCTGCTCTGACCATCAGAGACAGAGACATAATAAAAGAACCTCTGCCCACCACCCAACATCCATGAGCACTGCTGCTGTTAAAACCATGGATTTTATGTATTCAAATATTCAAACTGTCTCTTACTGTCCATTTCTACTCAAGGTGGCCTTTCATTCACCCTCAAATTGCATAAATTGAAATTGCAAATATAAAATACACCAACAACAATTTCTGTTTTTGATGTTTCTGGCTATGATAAGCACTGTAATTTATATTTATATATTTAAACATGACCTCACAACCAGTTTTCTTCAAAGAAACAAAAAAGTTGCTAATTTAAAAAAAACCCTTCCATTTATTGCAATTAAGTTTTTAAGCTTGCATGAGGTGGTATTTCAGGTCACATGATGCTATGGATACGCGCTTATCAGTAGGCATGATGCAGCAGGTGCTGCAAGAGCTGTTATTGCATCACATAACTCTTCAAAAGTTGAGCAGATCATCTGCAAGTTTTGAATCCACTATTTGTGAAATGTGAAATTGTGGATTATCACCTCCCAGAAATCCCTCATAAGTAACCGCTCCCACATACAAGGGGCTTGCCTTTCCATTATCACGAGCATAACACGCCTATGTCACCTTTGATTGGAATTAATGACGGCTAGTCCGGAAGCTGCAACAGAAATAAACCTGCTAATGTTTCGAACATCCATCGCCATGCTTCTTGGAATGTTATCGTGAGAGGAGAAGTTGCATAACATCACTCAACTGAAACGCAGTCATCTCGCAATTGTGTTTTATCGACATTCCAAAAACATCGCTTAAGTTTGGTGCAAATCTGCAATGGAAACCTGCCTCCTGTACTGCCAGAGTTTCAAGGGAAATTGTAATGCACAATTAAGTTTTCTTTTCTTTTCTTATCTTTTGTCCCTTGTTGTGGGGAGTGCTCACAATACAAGGTCTATATCAGTGACGCCTTTGATTTTAGTAATTTCTTTGATCATAAATATAAAGTCAAACTAAATATCACAGTAACAGTTACTGCTTCATGAACAGTTAGTCCTCACGGTGACATCTGCATCAGTCAAATCATCCCAGCATCCAAGGTATCAGGAGAATACACTCCAACAACTCCACCTCCTCCCTCCCTGCCTCACACGCCAGCCAACCACTCGTCCTTGGGGACCGTTCGAACACAATCTCACCACACATTTTTCTTCTTCAACATTGTGAAATCAAATACCTCTCCAAGTCGCCCTCATTGGAACTGCCAAACAATGTTTGGGAACTTTCCCCCTCTGGTTTTGCTGATGCACAGCAGCGAGGCAAGAAAGACATTAAGGGGTTTCTTGTTGAAATGCAAACGGTGAAGCACTTTCTCTTTCATCTCTCACTTTAGAACTATTAATCGCCTACACTTCTGTCTGGACACGTCCAGGAGGACATTCATATGATCCTCAGCGCTCTCAAAGAAGCATGCCAGCTGTCAGCAAATTACATTTTCATTTTGACCAAAGCTGGCTGCAGAAGTACCTGCTTCCAACTAACTCTGGCATCAGAGGCTCTCAGTATGGGTCATTAGAGAGAGGAGGAGCTGAAAAAGGAGCTCTGGAGGGACTCGGCCCCCACATCATTTGTCAAGAAGTACCTCCATCATAACTGGACGAGTGTTACCTCCTGGGCCTCTGAGAACACCAACAGCATATGTTCTCAATATAAGCATCCTGTTTTTTATTTGTATTGTTCTTCAACATTTGCTCTTTACTACTGTTCAACAGGTTGCAGGTTGGTCAGTTGCCAGATTGTTAAACTGTTGTTGGTTGAATCAAAATGACCAAAAAGCAGTTTTATCTTGCTGCTACATTGCGTGAAACAAGTACTAATTAAAAGAGACTCAAAGAGGATTAGGAAAAAATATAAACCACCATGCTTTAACACTATGATGAGAAATAAAGATTTTAAATCAGGTCTTTTATTCACACTTTTCTTTTTTCTATTTTATTTGACTAGAGCAGTGGTTTCCGATCTTTTTGGCTTGTAAATTCTAATCAGTTCATTAATGGATCCAAGAAAATGTTTGTGCACAACTTGAAGAAATTCCCCCAAGGCGTCCTTGAGATTATGTGTTCACAAGAATGAGATGGGCAGATGGATGGACGGACAACCTGAAAATATAATGCCTCCAGTTACACATGCAGTTGGACACATGACGCCTTCGGCCGCAGTTGTCGCCAGCGTGAGGGCCGAAAAACAAGCAGCAATGTATCCATACATCATAAAATCCAGAAAAGCAGTAATATACAATAATAAGTTAATGAAATATCTAGATAGAGAATAATAATCATAAAGTCATTATCAGTTTGTGTCACCTATTTTTGATGGATGAAGAAGTATGAATCAAAGATTTCACAAGAAAAAAAGCAAAAGGTTAAGAAAAGACAAAAAAAGAATGTGCCAAATTGTGTGTTGCAGCGATATTATCAGTCCTTTCCTTTTTCTCATCTCATGACTTTGGGGGTCCCAAATGTTGGGAAGCACCAGCCTGAAAGCCAGTTATCTATCGGTCACTCTGCTATATGCTATTAGGGTTTTTTGCCAGTAGAACAATTTTATTTTTTGGCTTTACTTATTAAGTTTTGGTCGTTTTAATGCTTGCAAGAGTGTCTCCTGACAAGCACATAAATTAGGAAATTGAATTTGAAGCATTTAATTTGAAATTGTAGCCAAAAGTAAATACTGAAATGTATTCCACTGAGTAAATGTATTTTTTGAATGAATTTGCAACTCAAGTACAATTCCTGCCAACACTAATGTCTTTTCATATCTTAACAGCATGGTTTACTTTCCTTAACCATGTGTGCAAACTGTGTACCGTGCAGTATATGTGTGTATGTTTTTACGTGTGAAAGGAAGCGTGCACTGTAACTGGGTCCCTTCAGGAGATCTATAAAAGCTGCTGTCAGCTGCACGCCACGGCGCCAGAGCAGGAAATGGAGGTCTTTGGTACAAAACTGAGACTGAGCTGAGTGAAGCTGAGTGGGAAGACTGACTTAAGCTCTTTCCAGCGCTGAAACTCAACAATGCCCGAGTCACAGCGCTGGCACATGGGCTCGCTGGAAAGGTAGCGCAGTGTACACCTCTGGGAACATTATGGAGCAGAATACAGCATGCTTTCCATGGCACTGAGCAGAGCACAATCAGAGCTTTAGATTCAGGTTATATGTGCTTTATTACCTTAAATTTACTTGACCATTGAAGTGGAAAGCACTTTGAAGAATACGCATTTCTAAAACTTAGAGCCAAAAACAGTGGTTGGACGTTGCACCATCTGGACCTCCTACAACATTTAAAATGAATCAATAATGAAACACTTTAAAAAAAAAGAGCCCATTCAAAGAAATGTTTCCACTTATAACAGTTTTATCTTAATAATCTTTTGAAGGATATCTACAGCAATAAACTTTCATCTGACGCTTTCCCCAGGACACCCAATAAAAACATTCTCAATGACAGACTTTAAAGAATGCTGCAAAATTCATGTAGAGTTTAACCCTTTAACACCTGGATCAACATCAGTTTTCCTGTGCTCAGACGCCTTTGGCAGGCATTTAAACTTCGGAAACCTGAAAAGGAAAAGATTTGATTTCTTTTGAACACATGCAAAAAAGACAACCTTGGCAAGAAATGTCCAGCCAGTTACAAAAAAAATAGTAAAAGGTGACAAGGAAATGACCTGAAAACTACACTGTGAAATCTGACAAGTTAATGTTACTTCAAATAATAATAACAACAGATTGCCTTCAAAAAGCAAAGTAAATTCTACTATTAATCTTCATTTAAGTTTATTTTGTGTTCAATTATGAAGTTTACTTTAAATATAGCTATATTTACTTTATATAGTGAAGTTGTTGCAAATTAAAAATGGCAATTGAAATTAGTGTTAATAATTCTTTCTAAGAGTCAGCAACTTCAGTAAACAAAGTTAGTCTGACTAAATTTGATCATCGTGCTAATGATGAAGTTAGGAGGTTTGTTTTCTTAACATGTCTGAGAATATACAAATATGATAGACTAGTTTGCAACCAGCAGAATACAGATGTGTATCAAAAATTATATTTATAACATCTAATTAGAAATTGAAAATTTGAAATTGCTCTCTGCCTTCTTCCCTTAGTTTTGAAAAAAATCAAACCAATACGCTCAGGTTTCAAAGGGTTAAGGCCCAGCCTGCAGATTTCGGGGCAGTGCTCATGGCCTCAGCTCCAGAATTACTGCAGTAATAACAGGAAGCTAACGTTATTATTACACACCATTACTGAATGCGCTGGTCCTGCTGCCATACTCTAATACCACTATTACACACAATTATAGAATAACAATGGCATCGCTCTGTCAAAACAATGCCAATTTTAGGGCTCGCAATTAGTCAAATAAAGTCATTACTTTAAATTACTTGAGAGTTTTGTATAATGACAAAATCTTTCCCAAAGAAAAACTGACTTTGGATAAAAACACATAGCACCTCTTTGTTCTCAGATGCTGAATTTGCAGCTGGATTATTGGTACGTGACTGAAGCATCACCGGCTTCTTGCTCGCGCCTTTGCACCAATCATAAGCTTTCACTCGCATAAAGCTCTGGTTTGAATCGCTATGCCAGTGATTGACAGATTACTGTTTGGCAATCCCAGCCATCCTGGGGTCCATAAAGGCTCAATCTCGCCCAATCACAGAGCGGGGCCAAACTCCGCCCCTGCTCGGCGCAGCCTGAACAGGAAACCAGCTCCAGATGCAACCCCTGGAGGAAGGTGAGTGTTTCAGATGCAGCTCAACGCGCTAACCAGAACCAGGCCTCACTTGCCTCGCTCGCTGCCTGCACAATGAAGCTTTTTTTGGGCCTGAGGGCAGAGGGGGTGGGGGGTGGGGGTGGGGTGTATTGGAGGTGGGGGTCCTTGTGGGAGTATGAACAAAGTTTGCTATAGGTCAGTTGTTGTAGTCAAACCAAAGACTCCCTGGACCAGGAGTCACCTTACATGGATGTCAGACAGTTCATCATTACCATAGCAACTAAGAAAAAAAAAATCATTTGCATTCTTTTGGAAATGCACACATGTGCTTCGTTTGCGAATATGTAATCACATCCAATTTGCATTCACGAATAACAACACGCAGAGCTGGAAGGGATACAAGCAAACATCTAAAAACAAAACACATAAATCTTCAAGTTTGAAGACAGCGACTAAACTTTGACTCTGAATTATGTACAGCAAGCTTACTATTGATCTGTATCAGCTGGAAAACAAACAAGTATGTCTTCACCCTTAGAGAGGCTGGCAGGATTTCGAACATGTAAACAACACCGAAACTCACAGCGAGGCTTCGCAAACGCTTTGACAGACATTTTGGAGATGAGTGTGCCTTATCTGCCTGCGCACACATACAGCATCTCAGCAGGGACATGTGCTCATTGTAACCTGTGGTGATGACAGTGATGAATCCGAGAACGGGTTCACCGGAAAATTTCTGTTTATTAAAAGACGGAAATTTGCCTTAAGTTGAGCGGGACTGGAAAAATAAAGTTTATCTCTGGATGTCTTTTTACAGTCATTATTCTGTCTTGTGTGAAAGGTGCGGACAACGGATCAGGTGTTTAACAAGGAGAGCGGAAATGTGACTCTAAACACAAAGAGGAGCGAGTCAGCGCGCAGGATCATTCCTACACTGAACAGTGGACGTTACAATTATTCATTTCTCTCTCATTTTTCCAGCTCGAATAGCGTAATCATATTCTGATTTGTTATTATTGTCACATAATTTTTACTGTGATTATGACAGTTGTGACTTTTTTGAGGCTAAAATACGATATGATATGTTAGTGGTCCAAAACTGCAAATGATGTCCCCAAAGGAAAACTTTGTATTATCTAATAAGATAAAGTTTTTTAGTCTGTTCAACTCACTTTCGTCATTTTATTGTGCGGACTGAAAAAAACAATATTTTTTTTCTAGCAGGCTACCAAAAGTTTAATTTGTATTCATGGGATTAATAATTTTATAATAAAAAAATTATTTGACATCCCTGTGGTGTGTTCTCAGCTTTAAAGTCATTTTACATGAAATCTGACCCTGTTATTTATACTATTCATGGTCAGCATTTTTCTGAATGTCTTTCAGTGTATTCACATTCTGTAATTACCTTATTAAATATCATTTTCTTTAGTTAGTGGTGGAGCCTTTCATTCCTGTGCCACATTAAAACTGCCTACACTGCCTATAAGACAGGCACAAGGGATTCACAGGAAACAATGCATGCATGTAATTGCTTGCAGGGTTACTATTTTTAAATATATTACTATCATGATCAGCCTTACTGTTGCTGCAAAGCCAAACAATTCCTTCTGTCGCTGCTTCACATTAAAAGCTTTAACTGTAGAAACACAAGATGTTTTTTATTGTGAAGCAGTCACAGAAAACATAATATATTTATCACTGTAGTTTGCACTGATTGAAGATGTTCATAAAAAATGCAGCTCTAAAACAAGACAAGAGCTAATTTTTACATTTTTCGACAGGGAATCAGTTTTAAATGTTGCATGAGGTAATAGAATAAGAAGCAGCAGCCACAGTGAGCTGTTAAATGAAGAGCTGCAGGCAACAGGCTGCACATCTTCTGCTCTTATGCAAGGTAACTAACCTCACTGTGCCCTGCTGTACCTGCATCGTGTGCAGCATGAAAATCAGATCATGTTTGCAATTATTTTTGACTGAAAGTGCTGCACCAGGAATATTTGTATATTATTAAACTGCTCTTGCTATTACCACCACCACAACAAGTGTATTATTGAGTAACATGAAATAAACCATGGCTGAAATCTAAAGGATTAAATCTTCAACATGTGACACTGTTAGTGTTGCAAGAATACTGAAATTTCAAACTTCGATACAGAATTATTTGATAATTATTGATAATTGATACTATTTTTGATATGATGGGGATAAATGGACATTAAGGGACTGTAGAAAACGTTAACAATGAGAGAGACGAGAAAGCACAGATGATACCAGTTAATCAATACTGTGGAAAATGAGCACCGTCTATGTACATGGGGCGCCTGGTAGCTCACCAAGGCGCCCCATGTACATAGACGGTGTCCTCGCTGCAAGTTTGACTCCAATCTGCGGCCCTTTGCTGCATGACATGCCCTCTTTCTTCCCCTTTAACTCTTTAAAGCCAAAAAATAATTCATAACAATAAAATGAGCACTTAAACTGTTTCAAATATCCAGAATTGATATGTATTGATAAATCTGTCAACACTAGACACTACTCTTTTCTCCATAACGATGATCGTCCAGATGGTCTGATGACCAAGCAAAACACTGCTTGGATGCAAAAGGGAAAACAGACGAAGATTTTCTTTACAACAAATCTATTAATACTCAGTAAATGATGGGATGTACTGAATGTACTTTGTGGCTTGTCTGTCAGTCGGTTAAGTCTTGCATATCTTAGCTCAGAGAGACACACATAAATATAGCTGAGGAGGCAAGTTAGAAGAAAAAAAAGAAACTGTGAAAGATAGGACCCTTTGATTGATTGATGGATTGTAAAGTGAGAGACGGGATGATAGACAGCGCAGTGGATGGAAAAGCTCTTAAAGGTAAGGTGACCCTTGGTCTGAGTCCATCAGCCTGATGCCTGTTATGTTTGTGAGAACACTGAGACATAAATCTTTCCTTTTAAATGAGGCCTGAATTACCACACAGAGTGTGAGGTGGGTCTGTTTTGTTTCTGCCCGGCCGAGCGGCCTGGCTGTGGACCTGCATGCCGGACTGTTTGGGAGGGAAATCAATGCAGTCGTGCACACAGCTGAAGGTCAGCTCGCTGGAGGAGGGATGGACGGGCAGCTGTCTCTCTGTCAATACAGGCAACAGCCCTCAATAGCTCTTCTACCAGTCCTTCTCCCTTTCACCTTTTATCCTCTTTAAGCCACAGTCTCCACATGCATCTGTCTTTTATCTGCACTTTTTCTCTCCTGCTCTGTGTGTCAAAGGTTGGCTTGGCTTGGAGCTTCAGGGCTATAATTTAGAAGAGACGTGGGACCCAATCACAGACACAAACACACGGTCCCCGCATGCCGCCCTGTCACCGCCAGTCAGCCACATGCTGGTCACTGCGGCTGGACTCTGTCTGCCCGGCACACGACACCCTGCCTTCTTATCACACTCAGACCTGCGCCTCCTTTGGTACTCAGATGGTAAGAAAAGTGGGCAAAAAAGAAACAGGGCTATTAATGTAAAAAAAGTGTATTAAGGCAGTGCACTTCGAGTGTTTAGAAACATAAGGGAATTAATGAGGCTTTATTTTTTGCCACATAGGCTGCAACAGATTATGGCGCAATTTACCAGATGAGAGTTGCTCTGCAGCCACAAACCCTCAGGGCCATGTTAAACCTCCCGCACTTTTCTCACACTGCGAGAAACTGAATCATGCGCATTCATGAGTAGACACACGCACATGCAAATACACACACACACACACATACACACACACACACACACACACAAACACACACAAACACCCCCCCTAGTATTGTCAAGGACAGTACATTACATCCACTACTAATTGACGCAGGAAGCTCCAGCAGGGAGAAAACATCCTGAGGTAAACAGACGGTTTCTAGACGAAGCAGAATGGAACGACTGCAATCTATCCGATGGGATTCGAAGCAAAACAACTGGCTTTTGCAGTTTTATTTTTTAGCACTGCAGCCAATCAGAAACGTGACATGATACACTTTTCTTCTCATATTTCTATATATTTATAAGGAAACATGTAGTGTGAAAGCTTAAAGCAGCCCATCTGATTCCAGTTTCAGTCTCACACATGGAGAGGAGGGCGCAGAGGTGGGGGGGGGGGGTGAATAAGTTTAACCAGCCCAAAGAGGGCTTTTTCAAAATAAAAGTTTGGCTTAAATGGATGGGAAATAGGTTGACTGCAAATTTGTAAATGTTTTGTGGCAACTTGTGTGATCCTTTTCTGTTTTTGTTTCTTGATTTATATGAAAGAAAACACATTTTTATATGTGCGCATTAGAGGGAGATAAAGTTTCTCATATAAATGATGCTGCGCTTGTAGAGAGTTTAAAACATTAGGGGGCACTGTTGCACCACATCGAGCCCTGAGACGCTTGATCTCAGCCTGCATGGATGGACTGAACCGCGTCTGCTTGTTTCTTTCCCTCCAAAACTCCATCCCTCCATCTTGGACAAGTCTTCAATAGACAGGAAATGGACTACAGTCAAAGTGTTGGATATTTTTAAACTATTAGCTGTATGTTAGGTGGACCACAGCTGTGTGATTTCTGAATTCTGCATTGTTGACCTCAGGTCTACCCATGCCGTCACTTCTAACCTGGCAGGGTGTCATCACAGGCTGCTGTAGATGCAGAGCTGCGTCATAGGTTTGTTTCTGTAGTGAAGTTTGAATAAAACATGGAATTCATCATGAAGAGCTGTGTCACTGACTGCGATGTGAGTCATTCCTCTGAGGTACAGCTGGGACGCTAAAGGAGGAGGGTCACGTATGTGTGCCACATCTGGGGAGAGGCTGGGCTTCTTTTCTAAACCCCACATTAACACAGAGGTCACAGAGGTAACTGCATTTATGGGTAAACAAAAAAGAGGCAGTCTTCACATCTGTTTCAAAGAGAAGGGGCGATGAGGCTTAGCAAAGGAGGACTGCTCACTTAGATGTGTATATGTGATGCGTACGTGTGTGTTTTTTTGGTGTAAATATGGTCTTCATCATAATCTGGACTGTCCCACCAACCTGCGCGTATCTCTGTCGTAGACACAGACAAACACGCCTCCACATGGCTGCTCTTCCCCAAACATTTAAAGAACACTCATTACAGACACTGCAAACGGAAAACAACTAATCTCCCTCCATTTCCCTGCAAGCGCACATTTGTACACACACCTGGGCGGATGTAGAGATTAATTATGGTCAAAATAAGACTGGAGCATTGTAACTAGCATTTCATAAACAAACGGAAAGAAAAAAAGAGGGAAGATGAGGAAAAAGTTGGGGATGATAGGAAGTAAATGTAGCAGGACCTTGGCAGAGAGATGTTATCGGAGCAGTGACGGTGGAGTGAGTGGGCTACTTAAGGTCACATGACGCTCCCCGATGACCACACTTATGATATGACTCAGACCACTTCTCTATTTACAGTCAATTATGATCAAGACGACTGTTTACTGTCTGAGTCGGTTGACATCAGAGGTCTCAGTGTCAACAGACATACAAAAATAATTAAATGTGGACCTGCAGTGCGTGCACAGACACACACACACACACACACGTAATAAATAAAATAAAGGCATTATTGGGAAAGACCACGTAATAAACAGTCACAGGCAATTCTTTTTTTCTTTTTTTTTTAACTGGAAACCCCTTTTCACACAATAAAGAGACAGAAAATAGAGTTAGGAAATAGAAGCCACAGTGAGGGGCAGCTGTGGCAGAGGGGTGGAGACTTTCAAAATAAAACTTTAGAGGAGTTGAAAATGTTTTGTCTTCAACAACTTTGACAAAAAAACAACTCAGAGTAAAAAAAACCTGCACACTGTCTATCTTGCAAGAATTAGAATTTTAGTGCTTGTTTGCCTGACGGAGGTCTGGTGCCGAAACGTCGCATTAAAATAGTGATTCTTGCATGTTAGACAGCGTGCGGGAGTTTTTCTCTAATTTGTGTTCTGTTGCCCCTCTCCTACGCACTTGTTTGAAAATAAATGTACGAGCTTTTCTTTTGTTTTTTATAATTTTGAAAGTGTTATTTATAACCGATGAATCCTGGATCTTTTCAAAAGCTTTACTCACAAATGCTCACAGATAAAGATGTATATTTCTGTTTTTTAAAGGATGAATGCAATGAATGCACCCAGAAGAACATTAATGGTCCAAAAGGTTCAGGTTTCTTCTGCCATCTTAAATGATATTAAAACAGTGTCACTCAGTATTGTGTATAGCTGAAAATCTTTGGGTATACAGCGCTGGTGAGCAAAAAAGACATGCTGATAATTTAAGTTATTCTATATTTAAGATGACTTTTCAAGGACCAATAATACATTTTTTGTCCTGGTGTTTATTTTTTTAAATCAGATTCAAACCCTATTCAAACATAATTTCAGGTAGCTGACATACAAGAAGGGACAAGAGGGAGAGAGAGAGAGAGTGAGAGAGAGAGAGAGAGAGAGAGAGATTGAATGTGGGAGGAAAATAAGGAAACGTACGTGATGGTAAACAAAACATCACACATCGATGCATCTTAGAGCTTCAATAAGACAGAAAATAAATTGGTCATTATGTTACATAAACTGAAAGGTTTTTCATAGAAGTTTGTTGTCACAATTGCATTACAAAAATTCCATGACTTTTCCAAAAAGTTCAATGATTTTAACTAATTTAATGACTTTTCCAGGCCCAGAAAACCTAATTTTACATGACCCTGGGAACACTGGCCAATAATGTTTACATCTCGCGCCGTCACATGCAAGAGCTTCTCATTCATGAGTAGACGCACGCTTCCTTCTGCGTAATGATGCGGTTGGCAGGTGTAGTTCGGTAGAGACAAAACAGTTCCTATTGCTCACAACAAGGTCTGTTGATAACCCTGAGTAACTAGGTCATGAATTCTTGAAAGCCACATCGCTGTTAAAATTTTCTAATTAATTTTCGGCCCTTTGAGCACTTTGAGCACAAGCTGAGTGCCACCTAGTTCGATTATATTGGAGAGAAAGCAGAAATCTCTTTGGCCGATATCTCTAACACTCTGCAATTTACACCAAAACAATCTAGATTGATAGATGACACTACAGGTGAGCGGAAAAATATTAATTTTTGATTTTGAGGTGAACTGTCCCTTTAACAAAGTGATACTTCCCTCAGTGTATAAGAGCGGCGAGCCGTGAAGAGAACGCTCTCTCTGTGAGTAATCTAAGACCTGAGACAGGGTGGCGTTCTGCACACACAGCAGTCCTCTGTCACATATACATACATGCTAACGTGACAACGCTAACAACACAGGCTGTATGGAAGCACGCTGTTCCCTACCCTCACACTGAGAAGCCAGTCTGACTGGAGCACAAACACACACAAAAGCACACACACACACACACGCGCGCAGACATACAGGCAACAGAAGGTATATGTGTTATGCTTGTGTTTACTGAAGTGTCATTGGGAGGGCTGGACACAACACACAGGCAGAAATGAAAGAGAGCACAGACATGCAGTGATCCTTCTGCAGACTACATGTCTGCACACTAACACCCATCGCCCTGCACCAATTCCATCTGTTATAACACTTTCAATATCAGCAGGGTTAACCAGGATCTCTTTATGGCAATTCATTTGAGCATTGACCCACATTTCATGAAAGGGGCAAAGACCAGGAGATGCAAACAAGGACGGGGTAGGAGGAGAGTTAGGGAGTCGGGGTCAGGATGGAGACAAAGTGACGAGTGGAGGGCTGATTTCACTTTATATTTGTGTGTGTGTGTGTGTGTGTGTGTGTGTGTGTGTGTGTGTGTGTGTGTGTGTGTGTGTGTGTGGGTGCGAAAACAAAACACAGTGCTGGTCTGCTGACACTGGTTCGACACACAGGCTGAAATAGAACAATACAAACAACATCGCAGCGGGTTCCTACTGCACAAACTTTCCCAGAGCGTTAAGCCCACAGCTCAGCTAAAAACACGACCACGGGGGGAAACGAGACAAGCTCAAAACATTAATACAGCCTCCTTTTCTCTTACTCTCTCCCATTATTGTCACCCTTTTTTTCCCACATTTCTTTACTCATTCCCCAGTGCATCCTTATCTCTTCTTCTCATACCCCTTTTCCACCAACATGGAATAGTTTCTGTTCCAGTTGCCACAGCACCTAATTTTGATCCATTTGGAGAATTTTGACCAAAAATAATTTGGTTAGTAACAAAAAAAATCCTGGACAACGCCATTCAACCAGGTGACTCTTTCTATCTGCTGATCTGACAGAGCAAAGGACTCTAGTGAGAGAAGGAGACTGTATGTCATCCAAGAGAGACAATAAAAACAGAAGTAATGGTCATAGTTGTCATGTTGAAATTTAAGTTGTATTGATGAATTCACTTATGCATTTAGTAACAGTACGAGTACACTTTCCACCTTAAAGGTTGCTGGCAGTTGGTCCAGTGTATGAAATTATTTTTTTTCTCAGTCTACAGCTGCTGCCAGAGGCTGCAAAACATTCTTTCATTTTAGTTATAGTTTACTACTGTATGAAAAAGAGTGGTTAAACCAGCCACAGCTCAGCCCTGAGCACAGAGTGTTGATTTTCTACTGATCGATTAATGGACTGTAGGGTTTTAGCTTCACCTTTTAGTGCCTTATCTGTGTGCTAGGTACCCCAAGCAGAGGGGTGACAAAAAAGGGGATGGTTCCAAAGTTACTTAAGGTACCACCTATAACTTTTCACAATGAAAATGCAAGAAAAATGTGTACTAAACTGAACTGAACCGCCCTGCTGCTGGAAACGCACCACAAGGTTTCAAAAATGTAACCTGTTCGAGAACCAGAGCTAAATTTGTGGAAAAGGGATATCTTTGCTTTGCTGCCTGTGAAAGCATAACTGCTCTGGTCCAATCACACGGACTCTTAAACTCTTCCGAGGTGATAAAAAAAATACCCCCGAGACTATCATAACTTTGACAAGTCATAACTTATATCTTGATCAAAATGGCTGGAACTCACAGGTGCGATAACACGAATCAAATCAAACATAACGGCTCCGCTGAGGTTTTGCAGGACAGTCTTGTATGACTGGGGGGCTGAGATAGAGTTGGAGAAGGAGCGGGGGGGACACGGATGGATTGCTACGCCAAAGTCAGGCTAGAGTAAACTCCATTTCTCATTGCATCCTGCTTGAATCCTCACCTTATCTCCCCTGGGTTCAATAGACCCCCTTCACTTCCAAAAATTCTTGGGTCACAAACTGTGTTCTGCTCACACATTAAGCATCCTCCTCGACAACTGAAGGCAGTGGCTTGAGGATGTTTCTCGCACCTTCAGACTGTTTGCATGGATCATTTCTTTTGCCTAATGAGAGGTTAAACTCTCTCCAGTTATTTCTGGGTGTTATATTTTCTGTCTAAATGTTGGCAGCTGTTTCCAATGTGATTATCACCTTTGTGGTCCATATCCTAGGTGGGTCTTGTATAATAAAGAAGACAGCATCACTGACAAACCCGTCTTCTAAGTTAAGGATGACAGTTTGCCACAGAGGGTACACACCAATGTTTGACTGGCCTCTTTGATAAGTAATAGTTGACGTCTGGTAGTAAATCCTTAGACACCCCCCACCTTTGCCTTTGTGCACCGTGAAAATGTCTCTCTTCCTCATCCTCTCCCATCATGACTGTCCTTCCTGAACAGATGGTAAACACATCACTAATGTCTCGTCTGTCTGTTTGTCCATGCTGTGATGCAGCGCAGAGCCGAGCTGCGAAACAAGGACTAAACACATCATACTGGCAAAGAGGCACCGCTTCTCCAAACACCAAGAGCGTGAGAATAACAATGTACCTGTGCTTAAGTATTCAAAGTACACTACTTAGCTGATTTTAACTGTTTGTTCTTTAGCTTCACCTCTACCACTGTCACTTAATGATGCAGTTTTCACAAACAACTGTATACACAAGTCTGCAGAAGCCTCATGTTGATTCAAGCACTGTATTTAAATACAATTTTGGCATACTTGTACTTTAATTAAGTATTCCACTTTACAACATTCATCTGAAAGCCAGAGTTAATTTACAAATTAAAGAGTTTGCACAAAAAACATAAAGAACTTTTCAAATATGATGATATCATTTGAGCTTAAATGATCAGTTGTTTATTTAATTTTCAGAAAGTTATTTGGATAACTTCTTAAGATTTTTTCTTGCAAAAGTGCCAAACATTTAATGGTTTCAGTGATGATTTGCGGTTTTCCTTATCTTTAATTACAACAAACAATATTTTTGAGGTTTGGACTATCTGTTGGACAAAATGAGACATTGGGAGATGAGCTCGGAGCATTTCTCACTATTTTCCTTTACAAAAGAAAACAATTAATAATTTAAAAAAAAAAACAGTTAGGGATGTTGTTTGGTCGATCCACCACTTTTATCTTGACTCAAATATATCAAAAACTATTTATACGGCATGCCACAAAATCTGATACACCCATAAACACATGGGTTCCCAACCTTTCAAAGACTTTTCAAGGACCCATAATGAAATTTAATAACCGTTCACAACAAATACCATGGACAGAACTGTAAATTATTGTATGAAAACTAAACAGCAGCCTAATCCATTCATTAATAGTTGGTTACGTTTGTTACATTATGTGGATGGTTATCCACGGAAGAATACTCCCAGAACTCATTTCATTGAACACAAAGAAATTCCATGACCTTTCCAAAACTTTCACTATTTTTTTTTGCAAGTTCCTTGATTTTTTTTTCAGGCATGGAAAATCAAATTGTGAAATTTTCCAGGTTTTCTATGAGCGTGGAAACCCTGTAAACACAAGCTTAGCTTAGCTTGTTAGCATGGTGATGATAAAATTTAGCTAATTTAAGCATCATCCGTCAACAAAAATGTCTGTGAGATAAATACACAAGTTTTCCTGTGATTCACATTTTCTAACCCGCAAAGTACTCCTGCAGATGTGAAGAAAAACTGAAAACTTAAGAGATTTGTCATCCTTGCTGATGCTGGTAGAGCAGATGATGACACAAGGTGGTCGTCCTCGACTGACAAGGGGGCTCTTTGGAAGTGACGAGGTAATTAAAACTCAGGTCATCGGAAAAGATACACAGGGCATTACAGTTTATGTACACAAAAGCACGCTGAACAATAGTACACGTATTGGGCATGTAGTGCATGCCATTTTTTAGTGCAGCGAATATGTGTTAAAAACGAGGCAACATATGTTAATTTGAAAAATTGAATCACAGAAGTTTAATGGTTTTTCAATGTCAGCTTAATGACATGTTAATGGATTTTAATGTCAAATTACTGAAACATATGGGGAATTATTGACTGTTATAAATGCATAATGAGCAAAAATTCTATTCTTAAGTAGATATTTCTCATAGTCTGGCCACCTCCACTGTCGTTAATGTCGGTGGACAAAATATTGCAACCAACTTTCTCTATAATGTAGTGCAGTGCAACATCACCACGCACTACAGCCTCCAAAATGGCCACAGAGCTGTGTCAGCACCTCTAGACACAAACAGAGTATACTTCATAAATGTGAGATTTACTGCAGGGCTTCTGTGCTGAATAAAGTCTGATTTAGTTAGGTGTAGTGTGGCTTAAGGAATTTATGTTCATTATAGTAATTCATGTAAAAAATTGTTTTATTTTGTAATATATTATGACATATTTGACCAAATGCTTGCAGCAGAAGTTTTGTCCGTTCAAAGATATAAAAAAAATAAAGTATGAGCAGAGTCAGCTGACTGCAGGCTGCAGTAACGCAAACTTGCAAAAAAAAATAAAAGTGTGATTCTGCAGTTTAACCTCTGTATTGTTATGTTTTAGACAGGATGTGGAGTAGCGGTTGGTGCAGTGTGAACGAGGACATCTGAACTTGTGATCCTCGCAGCCAGATGTGCAGTATGTGAGTCAATGCTTAATTCTCGATTTTACTCCTAATAACCACATTAAGCAACTGAATATTAGTTGAAAACGTATGAAAATCTCAACACAAACATGACCACCCAAAGTGAACACGCAATCATCAAATCATAATTCATGATGCCTCTCAAACACACAATAGACAGCGTGTAAAAAGGCCGTAAACACTGTCACGGTCATGTCTGGAGTTGTGACAGCAGAAAAGCAGATATCTCCCTCACAACACAGAGACATCACAACTGCAAACATGAAAGAGAGAGCACAAAGCGTCTTAAATAACTCAGAACAGAAGAAAAAAAACAGTGGGGTGGAGAAGATGGAGAGTATCGGTGCAGGAGAAAAGGAGGAGGGGGTTTGAGGGGCACATGGCAGGCGTATGAGAAAGCAGCCCCCTCCTCTAGCTCCTCCATCCCGCCTCCCGCTCATAATTAGCGGTTCGGCATTGGTGCTCGTTTTGGGTTACTTTCATTCCTTTTCGCATTTCCATGAAAACAGCAGTGGGGACAAACAGGCCCACATGTGTCTCCAAATGCACCAGAACAATAGAAGAAGAAAAGTGGGCCATATGAGTTCACTGCAGATAAAAGCTAGAGCGGGAAAAACACAGGAATTAGTGAGGTTTTTTCCCTCGCATGTTTTCAAATCAAGTTTTCCTATTGGATACAATGCAGCATGGAAGGCTGGAACAGCTTATTTTTGGCTTCCACTGGCATACACCGTGACAGGCAGTGGAAATTTTTCCAAAAAAGTATCGAAATGCAATAGCCCACATGTTCAAGTTACTTCAACACATTCTGTGTATTTATGTCATGTGTAGCTCATTGAAAATACATCTTTCTGTGCGCTGTATCTAGCAAACATGTGGCCAATCAGTCTCTATTTGTCCTAATTGCCCTAAACATATCCAGTATTTTGGCAACTGTTCTGAAGCACTTCTGACAAATCCATTCACAAATATTTTTTCGATGCGTACATGCTCAAATCGGCCGCTCTGGTTTCAGTCTCTTACAGGATGTTTGAGCATGTGGTCTTTGGCACTGCTGTCCCAGATACACCCTCCTGCCCCAAATCTGCACAGAAATAACGAGACGCATTTCTACAAATCAACACATACCCAGTTGTATTAATAATGAAAGATAAAAGGGTTAGGGGAGGAGACAGACACAAGCTTGGAGGAGGAAAAAGACATTCAAAACCAAGAAAGAAAATACAAATAAAATGGAGTGAGAGGATGACAGAAGGACTTTTAACTACCTCCAGACCCCAGCAGAGAGCCCTGAGGGCATCTTTCTATTCTCTGCACCCAGACGTCAATCACGCTACGAGGGGAGTGGGGGGGTCTATAAATCCCTCCACAGATGAGTTTAATCTCTACATGATTCCAAGCACAACAAAAGGCAACCCTGCCAAATGAAAAAAAAAAAAAAAACGGGAAGCTGTATGCATTCGTTTCATCTGCGTAGCTCCTAACAAATGCAAATACCAGCTCAAGATGAAAGCTGAAAACCAGATACAGCTAATGTTGTCACAACCTATAAACACAGAAACATTTAAAGGTCCAGTGTGTAAGATTTAGGGGGATATATTGGCAGAAAGTGAATACAATTGTTTTCTTTGGTGTGTAATCAGCTGGAAATAAGAATCTTGAGGTTTTTGTTACCTTAGAATGAGCCATTTTATAACTAAACAGGGAGCGAGTCCTCGTTTATGGAGATAACCATGTTACACCTGCATGTTTCTACAGTAGCCCAGAACGGACAAAACAAACACTGGCTCAAGGTAAGACCATTTGTGTTTTTTTGTAAGCCAATGTAGTTAGCAGCTCCTCCATGGTTAGAGTCAGAAAAACACTGTTTTTTTTTTTTAAACAAGAAACTGCTTTATTCAGTGTTGTTACTGAATGAAACCACCAGGTCTTAAACTTTTTACAGGTTTTTTTTTTCTTTTTTAATGACTCATGTCATGGGGTGGGAGTTGGTTGTGGCAAGCAGGGCCTGGATGGGCAAAAAAAAGTGGGTACATTTGTATAATGACCTTTCATCTGCATGTCTTTGTGAAACTAAATAGAACATCCACAAATAAATATATTAAAAATAAAAAAAAATAAATAAATGAATAAAATAAAATAAATCACCTGGTCCGTTTTTGTTTGTTTGTTTGTTTTTTTCCGAGAGAGGAAGAACTCATATCTGCAGGTGCTGCGGCATGCTGAACAGGGTAGGAGAGACACTTTATTCAGTCTTTTTAACCTGTCATTTGTCTTGGAGAGAAAGCAACTTTTGAAGATATTTCGGCTCCCAATGAACACTGAAGGAAATCTGATTAGGAGAAGTTTCAGCTGGTTGGGGTCTGCAATCCTCACCTCGAGCTGCGACTAAATACCCCTAAATCTCACACACTGCACCTTGAAAGTTAGAGCGGACTGGGGTCTGTACGCTCTGGTTGCTCAAATCAAATGCAGAGATGCTGCAGGACGTGTCTCAGATTGCTCCGCCATGAAACCTTCAAACATTTAATCAAAGAAAACCTTTAGAGTCAAAGATCTCTGCAGGTCACAGGATAGACTGGAGTTATTATTGCCAACATGACATTTCCATTTGACACACCACTTTACAAACACTGTCAGAAGTGGTGCACTCACTTAGCCGGTAATAAAGACAAAACTGACCCTGTCACAGATACATATGAAACAAACGCGGCTCCACCTGATCATACACTCCGACTGCTTGGATCCAGCCTGTTGAGCTATGTGGTTACACATGGAGCACTGCCCTAGGGAACTATGGGTAATTAATGACAGAGTGAGGGTGGCAGGAGTCTGTCTCTGATTGACCCGCTTTGACCCTCACTGCTCAGTTGCCATAGCGATCGGTCAGCCTCGTTCCCTTTGGGGGACTGGGTGAATCCCTTGGGCGACAAGGTGGTCTGCAGGGTGGGCATGAGTGAACAGAGGGGTGGGGGTGGAGGAGACTGGGGTTTCAGATCGGTACAATTACACGCTACAGCAAAGAGGAGTCCTTGTCCCACCTTTTGCTCCACGACCTGAGGGGGGTCACTCCTACTCCCCCCCTACCTTACCCCATTCATCTCTGAGAACAGGATGCTAATCTGTGCTCATCCTCAGCAGTAGCAGGCAGTACTGAGCTGCTTTGTCCCAAAATGTGTGGGGTCAGCAGGAAACTGGACAAGCAAGATCTGAGAGATTACTGTCCACTAGCTCATCAGGCTGAACAATCAACATCAGTCAACCAAGCTCAGCGAAAATGGACTGTCATGTGTCTATCTGCAGCACTAAAAATATGCTAATTCTGAGAGGATTACGCCTGGAACACACTGCGTACGTGAGCAGCACGTGATGGCAACCTTGCCGAACTGCAGCATGTTGCACGCTCACAGTGTCGACGCTGGTAGCGTTGTTGCTGTGATGCTTCTGTAACACTGCCTGCTGCTATGAGAACTGTATTTCCGCATTTATAAGCACAAATTCCGCTAATTTATGCATATAATCGTGCAAGCTTCTTCAAATGTTTTCCAATAAAATGCCTTTTGTCAATAACTGATGGGATTCTGTCAACAGAGATGTTGGTGGAGGACTTTTATTTTGAAGTTTGAGTGAAACAGATGTAATTTTATTTCCTCATCTCTGTGACAAATAAAGACATTGAAACTGTAATAAAAGGCTGTTTCTGCTTCACATGGTGCACTGCTGCATATAAGTAATAGTGGTTGCACTGATGCTGTGGTCCTACCCGATGCCAACAACTACTGCCATTTTTATTATTAGTCATACCTCCACTATTATTATTATACACATATGACTGTTATTGACACATACATAAACTACAATATTTGCATGTAATAAATATGCTATCATAAATTGCACTTATTAATTTTTATGCCTATTGTTTACCATTGTTATATGTTATGATATTGTCACTATTATTGTTTCTGTGCAATATCTATTGCAGGTCTGTTCGTCCTGGAAGAGGGATCCCTCCTCAGTCGCTTTTCTGGAGGTTTCTACCATTTTTTCCCCTGTTAAAGTCTTTTTTTGGGAGGTTTTTCCTGAGTCGTGGGAGGGTCCAAGGACGGAGGGAAGTCAGATGCTGTAAAGCCCTCTGAGACAAATTGTGGTTTGTGATGAGATTTATTAATGAAACTGAATTGAACTGAATTGGGGATGGATATTTGGCATTAAAAGAGAATTCTTTTGGTCTGGCAAAGGACTGCGTTGCTTTGTCAGCCGGGCCTGTATGACTATAGGTGTAACTCTGCTAATATACTCTTCACCCTTTACTGATCAATCACAATGAAGTCCTCAACCTGGCTAAAGGTCTGTAATCTCGCTCTGAGGGGTCATCCAGTATCTGAAGAAGACACTCAAAGGTCCTGGAATGTTTCTCTGTCTCCATTTCAGATCAGACATACAGACACAAAGACACATGTCCTGTGGGTCGTGACCTTCGCTGGCCTGTGCTCAGCAGGTAGTGACAAATGACCTGTTAGTTAATCTGTCCTGAGGTGGAGCTTTTCTACAAGGAACACAGAGCCTGTTTGTGACAACAGGAAGTTGAGACACTGTTACCAGGATAAGCACATTAAAGGATGCACATGCATGAATGCATGCATGCACACATGGCCGCACACACACTTACTTACACACACATCTGGCTATAGTTTCAATTGCAGAGCAGCATGGAAAAAATGAATATAAACAGCGAGCGATGACATGTTAAAATGAAGGATGAGGCTGTGTGCCAGTTAGAGGAATATAAAGGTATGAAGTGGTTCGTTGGCCAGTTTCATCTGAGACACTGGGTCATTGTTGGGTCTCTTGCAACCCCCGCCATCTTCCCTAATGGTCAGCTTTTTCTACGGCCCTCCTTGTTAACAATCCAAGGGTGAATGCTGGGCATTGTGGGATTTTCCCCAGTCTGTGGTGTCTTGCTGGAGCGTGCTCAAGTGAAGTCTGACGCCAGGAGGCCAAGTCAGCAGACCACACTGACCTGATTCACAGAGGATGGAGAGTGTTAGTTGGAGCTCTAAGAGCCCCCCTCTGATCACGTTCCCTAGACCACCTCACCCAAACACTGTGAGATGACAATGCAGCACAACAGAGTTCTGAAACGGCTAAAGTGTGAGAGAGGAGTGTGGACGATCTCCAGGAAAGATCAACCATTTCATTCGCCAAGTTCGGTTTGAGCAAGTGTGAGAAAAAACTTTGGCTGAGGCTGTGAGAAACATTCAGTTTAAATTCTGTAGAACCCTCAAAAACACAGATTCGTGAGAGGAAAAAAAACTCCAGGCCACATGAAAAATCCTCCTGACGAGATGGGTTTTGACTCCACAGTTAAACAGCCGCAGTAAACAATAGAGCCCAGTCCCAAAAAAAAAAAAAACATCCGCAGATGTATGGAGCCAGGTCAAGGACGAAACTCTGTAACTGAAAAAAATCTGATCTGAGAATGTATAGAAGATCCTAAGTGGGGGAAAAAAATAATCTTTGAGCTTTGAATGCCAAAAAATATAAATCTATGAATCTAAATTTGAATCTGAACATAAAATCTGCAACTGAAAAAAAAGACCTCAAATCTAAAAATAAATAATTTATTCAAAATAATATCAGAATTAAATCAAAATGATGTCTAAATCTTTTCCTATGCTTATTTTTTTTATTTTGAAAATGTTTTGGCTATTTTTATAATTCAAGATGAAAACTTGAACTTGGTTTCAAATTGATTTTTTTCAATCTTTCTTTTTTAAAAATGAGCCTTGATCTGGCTCTATACAGATGCACATGTGAAGCGAACTCTGAGAACAGAGAGAAAAAGACTGCTTTAAGTAGAAGAGAAAATGTTTAGTGCCTTAAACCCTTAGGAGCCAATCTAACTCCCTCAGCTTTAACATTCAGAGAGCTGTAGCTCTATAATTCTACAGCTATTAACACCAAAGCAATTCCTATAAAGTTTCAGTTCACTGGGCTGAGATATAGATTTAGTATAAAGATGCTTAGTAGAACATTTAAAATGCAGCACATGCAAATTACTATTGAGCTGAGAAAGTGGAGCCACCGAGGTTTAATATGAGGCAACTTGATTGAGCCTTCTTGTGTTCCTCCATTTTCCACGGCAGACGGATTGAGCACAATCATAGCCGGCAGGATGGCGAGGCGATTAGGGATAAGTAATGCAGAAAGCAGAGCGAGCCAAGCACCTATCTGTCTGAGAGGAGCGAGGTAATGATAACAGGAAGTGAGATGAGTTGGTCTTGCCCTCTGGCCTACCAGCCCATCACCTCTGTTAAAAAGGTCCCTCTCTATAAACAGGCCTCTCCCTGCCTATTAAACAGATAGTACATTAGGGCCTGAGCTGTGCAGAACAATGTAAACACAGCCGTCTCAGGGTACCGGCGCTGAGAGGAGCCGGGGGGAGGACGAGGACTACAGCTTGAGATGGGGGCTATTCCTGGGTCTTCCTGGGAGTGAACTCCATCACAGCTCCTCTCTCCCACTGTAATCCTCTCCAACTAAACACAGGAAGGAAGAGATAGGTAAATAACTCACTCTTCTGATAAACCCAACTTTCCTCTAGTTTTAGAAGGCTTGTTATGCTACAAAACACAGTGGCGCGGACTTGAGCGGAACATGGGAGTTCATGTGTATGTTTGCAGAAACATCACAGAGATACAACAACATATTTAAAGGAGTAGTGCGCAAAGGCCCTGACACATCAAGCCAACATCCAAGAACTAGCAGCGATGACAACCCCCTACTGTGTCACCCCTCACATTGCCATGTCTCGGCCAAAATGTTGCACAGGAACACACCATACGCTACACACTGGACCGTTAAAGGGAGTTAAGGATAAAGTGTGGTTTGGAGAAAAGGGACTAACAGACGACGATAGCAGAAAGCCAGAGAGGCCACTTTGTCAAGCGGCAGACAGGAGTTGATCCTGAACCTCCTGTGGCTTGTTCTGTTAGAGGATCTGTGTAGCTCCAGGGGTTGAGGGGGCTTCAGAGAGGACGCACTGGGGCTGTACGAGGGGAGAATGTGGTACTGAAAGCGGATGGATGGGGAGACGGTCAGTCCGGGTCAGTCCAGATGTGAGGCTGTTAAACAGTGGGGAAGTATAGAAGGTCAGTGCTGGACATCTTAGGGCCGTGCCCCGGAGTCATTCACACCCCTTTGTTACAATCTTCAGCAAAACACAGTACCCCCCCTCCTGTGTGGGGGCAGCGGGGACACAGCAGAGATGGAGAATAAGGGGAATGTCTGGGATGTGGGGACAGGCTCCATACCCTGGGGAAAGGCCAATTACAGGCTTAAAGCCCCCTGTCTGTCTGTGGCATGCAGCTCAGATAAGATGAAAGTTACTCAGGACCAATATCAACATTTTTCCTTCTGTTGCCGTAAGAAATGATACAATCCAGATGTTAGATATATAACTGTGTGTTAAGTATTCTGCCTTCTAACGGTTTTACATAACAGGAAAATGACAGGTTTTATTGTCAGGCTACTGGCGTACTACAGACCTGCGGGTTTGGGCATCTACAGGTCAGTGTACGTCCAGGAGGGGGCAAAGGATTAAGGTGAAGGGTCACGAGTCTTTAGGTCAGCACACCCTCAGTACGTTTACATGCACAGTTTTGTCATTTTAGCTGTAATGTTTAAATGTACCACACTGAAGCTAAGCAATGCACTGCTGTGGATGGGAGCTGCAGCAAAACGTACTGTAACAACCTAAAAAGACCCACTTTAAAAAAATCAATCAGTTTAAGCAAATACTAGTATGTTTGGAATATTTTTTTTACTTTATCTTAAACACTAACTGATGGAAGCGGTGGTAGACAAGCATCTCCCCTGATGTGCTAAGTGAAAGTGCTGTTTTTGTCAATGGAGTCTGGTGGCTTTGAGATAACGGCTTTAGCTCCCCGTTGGAAAACATTTTCTGACAGCAAGATTAAGCAGTGAAAATAATTAAAATATTTAGTACAATTACACTGATAAAGTTTTTTTACAAAAACTTATCAACTGAGGTAGCGTTTGCTCAGCACTTCATTTCATGTATGTGACACTCGAGTTTTCTACTTGGAGGCCACTCGATGCCTAAAAAATGCAAAACAAATCAGCCTGACAGGTAATTTGGATACGAGCCGTCTCAGTCTTGGTTACAAGAAGGGATGGGAATTTTATTGATATTGATACCATTATCAAGACTCCTTAATGATCTGAGTCCTTATCACTACCACCATCGATACATTTCTATTATTTGGTGGAAAGACGAGGCAACATTTTAAAAATTTTTAATACGTTGAATTAAATATTTACTTTCTTATCTTGGCATCAGTTGTTTTAATTATGTATTTTAAGATGATTAGAAGAAAAAACTAAATATTCTTTTTCTTTATGATACATTTGATTACATAATGTTGACATTTTATTTACCTTTGCCTAATAGTTATTTTACAGAGCCAACCTTAAACACAACACAGTGAAACCTTGTGCAACCTCTAAAGCTAACTGACTTTTATCCTGCTGATTTCAACTCAGATTTCAACATTGGATTATTATTTTTAATTGACGGGTCTTGCTACAAAGTTGCTACAGAGGATTTGCTTACCACTGCTGTTTTGAGTAGATAATGATGAAGACGGCACCGTCATTCAAACATTTTATCAGATAATCGATTTATGCGGATTGGTGATTGGATTTAAAGGATGTGACTCAACTCAAGATGTAATGTTATGTTATAGGACTCAGGGGACTAGATAGAAGTATCAATAAACTCAAACATTATCGACTTTTGGGTTAAACTTTTTTTATGTCCTGGTAGATGCTGACATTTCCAGAACAACTCATTTGGATTTTTATCTTGTGTCAAGTGCAATAATGAGGGCAAATGAACAATTTTCATTGTTTATACAGAGAATTTTTCCACTTCTGTAAATGAATGTCAAGGGGATTGGCTTTGGGTTCATAGCTTGTTTTCAACTTATATACACAGTTTTTCAGACTAAAACACAAACACTCAGCAGAGACAGAGATAAGCAGCAGGCCGGCAGTTTGAGTGACTCATGGGAGACTGGGGGACATACGGCCGTGCTGTGACCAGTAATAACTCGGAGCTTGAATGTTTGCAGAGGCCTGCCCCAGTAATCCCAGCAGAGTAAAGCAACAGGCCGGGGTGAGAGAGGTTAGCTCCTCTCTACTGCACCGCTGTCATCACTGCCATGTTCAGTGATGTGACAGCCAAATGAACAGTCGACTAACACAGCACACTCAGAGAGAATACAAGCCTTAAAACGTCTGTTGTTACATGAAAAAAAATAGAATTACTGCTTCGTGCATGCATGCCCCTGCGAAACAGTAAATCTGCACTTACAGTTCACATCCATGGCTGTTAAAAACATGGATGCCTCACACACATCTGTCCCCCGACAGCACAGAAGCTAATCGACTGCTAATTAGGAGTGGTGTCGGAATATATAGTATATATCCTTTGGTTATTTAAAGCACATTTGGGGCAGAGACAGCGCAGGAGCACATCAGTCAAATTAAACGTGCACCCTAACTTTGCAAACGAGTCTAAAATGATGTTTTGACTTACAAACATCTTTTAATCGCTCCTCTCACCCACTGATGTGATCTCATCAGCTGTGAGGGGATCCACAGATCAATTATCCACCCCCCGAGTGACAAACTGCTGCAGAGTAAAACAAAGAAGTCATGGAAACTCCACACTGCATTCATGCACTCGCAAAAACATTGGATTATAGAGCAAAGACACAGAATAATATTTGATAATGACTTAAAAAAAACAAAAACATCGTCAGCTACCCCCACACATACACTGTTGTTCTGAAGTCCACCAAATTCTAATCTGTTCATCTTTGAGTCCAAGTGAACATTTGTGCCAAACTTGTAGAAATTCCCTCAAGGTTTTCTTGAGGTAAGATACTAACAAGAATGAGACCTTTGACCACCAAAATCTAGTCAGCTTATCATTGAGTTTGTTACAAATCTGAAAAAAGATTTTCCTTGAGCTGTTTTTGAGATATTTTGTCCACAAGAATTAGACAGAAGAGGTCACACTGACTTTGACATCTGATCACCCAAAGCTAGTTTATTCTTGACTCCAAGTGGATGTTTGTGCCAAATTTTAAAAATAAAATCCCTCAAGCTATATTGTGTTCACAAAGATGAGACAGAAGAAGTCACAGTGACCTTAACCTTGGACCTATGACCAACAAAGTCTAATCAGGTAATTTTTGAGTCCAAGTGGATGTTTGTGCCAAATTTGAAGAAATTTCCTCAAGGTGTTCTTGAGATAACATGTTGACAAAAATGAGGCAAATGCACGATCACAGTGAACTTTGACCACTAAAATCAAATCAGTTGGTACTTGGGTCCAAGTGAAAGTTTGTGCCAAAATTGAAGAAATTAATTTAAGGCATTTTTGAGATACCCCGTTCAAGAGAATGGGACGGACGGGCAACCTGAAAATATAATGCCTCTGGTCTCAGCTATAGCTGGCATGCAGGTTTACAAAAATTGCAGCTGCGACTTGTCAGCTCTCTGTGGGAGGGACATACAGTAGTAGTGTACATGTTTAGTTTGGTGAGGCAGAGGCTCTGGCTGGGCCGTTGATGGGAAGGTAGCGTGCATGTGATGTTCTGGGAAGTGGTGAAAGAGTGAGTCTGTTGAGCTTTGCCTTGGCTGCACCACCTGGGTCAAGCACTGAACACGTCTAGCACACATTCTGTGACTGCGGGCTGGAGCTGGACCAAACCCGCTCAATCTGACCCATTCAGACCCACCGAAAACCGGTTACATGCCAGACAGCCAGGGCCTGGGGCAGCAGGGGGGTTGTAGGTGCAAGCAGGGTGGCAGTGCCAACCAAGAAGATATCTGGCCATCTTACGCAAATATAAGTGCGCGATTTATTACCTCCTCGATAGAGCAGTCTCCATAAAAACAGTGTAACACAAAGTGTCTCACTAACCACATTTAAATTACAGTCCGACTAACAGGCCAACAGTCATAACCACATCTGCACTCCTATCTTATTAACCTCACAGCTGCAAGACCCTCACAGGTATATTTCCTTTTAAGTAGAGGCTGAAATTAATCCTTTGAAACCTGAGCATTGCAGCTCGATATCTGTCAAAAACATGGGAAGAAGGCAATGAGCAACGAAGAAAGAAATGACCTAAAATATAGCAAGGAACTGGTAAAAAGTAGAATAAATTTACCTGAAAATTATATTGGAAAAAAAACAAACAATTAAATGATCTGGAAAAAAAGTGTTTATAATTTATAATTTTTCTGTAAAATTATTTGGAATATTTAATTCTGATAATTAGAAATAATTTTACCCTAGCTGTTTTCTTTTTCCGTAGTTTTTCCCTTGCTTTTTAAAAATAATTTTCTAAATCCAATAGCTTTTTGCAATTTGTGGAACATTTCTTACCAAGTTGCTCATTGCTGTTTTTCCAATGTTTTTGAAAGAAAGCGCACCAATTTTGGTCAGACTTTAAACGTTTAATTACTTATGAAAGGTGACTGAAAGCAGCACAAGAAAAGTGATGTCACTCCAGGTTTCAGAAGGTTAAAAAACCTGCAGAAGCACAGTTCATGTCTGTGGAGCTTTTTATGTGTTACAGCACATTTAAGCATTACCTCATGACCAAAAAAGTTTTAGTCCGGGTCACAAAGTAGCTATTACACAGTATTTTATACCGACAAAATGTGTGCGTAACTGTTTGGAAAGGCATAAACTACACCAGGCCATGAACTCAATGGCCCCTCGCCTCAGTATGTCCACTACCCACTCCAGTGCACCACAGAGGCCTGAATGACCTCCCACTGTCCACCAGCGATGGGGCGTCCAGCTCTGCCCAGTCGTGTCCACAGCAGCCCTCACACACTCAGGCAGAGCAAACACAGCCCAACCGCCAGGCCAGGGCCGAGCTGAAAGGCATTTCATCCCCGCCATTTTGTAATGTAATTAACTTCTCTCTGTCCAAGTTGAGCCAAAACAGAAAAAAAAACATGGAAATTAAATAAACAGACGGGGCACAGAGGACACACAACTCATTTCCCTTAATACCTCAATAAAACTCAAACCCGTTTTGATTGCAAACACCAACTCTCGCATCGCGCTCAAGGCTCGATTATGAGATTTGATTCGTGAAGAATGTCATTTTGAGCCCACGCCAAAAGCTATATATACTGTCCTGATGCTAAATACAACAACAGTCTGTTATTAACATCAGTTTAACGAGACTCAAATCCACCTGGAGACACAGTCACCTAAAAGTCCGGCTGGTTAGGAGACTGAAACTACAAAAGAGTGGTGAGAAAGTTGTACTTTAAATTATCCAGGTACGGCAGACAACCAAGGGGGATCAAAGCAGAGTCATGAAGTAAATGGATACTGGAAGTATAAGCCCTAAAGTCTTCTTCCTTTATTTAATAAACCAACGATGGCCCCAGCTGAGGACCAAGGTTTATGAGGTTGTTTTCAAATTCCAATTTGGCATGGGGCACTGCTGCGAGCTTGTTTTATTTTTCCGTGATTTAGTTTAATAAGATCCTAAATACTCTGCTGTCCTACTGCTCGCTTTACAGCTCTAAGAACATAAAGTCACTCAATGAAAATAGTAAGGTAAGAGAAGGAGGACACAACTTTCGTTAGCTCACAGTGCAAAGTTCAGCCCGGTGCTGGTGCTATGTGTGTAAGACAGTTCCTAAAATTTTTACTGAAGATCTTTATGTCAAATATGCCAACATCAGAAAGCCCATCAGACATATTCAGTAAACAACGGAAGTATTTCATATCCAAAAAGCAGTATGAGGAAGTGAATAGTTATCAAATTCTAACCCCTTCTTTCAGTTTTATAAAAACAAACACCCTGAATTAAAACATGAATATTTCCAGTTTCTGCCACAATATTCACCATACGCACCTCAATCAAATCAAACTAGAGTTAAGATAAAACAAGAGCAGATCAATCGGACTAAACACACGCACGCACACACACACACACACACACACACACACACACACACACACACATTACAAAACAAAGAAAACACATCATTACAGAAAACAAAGTCACATATTTTCAATGCCATACTACAGCTGTTCCATAAATTAACCGCTTTGACTGTAATACGATGATATTTTGGGTTAGCCCTCAATGTTTCTTGAACGTACAAAACTTTTGGATACAATTAGAAGCTGATTCATACTAATAGAAGTTGATTATTAGAAGTTGATTTTTGGTCTTGCACAAGATTTGAACCATTTTGAAATCAACCAGATTTTTTGAATTTACGCATTTCTAGCTTTTTACTGTATACTGTTTTACTTATGTCCTGATATTCTGCTGTTTTATTATTGTTGTTGAAAAGTGCCCATAAATAAAATGTATTATTATTAATTTGAGTGCTTTGAAATTGATAAAGAGAGGATTTGTTGGTTGTCTGGTTTTTTCTGTTATGGCTCTTTTAAAGGATGAAGATTGGATTTGTGTTTGATTGTATGTATTTCTTCACATGACCGATAATAAGTTGTATATGAGAGCACAAAGGAAAAGTACAGGGTGTATAAAGAAGCCTGATTCAGAAGTTCTTGTAATATATTTTTATTGTAACAATCTCTCATATTTTTTTATCCATGATATAATTTATATGTGGTTTCCAGCATCAGTTGATCACCACTGAAAAAACTGATGTGATGACTGTCTGGTCTTGCATTTTGATTTATTCTAACACTCTTCCCTCTGTCTCTCCATCAGACTTGCCCTCTGACCTCTCCTCAGTCAAACACACGTGCACATCCGCCCCCGTAAACTAGACCTCTTCCTCCTCTAAACTAAAAAGCCTCTAAACAACATGATGGAAAATCTGGCTTTTTCGCAGTGTTTACTGGATCCGAATGTTTTCCCTACAAACACAACTGACCTTGTTTATGAAGGAGAGGAATCTGCGTTTTTTCCCCTCTCTGTCAGTTTAACACAACATTCTGGCCGCCGTCTAGCGAACCGCAAGCACCCACTTACCTGCTGAGCATCGGTAATAAAATATTTACCCGAAGGGAAAGATGTGAAAGAATAATTACCAAGTTAATTACAAATTGCAAGTGAATGTGCTGTTTTTTTTCTCGTCACATTGGGCCTCATGCAGCTAAGATTCTAATAAATGTCTCTGACATTTTCTCTTGATGGAGAAAATTATAAAAAGTCAACTCCAGATGCACCAAATGTTCTTTACCATCTAAATCTGCTCTGACACAGGTGTGCTGAATGATGAATCCCACTTGATCATAAGTAACCCATTAGCATGGTAATGCCTCCTTAGCACTTTATAAGGGCAGGTGTTGCACCATGTGCAAATACTCTGTAGAGATGCCACCACAAAAAGCTGTCAGAAGAACTTCTGCAGTCAAATATATGTACTGTTAAATACATGCAAACAAAGAAAACAAGACATTACAGGATCATCAAGAAACCCAGTAACATGTAAATGTAGTGCCAGCAGCTGTGGTGGAGGAAGTATTCAGATCCTTTACTAAAGTAAAAATACTTATGCCAAACTATAAAAACACTACGTTACTAGTAAAAATTCAGTATATAAAATGTAAGGGGGTATATTGGCCGTATTAAAATAAAACATAATACTTAAATTTTCTGAAAATCATCTGAGAATAAGAATCGGTGTGTTTACATCCCCTAACAGGATTACGGCAGCTTAAATCAAGTTAGATTTTAGACTTTTTAAGGCTTTTTAATTCCACTCTGAATGAAGTTTGAAACACATTCTCTAATAAGCAAAACTGAAGAGGGACAATTTCATTGCCCAAATGTTTATTTTATAAAAGTTAGATTATCTTTGCCATTTATTCCAGGAAAGCAGCAAGTGCTCATATTTGAGAAGCTGTTACCAAGAAATCTGAACCTATTTTTTTATGTTTTTTAAATTGAAGAGTTGTGTTTCCTCACAGTGGAGAATCAACTTTTGGACTGTGAAAACTAGATGTTTTTTTATTTTTATTTTGGTAAAAGTGACACAAGAGTAAAAGTAAGTCAATATTGGTAATTCCCAGAAACCAATGGAAACTAATGAAACATGAACAAATGGAGGATACGAACAAAGAAAAAGAGAAAATTTGTTCGTATATCGCTTTCTGCATGAGGCCGACTGCTTGGGACAGAATTTTAAAAAACATGTGCGAGTTCTTTACGTTATTTGATCCACATTCCTTAATATCAAAAAAAAATTGCTGGCATCTGAGTTGGATATTCTATTTTGAAAAGAGCTTTCATCGCCCGTAACACATATGGATAATAGGTTTGTGAAAGATGAGTACGAACCTGCAGCAGCAGCCTCTCGAAGGCCAGGCAGGCGTCCCAGCGGGGCAGGCCCGGGTGGCGGAGAGTCTGAGCCGTGGCCAGGCCCAGCTGGAGCACCCCGCAGTGACTCTCTAGCGCCTCCCAACTGTTCTTGAACAGCTGCGTGTAGGAGCACAGCTGCTCGGGGGTCACACGGCCTGAGAGGGAGAAGAAGATACTGTTATTATCCGAGGAGCCATCTGAAAATTCATAGATTAAAATTATACATCTAGTGGTTGATGAAGTACCTGAAAGCCATACTTGAGTGAAGTTACAGATATCTTACTAGAAAATTACTTTGGTAGATGTTGAAGTCACTTAGTAGAATCTTACTTCAGCAAATCCCTTTGAAACCTGAGCGACTTGAGCGTATTTCAAATACAAGGAAACAAGGCAATAAGCAACTAGACAAGAAATGACCTAAAAAATATTTTTAAAAAAAGTAAAAAGTTATAAGAAAATGACCTTTATTGACCAAAAAAAAGTCGTAAAAAAGAACAAAGAACAAGAAATGACTTGAAAAAGTGCTAAAATATAATAAAAAAAAATCTGTAACCTTATTTTAAATATCTAATTATAAATGTAGTTTTCTTAATATTTTTCCATAGTTATTTGATAATTTTCTAATGACTGTCTTTCTCTCCCTCTTTTTAAATTTAATTTTTAAAATGTAATCTTAAGGTCACTTTTCTGCAAATTATCATTTATTTATTTTTTCATCCATCTGTCCGTCAAACCATATCTACCTACGGTTACAAATAAAGTAACTCCGACTGGTGGTCTGATGGTCTTTTGTGTGCCATCTGTTATGATGAAGTGTACAAGGTTGCAAAGGACACACACGCACGCACACGCACGCACGCACACGCACGCACATACACACGCACAGAGTTGTTCCCCCTGATGGGAAGAGCAAAACAGAATAAATAGACAACCTTTTCCCAAGCATAACAGCCTTTTTAATAACTATCATACACTCAGCTGAGGGCAGAGGGGAATGACCGATACCAAGACAGACCATAATATTATCTTAATGAGCAAAAACTCCACAGGCTGCCAGAGAGCGAGAGCCGTGAAAAAAGCGTGCGTCTTGCAGTGCCAGACAGGAAGCAATATTCTCTATATGTGCGCGATTCCGCTGGTGAGCGGCCTTCGGTGAGATGTTTGTATGAGTCACAGTCTGTGACTAAACCTCACTGAGTTTGTCCTCATGTCCACTTATAGCAGAGGTGCAGGAACGCCGATAAGAGCCCCCAAGAGCTCGTCTAGTGTGTGACTAATGAGTGTAAACCAGGTTTTCTCTGAACATTTATAGAGGCGGCAGAGAGAGGGACTGGACTCCTCACACCGTTAAGGACCCTCTGCCACCCGTCCCACGAAGAGACACAGGAAGAGCGAAGTAAAGGGTGCTAGAAGGAGGAGGGGTGCGCAGGGTGGCCTGGAGGTACGAGGGGCTGTGTCAGGGGTCTGGGATAGAGAGGGGGCACACATTAACTCCCCATAAAGCCTACTTCTTCATGTTGATGTTCTGAACCAGCACCAGATGTGGGAGTATTTCCTGTTGGACTACATGGCCAATGTTTTCTTTAACGGGGCCAAACACATGACTCGAAGAGAAACAGACAGGCAGGATGAAAAATGAAGCAGAAATATCCAGAATACTGCATACAATACAGAGTCATGTCAAGTAATAAATGTAAAGACAACACTTTTTTAAAAAAAACTTTGTTTAACTGAATGACAAAGTCTATGGATGTGAAATATGTTCAGAAAGAAATTCGGAGAGAATCATCCAGGGAAGCTCGGAACAAAAACTAATTTTCAGGGCAGCTGATAAGTAAACCTGACAGCGGAGAGATTTCTGCCAGTCTGTCTGTTGGGAAACGTGTTTTTCAAGCTGAAGTGAAAGAGTCAGTGTGTTGCACGGCACTTTACAAAAGAGAATTAATTTTCTTGCTGAAATTATGGCAGTTTTTGAAGAATGAGCTCAGTCCAGACATATTCAAAATCCTGAAAAGCTCTATTGTGAACATATCCAGCCATAAAATCCTGGCAGTTTTACCGAGGTTCGCTAAGCTTGATGTGCCAACCATAATTCAGCGTAGAACCAGGAAACACGTCCAAAGCGAGCGCCAAGCATAATTTTGCCCGAGAATAGGCGACCAAAGAATGGCACACTGTAGGCCAAATATAATCAGACTTTACAGCTCGGGTAGATCATGTGAGGGCTAAGTGAGAAAATGTACGACATTGGAGAAAAAAAAGGAACTTAAGAGGAGAAAGCCACACAAAAGCCTGTTCTCCATTACACAATCAAACAGCCCTGGCTGAGCCTCCTCAGCTCTTATCTATGTCACTAAACTTCCCTCAAAATGGCTCTGCGATTCCTCAGGCATCTTGTTGCCAGATGCAAAGTGAATCTCAGGGTGATGATCTGTCAGCTGAGCTATGGTTTCCAACTCGGGTGTTTCTGCAGGAATAGCAGAACTAGAGAAACTCTCATTTTCAGCCTCTAATAAATAAGACTGTACATGTAAGAAGACGCTGCAGTTGTGCCTTGAATTGATTTTTCCATGTTGATTTGTTTCACATTTTTAATTGGGCAAATATACACTGTATGCCTTTTGGTGTTTTTTTCAACTGATTTCAATGTAAAATTGGATACACCTTTAATTTCTAGTGTCTGAAAACAGCAGCAAGCTTTCATGTGAGTGAAAATATAAAGGGGAATGAAAATTACATTTTTTTTCTCTTACCTGTCGTGATATTTATCAGTCTAGATTGTTTTGATGTGAGCCGCTGAATGTTGGAGATATCAGCTATAGAGAAGTTTGCCTTTTCTTGAATTTAATGCAGCTAGATGGCTCTTGGCTTGTGTTGCTCAAAGGACCACAAATGTATAAATTTGAAAACTCAAAATCAATGTCTTTTTCCAGAAATCATAGCCTGGTTACTCTAACCACAGACCTTGTTGTGAGCAGTTTCATGTAGTGACTATTTACCGAACAACACTTAAAATATTTGATAGACTTCTTTCCCATTGCCAGGAAAGCACAGCTGTGTACACGGCTCTACAGTAGATGAGTATGCCTTTCTTTTTTTTCCTTTTTTTTGAGCTTGTCACATACAACGTCATGGGCAGGCTGGAGAACACGTAAGTCATGGAGAGCAGCATACATGGTGGATACTTCTTTCTCTATATCTCTTAATTATTTAGTCTCTCTTTCAAACTCGGCGCAAACTACATTTGAATCTATGTTAGTGGGGGGTTTTGCAGTGGAAAGCAGCTGCAGTCGTGATTTCTGAAAAGAGACATTGCTGTTGAGTTTTTCAAATGTATTTTTTTGCTGCTATGAGCACCAGAAGCTGAGTGCCATCCAGTTCAATTGTATTTGAGAGAAGGCAGACATCTCTACAGCCGATATCTCCAACACTCAGCAACTCACACCAAAACAATCTAGAGTGATAAATAGCACTACAGGTAAGAGGAAACATGTATTCTGATTTTGTAAACTGCCCCTTTAAAATGATATTTCACGTCACGTATATTATGTTCTTAATGTTGCATTCAATTGATTAGACAATGGAGTAATTTCAGTTATAAGCATGTCTGTTTTGTTCTCCAGTGCTGTGTGCCAAAAGGTTTTCAACAATATACAACACTGTACTGCTCTTTAAATATCACTTCAGGATGGCAGAAGAAACCTGAACCTTTGGGCTGTTTTAATGTTCTACTGAGTGCATTCATTGCTGAACCCGCCGTAAAACAAATCACATTTTCAGCCCAATGCTATAAACAGTTTGAGCTGCTGCCCATTTTAGCCCGATGTGCAGAAGTGGCAAGTGAGGCTCATACATGATCAAAGTGCCGAACAATGCAAAAAGGGGCAGGGGCCAGCAGTGATTTAGTCCGCTTACTGGAAGATGACTTGCATTCTAGGTGAACAGGGTTACTCAAGGGCTAAGTCTGATGTCAGCTTGGAGCTGAGTGGTGGCTTGCCTCAGCAGCTGGACAGCCTCATAAGTAATTCTACATGGATGGGGGACACAGGAAGGCCGAGAGACTTTTATTTATGCACTTTAAGATGAGAAAAGCCCTGGTGCTTTTATTTGTAAATGCATGTCGGGGCCCCTTTTAAAACTCTACAGTACAGGAGTGGAGAACACGGGCTGCACCTACACATTACTCAGACCTTTTTTTAGTGTCTGTGTTGTATAATAGTTTTTATATATGGTTCCTCTTCAGTTAAAAATGCATGCAAGTGATCTGGGGATTGAAATATCTTCTGAAAAAAAAAACATCACTGCAGTATGTATGAGTTACACTTCAAAATAGTGCTTTGTCTCCAGTCAATGGACTAACTTCTGATTTTCACAAGCAAAATCTGAACTTATTAGGGTGAGATGCTGCCATCCATTTAGCAAGTCATGGTTACATATCTAGCAGCTTTTAACACCAAACATGGGTGTTTTGTAGCAGCCAGTCACTGTGTTTTCAGCTGATATATTGCCATGAAAAGTGTTATTTTTTTAATGAAAGAGTTGTTTTTTTAGACAAATCCCTACACATAGAATAGTCACATGAAGAGTGGCTGTCATTACAGACATTGCTGTATTTCTTGCTGGTATAGTGCCCCGAAAAGTATTTGTTTCTTATTGAGATATCGCTGCTTTCCTATCAGGAATGTGCTCCCCAAACCACCGGGTATTTTAAGCCAATAATGTTCTTTTTCTAACCATAACGAGGTAGCTTTTGTGACTGAACCAAACCACACATTAACCACAGTGTTGTTGAAACAAAAAGTTTCGACATTAATGTTGAACTTATCTGCTTCATAATAATGTGCAAATGTAGCAAGTCTGTGGTTTGCAGAAACATACAATGGCAACATTTTTGTCTGTTTGAATATTGGTTAAAAATCGTTGTTTTTTCACTGAAGTTGATATCTATACATTGTGATCTATGATGATATTTTCTTTCATTACCCTGTGCAAATTTAAGATTAAACTTTTTACACCCCAAAGGATTGTCTTTTTGTCCTAAAAACTTACAGAATTATGTTCATAACCAAAATGGAACTAGATGAAGTGCAAAGCCTTTTTGCTATTCAACAAAACGCATTGTGATCGTCACTTAAATTATGATTAAAAAAGGAGTGATGACACTGTAAAATATGAATACTTATTCAAAACGATTGTGATATTACTCTCTCCAAAACCTCCCTGCTTGAAATGATGAATGCAATCAATTGTCTGCTCGAGCCTCACTCATCTCTGCTGCAAAAAGAGCAGTCTGCACCGCAGGAAGAGAGGCCCTGTCAACACATCTCATTTACACTGCAGTATCAGCGCACGCAATATATACACAAACCGTATAACCTTGTGAAGCACATGTGCATGCATACATACATACACACACAGATGAACAGATAAACGCACTTCTACGGACGATGAAACCAAAGCTGTCTAACTAATTCCCCGCTAAGAGCAAAAACACCCAAGATAAACACTGGACTCGCTGGACGCAACCACATACATAACCACACACACACACATGCGCGCGCGCACACACACACACACACACACACAGAGAGCGAGGGAATTTCATCATCCTATTGTGCTATGAGAAACCTGACGGGTCATACTTCGGCTCTGAGAAATGGATTATTTTCTCTGTCTCTCTCTGGATGATCTTATCCTGTTGAGATGAAAAGAAGCCAAGTGGAGTCAGTGTGTATGTGAGAATGCGGGGCCTGTAGTATCCCGATACAATATTTTCTCCACTGATCTGCATAAACCCGCCTGAGTGAGAATGCAGTGGAAAAATTCTCATCTCCTAGAGAGTGAGTGGGCACTGAGAGAGCAGATAGGTATTAAGGCTAAGCGTTTTGTGTTACTGGCTTTAGCCCGGTCTCATATGAGCGGAGCATGATGGATTGAGAACTCCGCCGGTGGTGCTGGTGGGCAGGATGGGAACCGTGGTGGGGGGTGCGCTGGGAGTTTAAGGAGGCTTCATGGAGTCTGGTCCTGTGCCAGTGGGGTATAAAGGTTTAGTGTGTGAGGACTCTGACGGTGCCCCATTCTCTCCTCGCTTGTCTCTTTCTCTTATCAGGGTTCATACACATTTTTATCAATAAATTTATGGCTTTTTCATGACTTTGAGGCAAATTTCAAGGCCATACACTCTCTGAAACAACCATCAATACTACTTGTTTATTCTTGTTCATTTCAGATTTTGAAAGAAGTTTTTTTTGGTCATTTTGAAAGAAAACATTTTGGTGATTTATTTACTTTTTTAAATTTTTGGTGATTTTTGAAGAAAAAAATCTTCAAGAAATTTAGCAATTTTCTTTGTTCTATGAAATGTTTTGGCATTGTTTTTCTTTTGAAATATTTGGGCTATTATTAAAGAGATTATTCTTGGAAATTATGGAAATTTCTTTTCTTCAATGTTTTTTGCTGATTTTCAAAGACAATATTTCATTTTTTGTTTTAAAAAAATACACATTTTGTTTACTCTGAAAAAAAAATTCCTTTAAAATAACTGGGCAATTATTGGGCAAAAGTGAAAATGTAGGTGATTTCTTTTCTTCAATGCATTTTTTGTGATTTTTTGAAGACAAAATGTGGCAATTTTTCTTTTCATTAAAAACTTTTTCATCAAAAAATTGGACGATTTTTAAAGAAAGAATTTTAAAAGAATTGTAATTTTTTTTTTACATTTTTAAAGAAAAAATATGGTGATTTTCTTTTTTTTTTTAATTTTTGGGAATTGATGATAAAAATCACCAAAAATCACACCATTTATTACGGTCAGAAACTCTAAAACTTTCTGAACTTTTTGAAAAAAGTTTTTTAAAACTTTTCCAGGCCTGGAAAATACTACTTGCACATTCCATGACTTTTACAGGCTTTTCATAACTGTACGGACCCTGTCTTGTTTTCTCTCTCAGGAAAGACATTAAGTCAACAGACTGTCAGTCTGCAGGCGGGAGCAGCTTTACTGCTCCACCTTCTCCATCCTTTCTTGCTTTCACTGTCACTCCTGATCTCTTTGATCTTTCTATTTCTGCACCTCTGTCCTCTGTTGTTGTGCATTTGTCTAAATACATCCACAGCGTAGCAGATTTATAGAGGGAGTGCTGTTTAGCACAAATGTGTGAAGGGAAACCACCCTGTGTACGCAGATGCTTGGCAGAGTGTGTGTGTGGATGTGTGTGTGACCTCCAACATATTACAACCTGCTTGTTACGAGAGACGAGACCTTCTTTACCTCACAGATTATAGGCACTTTGGGACCACAATGCCCCTCCCTTTTAACCCCCTCCCGCTCTGCCAGATGCTAACCTGCATATTAGTCCTGTGTGTGTTTGTGCGAGCGTAGTACAGCCATTACCAATGTGAGTCAGGGGGCAGTGGAAAGGTGAACGTGCACGAGGGCACTGTACGCTTGCGCGTGTAATGACTTTATTTTTGCGTGCCTACACATATTTTTACCCCTCACTTCAGCCCCCTTTGCTTCATTAACAAACAACAAAAGTTTTCGAAAGTAGCGCGTGTGTGCGTCTGTGTGTTTGAGTGTGTGTGTGTTTGTGTGTGTCATGCAGCCAACATGTGGTTCAGATTTCCTCTGGGGCCACATGGGCAAATACACAGCAAAGGCAGAGAAGTTGGGGCTCATTAGGGGGCGCTATGGTCCTGCTCCAAACACTAAACACACACTTCTCCCTAAAAATATATATAAATACCCACTCATGATGCTTTTATTTGATGTGGCCGTGTTTATTTATTTTTTTATGTGTACTTTGTTTGAACTGTAGCATTCTTTTTCTTATGTGTATATACAGTACACTGATTTCTTTCATTTATTTATAAAGATGTGGCTTGAATTTGTGTATATGCTTAAATCTGAAATGCATTTTTTTCAGCTGTTTTTAAGATTACTTTTTGGGGCTTTTTGCTTTTATTTGAGAAAGCAGTTTACACATGAAAGGGGGAAAGAGAAGGGATGACATGCAGCAAAGGGCCAAAGATGGAATCGAACCACTGCTGCAAGGACATAGCCTTTGTATATATGGGTACCCGCTCTATCAAGTGAGCTACATGGTGCCCTGCTGTGTTTTTACCAATAATTTGCATATTTTTTGGCATATTAGGTGCATTTGCTATATGCATTTAGCGTGTATAAATCATGTTTCTTTTAGCTGCATTTAAGGAGTACTTAACTTTTGGCGGATATATCATTTATATATATCGCTATTCTTCTGTTTGTTTACAAAATATTAACTGTATGTACCTTTGTGTACCTTCCTATATACATGTAGTCATGTTATGATAAACATAAATATGTTTGCTGAAAGAAACTGGACTGTATTTCTAATTTCTTGCCTTATGAAAATGCACTTTGTTGGCTCGATGAAAGGGCATTAAAAGCTTACATCTCTGTCTTTTTAAATGTTATTTAAATTCTGTTTCTTACCCATGCTCATCTTGATTGGCAGCTTCTCCTTGCTGGCTGCTTCCACTATGTGCCGCCGGACCTCCATCACCCCCTCTTTATGTTTATTGGTCAGCATGGCCTCCCATAGTGCCTGTGCTGCAGGTGACCTGGCAGAAAAAACAATCAAAGAGTTCATTTAGTCATCAGGGAGAAAAACAAAACTCTGTCAAAAGGCAGAGGTTTCCATTAACCCTCAAACTGAGCTAACTGAAATTGCAAATATAAAACGCACCAAATGGAAACGTACATTTTATTTAAAAAAACTCCCATTTATCACAAAGAAAGTTTTTACACATGCTTGAGTTGAGTTTTCAGGTGATTCGAAAAAGTCATGTTTTGGAAAACTGCAAAGGAAACACTTTTTTTGCTTTTATGGGTCACATGATGCTATGATTATATGCATGATGCAGCAGGTGCTACAAGAGGTGTTACTGCATTGCATAACTCTTCAAAAGTTGAGAGGATCATCTGGAAGTTTTAAAACCACAATTCCTCCGTGAAATCTTGGACTCTCCCAGAAATCCCTCATACGTGGCTGCTCCCACACATAAGGGGTTTGCCTTTACCTTATCACTCACATAACACACCTTCATCGCCTTTAATTGGAAATAATGACGGCTAGTGTAGTGGCTGCAATAGAAATAAACCTGCTAATGTTTTGAACATCCATCACCATGCTTCTTGGAAAGTTACCGCCAGAGGATAACGCAGTCATCTCGAAATTGTGTTGCATTGACATTTCAAAAATATCGCATAAGTTCTGCGTAAATCTATAATGGAAACCCCACTTACAGAAATGTACAGTGATTTTCAGCAAAAACAAGCACGTAGGACTCCGACTATAAACACAAAAGAGACAACACGGACGTGAGTGAGTGCTCGTCTCGGTGATGGAGAGCCTGGCAGGCGGGGACCAGTGACTACCCAGTGGGACCCCTCACAGGAAAAAGCTGAAATTAGCGAAGGGAGCATCAGGAATGTTCTCAATCCACCTCAAAATGTGCTGTGCCATCCTCACATCAGTGACAAAGCAGCAGAGCCTGGAGACCGGGCCTCCTCTTGATACCATCTCAGTCCCCCGTCTCATTATCCGCTAGGTTATGAAACACAGTGATCCACGTCTCTAATGGGAGGCTGAGGACGAGGCATGTGTGTAAGACTACAACCATCTGCCACGAGAAGTGGAAACAGCTTCGAGTCTTGCCATGAAAGAAACAAAGAGTGTCGCTGAGCAGCTTCATCATCATGAGCTTCAGAGAGTGACACTCTTTCTAATAAAATAATAATCTGATTTAGCTACAAACATGTTTCATATCTTTGTCGCCTTTGAAATTTCTTGCCCTGTTAAAAGACACTTTGTTGGCTCGATGAAAGGGCATCAAACGCTTACATCTCTGTCTGTGCCTTTGACAGCAAGACTGACAAGCGGACATGATCGCCTCCGTACTCTCAGGAGTGACCAGAAACTGAAGGGAGAACAAGACAAAGACAGAAAGAAGGGTCTGAGGACAGAGAGAGAGAGAGGGAAGGTAGGAGGGAGCTCGTTGACAAATCCACTCTGTTTTTCTTTTTCTTTCCTTTTTTTCTCTACTTTTTTCTTCTCTCGCCTTTTCTCCTTTCTAACTGCCATGTGTTTAATATCAGATGTAATCTGTTCCAGACCTTGGGCTGGGGCTTGATGGGGAGGAGAGGGGCTCACACTGGGACGCCCGCCATCTTCACACTAGAACCAGACACAAAGACTGGCGAACACGACTCAGCCCCGGACAAGAGCCGAGAGTATAAACTCATACAGTTAAAAAAAAAGAAAAAAGACAAAGAGACTGAAAATAAATGAGGTATTTAATAAAAATCTCTTTGTTTGCTTAAGTGTGATTAAGACATGGATATAAAGTATTGAAGCTTTTGGTCAACAGCTCTGACATGGTGTCATCTCTGGAAACACTCTTAATCTTTTAGAAAAACACCTCCTACGCACTTGATTATAACTGCTATGATTACGCAAAACATTAAGTCTCACATACTTGTCATGGTTGAAATACCAATAGTGTGACCAGACTATATGTGAGCAGGCATGTGTGTGAGTGCACATGCATCTGTTTATGTTTGCACACAACTCGTGCATCCTTGTGTGTGTTCTTGGACAACGCAGCGCCTCAGTAAAAAGTAGATAAAATATGGTTTTAATTTGGCTTTTTGCCCCCACACCCCCCCCCCTCCCCTCCCTGAGGGCCCTCTCCCCTGATGCTATCCCTGGGGCATTTGGTCAGACGAAGGCGGGGGTTTGAGCTGGGCCAAGGGGTGAGGGGTGAGGTTTATACTGGCAGGGTGCGAGACAGGCTCCATAACCAGCCAGGAGCCTTGTTGAGTAACTCTACTATGGAAGAGAGGAGGGTGGGAGGGGGGCTGGGAATGTGGAGCGCGTGTCGTTGGCCATCTGCGAGCGTTAAGTGCAGTGTGGCTGTGTGTGTTAAAAAAGCAGCTCAGATTAGACTGAAGGGGGCAGTCTTGCTCTTGACTTGCGTACACCACAGTGGATGTCCTCTCTGGTTTGCTTGGACTCACTGAGTGGGTGTGTTTGGTGAGTTTGGGGGCTTTTGTGCCCAAAATTCCACTACATGTGTAATGAGCGCTGTACCATTAAAACGCACTAAAGTCCTGTAACCTGAAGAAAGATGTGCGTACCACGAGAAAAAATGAACACGTACCCTCATTAAAGTGATGAAATACCTCTGACCGGGTCCAAGTCATTAATGGGTGTGGGGGTGAGGAGGGGGATAGTGTTCCTGGAAGCGCATGATGCAGCAGAAAAGAATGGCTCTGACCGTTCTGACTCAGGATTTCTTAAATTTACTCCCCATCCTGTGGCCCCTTCAGAATTTGGAAGAACATACGTGTGTATGTGTACACACTCATTTCAGTGTTTATTTCTTTACTCTGGCTTTCACTCACACACATGAGGAAACGTGTACCGCAAAACAGTATTCATAACATGATTCAGAGTGAGTCATACTACATACATACTGTATGATTGATGAGGCCTCCTGGAGGGGTGGCAAAAATGTCTTTAATCCCCTGAAACCTGAGCAAATTGGCTTAATTTCTTTCAAATACATGTGGAGACAGCAATGAGTAACTGGACAATACAAATACACAAAATTAGCAAGAAATTTGTAAAGAGTTACAAGAAAATTACCTGAAAAATTTGAAAAAAAGAAAAATAGCTTTAAAAAAATTAGGAAATCACTTGGAAAACACGCTATAGATATAAAAATGTAATTAACTTTAAGCTTTTCCTAATTTCTTGCAACCTGCAGGAAATTTCTATGCACGTTGCATTTTTAGCCATGTTTTCAAAAGATATCAAACCACTTTGCTCAGGTTTCAAAGGTTTAAATGACTGTAAAAAAGTGTCTGAATGTCGCACAATAAACTGATGTCAATCCCTGTCTTAAAGGATTAAGGGTCAGTTCAAACAAAAATCACCCACATCTTCTAACTTGTCTTTAGTAGTATTTAGCTTGATGACTTTATTTGACCACTTGCAGATATGTCTTTGACACTCCATAAAGAATAATTCTAGTGCAGAAAGAAATTTAGATGAAAATTGTAAAGTACATTTTATGGAAGTAAGGAGACTTACTTTATTGTTTATTTATTAAGGTATTTTTAAACATTTTTTCTTCATGCAGGATTTGCCAAAAAACTATGTATAGACTCATAAAGTAATCTCTCTCAATCATAACTTATGAATGGTAAATGGACTGCATTTATATAGTGCTTTTCTAGTCTTAGCAACCACTCAAAGTGTTTTACAACACAAGCACCATTCACACACACACACACACACACACACACACACACACACACACACACACACACAGGTGGCCGAGGCACACTACAAGTGTGTGGCAGTGTATTTATCTGCAGAGACTCTGCCCTCTGACTGCATTTTCTTATTTTCATCTTATTTTGCTTGTTCTTGACATTTCTGGGCACAGCACACAGGTAAGGTTAGGACTAGTAGCAACCATTCCTTAAAAATAAATGGGAAACAGACTGGAATGAACCAATTTAAGGAGGAAACTTGGCAGAGAATAACACAGGTAATCTCCTCTGCTGCAATATGTCTTTGGCATGCACTTATACAGTTCAGAGCTGTGCAGCGTCTGCACTGGACTACAGTCAAACTTTCTAAGATTAAAGCCAACATTGATCCCACATGTGATGGTTGCTCCAGCCGCTCTATTGCACACATTTTGGACATGTCCAAGGCTTTAGACATTTTGGAAAACCACCTTTCCTAAAATATTTGGAAAACAGTTGAGCCATCTCCATTCATTGCACTGTTTGGTGTCGCCCTGGTAGACGCCACTCTCGATAGTTGGGAAATCAGCCTGTTGAGGCCTTTTGTTGTGTTCTGGCCAAGAGATTGATATTGTTTACATGGAAAAACCCTGTTCTACAAACATTTAGTCACTGGATCAGTGAAGTCATATACCATCTTAAACTGGAGAAGATTGGATATACTGTCAGTGGGTATACTTTGAAATTTTCATACTATTTTGCAGCCTCTTTACCTTTTGCTGTGAATATGGAAGCTAATGGCATGACACTGTAACCCTTCCGGCTATGCATAATGGGTATATGTGTATGTCTGGTATGAGATGGGGGATGAGTCATTTTTTAATTTATTTTTTCTTTAGTTGTACCTGTTTGGACCTGTGATATGATGTGAAAAAAAACCAATAAAAAGACCTATCATGACCATTAGCAGCACGCATCCAAGAGGAAGCTAAAAAAATCACAGACACAGCAAAAAAAAAACCGCAAATATAATGTTAGCGAGGCGAAATACCAAGTGGACACAGCTCATTCCAAAACAAGAGTAAATCTAAGGAAGGGAGCTCTAACTCTCTAACTTTCTGGCGATGCTGTTTAAAATTTCTGCATGGCATATTTTTAATGTTCTAAGCACGACAAGTGAAAGCAAACTGATGTAAATTGTATTGCAGTAGTGGCAGAAATGTTTAAATTTAGTTAAAGATTTCTGCAAATAAAATCAAACCATTTGCATGGCGAGATAACACTACAGTGGAGGTAAATGTGAAAAAGCTATTCTGGTTGCTTTTGACTTTGTAGTTCTACATGGCTTATCACTTGGACAGCTGAGAAACTTCATACTGCTAAACAAAACTCATAAATATTGGACACCACTTTGTATATGGACAACAAGTCACATCCAGAAAACTACAGCAATGCTATCAAAAGTATCAGAAACAAGGTGCAGATGAATCAGGTGATGTGTGCCTGGACTTTCCAACAAGTCAACACGTAACAGATTCAGCCTAATAGGTTTGTGCAAGGTCAGCCTGATCCCTGAGTAAGTTAATTTATGAAGTGTGTTTAATGGGGCAAAACACTGTCGGTTTCCTGTAAACATCCTCATGTACATGAGAGGGAGAGAGAGGTGGACTAAAACCAGACCTGGCCTTGAGTGTCTGTGTGTCCTGGCAAGAGGGACAAATGACCTAGCGGAGTTTTCATATGGAAAGAAAAAGAAGGAAGAGGAGTTCTGCAGGAAGTGAGGAGAGGAAGGGAGATACAAACTCAAAATTAAACGCGACCAATGCAGACGTATCAAGAGCTCATTGACCATTCTTATTCAGTAACAACTCATATCTACTATACTTAAAAAAACAAAAGAAAACAGTTAAGTATCTTTGTTAACACCCATTTATATATTTGAATAAAGAAATCTGTTACGACACTAATTGCAACTGTAAGAAATGTTCTTAAATTAACACTAGAGGTGTTTTACAGGGATAGTTCAACCCAAAATTAAAATTCATTTAGTTTCTTCTCACCCCTATGCCAATGGAAAGTTGGGCAGGTTGTTTGAAAAACTTAGCTGGTGCCATGTTTTTAGCCTTGTTGTAGCCTGCAGCTCCGAGTACGGGAGCTGCGTTTAAGTTTATTCATGCTATTTTATTTTTTTTGAAAGTTTGAATCCTGGTCACCATTTGCTTCAATTGTTTGGGGAGATGAGTTCAAGGCCTTTCCCTGTGTAACTCTGGCAGTTTTGTGGACTAAAAAACTGATCACTGAATTTCCATTTTTGGATGAACTGCCCTTTTAAGTACAAGTATATGTTTATATGTAACATTTATAGGGTAAGATTATGTACATCTACAGAGAAAAAGCAAGGGCAAAAAGAAATTATAAAATCTGGTGCTGTCTGCTTTTATAAAATGTTCATGTGAGATAATGTCAAATTATTCATAAACAAATGTTAGAAACTTTCTTCCCTCAGTGTAGAGAGAATGGTAAAATATGGGAGAAGGTGAGAAATGAAAGGCTGTATGGGGGGTGATGCGGGAGTCTCTTCCTCTCCTCATGCATCTTTGCTAGTTTACCATTTCAAATGAAAGCCAACAGTGGGGGCTCTTTGAAGGAGTGGGACTGGAGGATGTAAAGTGCCATCTTTGGGGGGTGTTTTATCATCTTACTGAATAAATGCACGCACACTTTCCCAAACAGAAAGCGCCTTCTGCAGAGAATATCAAATGACAGAGAAGAAGACGGCATACAAGACAGAATAGGTTATGTTATCTTGGTCTTGATGGGAACACGGAGTACAAGTTGTTCAGGTGAAAGTAATCTACTTGATTGATGTACTGTGGGGTTTGAGGATGAGATACCTTCTACACTGGGGGGAGAAAACAGAGTTAGGCAGCAGAAGAAACAGAGACACAACATCTGAAAACGGGCCAGGGGATATGTCAGCTCACTGAATCCAGAGATATGGCTAAATCCCTGCATCTCCTATAAATAACTACCAAAATCGACAGATATGAACTCCGCTTATCTCTGTGTGAGTTATCATTGACCTTTGGGGTAGTCTTGATAAAATCAGTGTGATAAATTATTAGATGAAAGCGACCAAACTCTGTTGCTCTCGCACAGATGCACTACGCTCAAAGAATAGCTCTTTGAAACTGTGATTATTTTAGTCACAAATTGATTCTTACTTTAAGCTGTCTTTTCTAACTTTCAGAAACTGGAACTTTTTGAGACAGATGATGTGTGAAAAAAATCATAATCCTTTGCCTCCTTGAATGTCTTGTAGAGCTTCTGAGGGCACGGTCACACATGAATGAATGCAGACTGACTACTGCCTGTTAAGGTGATAGCTTAGCTGGCTTGCAAATAAAAATGCTGTTGTTGTACGTGAATCCTACACTATCCAATAAATACAACAAAATATGATGGTACTGGTACATTTTCACATTTCCTTTCATTACATTTCTGTCTCCTGACTCACTGCCAGCCACGTGGAATCGATCATGTGGGGTAGTTTGTATTTTTCATTGTCTTTATCATACAATATCAGCCGGTTAAACATGGTAACAATCAATGTCTCATCCACACATGCTTCTTTGCTGTTGGTGAGGCTGCACTGATCAAAGTTCATCACAGCTGACATGATGTGACGATGCAAATTTGCTTCCCCCTGAAGCAAATGTTTTAATCCCCTCTCTTCTCACACTGAATAGAAGTGAACTGAATGGGTATGGGTAACCGTGTGTGTGACCGTGCCCTGATGAAACTTAGTGCAACGAACACAACCAATCTCAGGAGTCTCTGATGCAGACGTCAATCACTGCTTCTAAACTGAGGTCAGACTGTCAAACCTGGCAGCACTGATCAAATATGAATCAAGATTCTGGTTAGTGTATTGCTTATTACCCACAAACGTTTTCAAAAGTATATTTTAATGCACCGTAGCTGTAAAATGAGAAAGTTTGTATGACCAGACCACCATGTTGAAACAGCTGAGCTGAAACAAAACATCCCCCGCCGGAATAACACTTAATTCATAATGTGAAACGGCTTTATTTAGTGTTTTAGCGGTTTAAATCCATAAAAGAGCCATCTATGGCTAGTTAAGCTCCAGGTAAAAACCTCAAACATTGAAGGAAGTTTCAGCTGGTTGCAATCTGCAGTCCTTACCAATAAATGCCTCATCTCCTTAAATCTTACGTACTGTTCCTTTAAGTATGGCATAGCTGCAATAACCATCAAGAGCAAAGTTTTCTTATGGAGAAGAAAAAGCACTTTTCTGAGGGCATGACTACCTGCACTTCCTGTGTGGTGTAACACACACACACACACACGCACGCACGCACGCACGCACGCACGCACGCACGCACGCACACACACACACACACTCTATAACAGGGGTTCTCAAACTTAATATTCAAAGGTCAGAATTTGATCTCTTTTCAAGGCTAAAAGTTCAGCACGATTGGTGATAAGCCAGAGACTTTTATGAAATGTGTTCTTTTATTAAAATCAAACACACGGGCTTCATGCTAAATTGGGGCAAAATGAACGCATATTTCTCTCGGTTTTCTTGGTCAACTTTTCTTTTCTTTGCAAATTTGGATAGTGACATCCGAACCGCATTAGCGACTTAATGTAAACTGACAGAAGACGTAGAAGTCTTGCTTTCACGTGTCTGCAGGACAGAACACAAATTCCCATTAGCCATTAACTAACTTGCTAATTCTGAATGGAGGCTAGTTAACCGACCCTTGAACATGATGATGACTTAAACGTCATAAGCTTGCTGGATGTCACTGTTGCCATGACAACAATGTCAAACAGGGAAATGATTATGTTAAAGGCTTAATCTCAAGCCAGGGTCGCTGTAACAATCTTCAAATAGACTTTATTCTACAAAACTGACAATTTATTGATAAGAATAAAGCATTTTTCAATATAGGAAACATACACTTTTATTGCATTGTATTGCATCCCTCGGAGGTGTGGGCTGGGTTCATATTGACACGTCGTCTGGTCTGGACTTTGAGAACGTCTGCTCTATAACCACTGCGATTAGTTTCCCACAGACTAACATTTATCATCAGCTGCAGCTTCATTTATGGTGAGAGTGGAACATGGAAAGCAGTTACTGTGAGAATGAAGTTTTCAACAAGATACAATGTAAGGAGCCCTCTGTTTGGCCAGAATCAATATCCTGTGTGCCACTGTTTATAAGAGCTTGTGTTCCTGTTCAAACAAACCTTGTAATCCTCAAAACATACTCAATAAGCAGGCCTGTACTGAGCCAATTCTATACTGTGCTGTAAGTAATAATGGAGTAGAGTTGTTGTTAACCTATAAATCACTTGAAAGACACCAAATATAAGTAAGTTCAATATAGCAAAACAATCTCTACCCAATAAGGAGCCACCATAGGATGAATACAGCCAGTTATTTATTCGTGGTGGGGTAAAAACAGGGCTAGCTGTCCTCAGCTGTCTGTCATTTGCTCTTTCCTCTCCACACTCCGATATCTCTGCTGTTTTTGTTACTTTTCCCATACAGCCTGCACTCAAAGAAGCATGCATGGCTTTTTATTCATGCTCCTATTTCCCAGCTAGGACAGAAATAGGTGTTTTCCCTCCTTCCTGGTGGTACACATGGAATAGAGCTGGGCAGATTTGAGGAGATGGCAGCCTGGTGGTGTTTTCTTATGGCAGGGTGCGGTCGATTGCTCTGCCTGGCTCGAGCTCAGCAGCTCCTGAGGCAGACCCAGAGCACCTTGGCCACCCGTACTCGGTGCCGCCCGCAGGCACACACACTCCCACCACAGGATCAAGGTCGAAGGCGGCCAGATGACGGGGGTGCAGGGTTCAGTGTGAGACTGAGGGAAACTTGGTGCCCTCTGCCAATGGGGTTCATATGTGCTCCTCAGGATCACAGGAGCCGTGCAGCCAAGCACAGCAAATTATACTGACTGGGGCTGGAAGGTACCTGACCACAAACACAGCCCTTCCACTGGCACTTTCACTCCTCCTATGCATAAATCTGTACATCCTGGCATTATTTAATGGCTTTAAAAAAATGCCTTGGTGCAGGAGTGGAGAACAAAAAAACAGCCCTGGCAAAATGTCTGTGTGTGCCTACACACCCACACAAAGTATACTTTCTCTCCCCAACCACAGAGTGAAAGTCAGGTTGTCGGATAAGGAAAATTCACACCAGGTTATGAAATACAATACGACGGTAATTGCAAAGTAAGTGTGGGGTCTTGACGGGAGAGCTAGAATCAACAACCACCCACAGAATGTTTAAGACACAGTAATCTATAAAAATATCCTGGAATTACTGAGGGAAATATCACACAAAAGGTCCAAATCAGGTCTGCACCTAATATTTAAAGGCTTGAGCTGGTCTACACAACAAAACCAATCAAAACACACTGTGGGCTGAGCTAAAAATAGCTCAACAAAACATACGTGTATAAACATTCAGTAGGAGGGAACTTGTTATACAGACAATGAAACCACACAGAGCCAGTAGGGTCTGGTGCTTTGCACAGTTCACATGATGCAAAGAAAACAATCAGTTTTAGAAATGTGTGCTTTTGTATCTTTTGTAGAATTAGGGGAGATTAATGCAAAAGAGCAGCACACCTCTAAAACCTTAAATATATTAGAGTGATTGACATAGAAAGCTGTGTGTGGTGGGCTGCACACTTAAAGGCAGTAAAATAAAGTGGGAACTTAAGGAGTCTTTTTTCTTGCAGTGTCTCAGCAGCTCTTCAATCTCCTAAACATCTGCGATAAGGTTCAACTGGGCCATCTGCTCAGAGATAGCACAGGCAATAAGACTCCTGCTGATCCGGCTGGCCCCTGATCGGACACGTACTCCACACAAACAAAGCCCCCGCCGCATTACTTATTACTTCCAGCTACACTTCTTCGTCTTGTCTGTTTGCGTCCGAGCACCTGCTAGAGCGTGTATCGGTCATGGAGATGCTGTGAGATAAGCTGTTTGGCTGAGACTTGTATTTGGGGGGAAAGATCTGGAACACTGATTGCAAACATTGCTGCAGGGACCTCGACCTCTGCACAGTCACCAATCCCAATCTCTCATCCATGATCCTATACTTAACTCTGTAGACAAGGGAGTAAGCTTGTTGCTGCAGCATCAACATTAGTGGAGGAAGCATTCAGAGCCTTTACTTAAGTATAAGTACTAATACAACACTGTAAAAATATTCTGTTACTGGCAAAAGCCCTGCAAACATTGCTGGTTGACTGAAGTTATCAGTGACCATATTTAACAAAAATACATCAAAATACATTAAAACATCTCTTTACAAACTCAAACATAACTCTTGCACTACAATCCCAGTCATAGTCAAATCCTTCAGCCTTTTTATTTATCAATTTTTCACTTTCACTAAGCATACGACTGGATAAATCAAACTAGGATTATACTGCACGAGTTGTGTGAAAGTTTGTTTCTCTTTAGTTTTGCTGTTGTTAAACATGACAAACATTTACTTCTACTAATCAACAGTATTTGACATTTTTGGATTCTTTGTTCATCGGAGGCTGGCAAAAAAAAGTTTTTTTTCACAAGTCAAAAGCACCACGGTATGAGTATTAGATATATAATTGTTCATTTTGTGAATGAAGTATTCCTTTGAGTACAGTATTTGAGTAAATGTTTTATCCTTCTACAGAGAGTACTTAGCTGTGTTCTTGCAGCTGAAACATTCAGAGCAGCTAAAAACTCGAGCAATGCATTTGTGGGTATGTAGGTATCTGGCTGACCCGCCCCAGACTTCAGCTCTGCATACGCGGGTCGGTGCAACCTGCCCCTGCTGTGCTCACATTATCTGCTACAATACACACTGACTAAACAGCACCGAAAACAAAGATCTTAGAGTGCTTCCATTACAACAGAACCTCCCACACAACTGCAAACAGTCCCTGCTAGAACCCATGTAAGCCTCTTCATGAACTCCATGCGGCCAGACACACTGCATGACAGCTCCGGCCACTAAACTCTTCTTCTAAGTCAAAGTCTTTTCCTCCTGCAACCACATGAAGGGGCAAAGCGGGAGTGGAACACATGATGTAGGACTAATCCCTGCCATGTACAACAGCCCCACCGCAGGCACCGAACACGTGCATCTGCACAGCCAAGACAAGGCAAGCTTCACTGAACCACTGGCACATAATGCTGGTCATGTGCCACTCAACTCACTCAGCGGGGGACGGCTCTGTCTGGTGAGTTTGTCTTTGTGCATATGTGTGTTTAGCCAGGTGGGAAAAGTATGTAAAATGTATATTGTGGTTGTGTCAGCAGTAGGGAGAAGTTCCAATGGCCACCACATCCAATGTGGATCCTGTTCAAAGTTGGCAAAACACTCACATTCATCTTCATTCTCCACCACAAAACCACCTAAAAAGATCTGATGATGAGATGCTTCCAAACCCCTAAAGAATAAGAATTATTTCCATTTTTATAGGATAAATATTTTATATATCTCAGTATAGGTACAACATGCATTTGTCAAGCTCCTCAGTATTTCTGGATGACATCTTAACTATATTTCATATATACTGACAATCATTCACAATCACATTCACACCTAGAGACTCAAATTAACCTAACCTGCATGTTTTGGGATTTCGGGAGAAAACTGGAGCACTCAGACAGAACACACAGCAGTGTGGTCCCTCTAAATGACACACAAAAGAAAGAATGTGCAAACCTCACAAAGAAAAGCCAAGTCAGGCCGGCAGGTTCGAGCCCTGGAACTACTTGTTTTGTGTGTTGTTTTTTAGTTTTTTTAAACTTAATTCATTTAATATCGAATTATTCTAATTCCTAATTATTTGAATGCTTTCTTGTAGCTGACAGTACAAAAACACATTTTATGAGCCTGCTGGGTCTTTTGTGCTCTCCTAATGGGAAACATTGTTCTATATATGCGAACCTTAGAATGAAATGTGCAATTTTAAAACACAAGCTATAGCTGGAGGGGAGGAAACTGCATGGAATAATGGATCTGTTGGAAAACAGTACATAATTGCAGATTATTATTTTCTTGAAAAAATTAATAGTTTGTTCAAAATAACATCAGAACTGAAAAATGCCAGTTTTCATCACAGTCTCCAAGGTGATGTCTCAACTGTCTGGTTTATGTGTGACCAACAATCCAAAACCCAAAGGTATTCAACTGATAATGTTATGCAGGAAATTCTCACATATTAGAAGATAAAACCATAAAATATTTGGGGTGTCTGTTAAAAAATGGACTAAAGCCACTATTAATTATTAATGGACTAATTGTCGCAGCTTTAGTAGAGTGATAAAGATCACACCTTCCATGTGCCCCAGATGGGAACAAAATCACTGATTAGTGCATTAAATATTAAAATCATAAACCCCACCCTTGAAAAACAAATATAAAAATGGGGCTTAAACACAAAATAACAAGACTGCAGAGGAGATAAACTTCAATTTTCCCTTTTTAACTTCTCATACTGGGTGTTGGATATTACAGTTAGGTGAACAACCAAAACTCTGGATATGAAAAATTACATACATGCATAGTCAACTCGACTGAAATGTAGGTGCAACATGTACAGGTGTAAAGCAAACTGCAAAATTCTCTTTCCACAAAAAAATTTGAAAATTTGTTGTCAAGTTGCTAGTACTGTCTGATTACTTACTAAACTGTGATGTTTTATTTACTTTTTTCCCGACCTGTATGTCCCTCATCTCATTGTGTTATCTTCCTCTTCACGGATGATGTACATTCATCATTTTTTGTTAGTCACCACATTTTTTCTTTAATGGGTCGTGTTGAAATCTTAAAACTTAAAACAGCTGTGTGTATATTTAATACAAATTCACTTAAAACTTGCTATTGCTATAAACAAAACATGGTCAAATCTTTTAGAAAAAATGCACTCACTGGGTCTGAGCGAGGCAGCCGGGGGCCAGGGTGGTCTCGGAGTGAGGTGTTCGCTGCAGACTCGTGAGCTCCAGCATGTCAACCTGTACGTCTGTCACATGACCAGGCAACGGTTTGAGCATAGTGAGGATCTTCTCCACCAGGTTATCACCATGGTGACCAACAGCTCCTGAAAACCAAAAATGACCAAACAGGAACAGCTGTCAGTGACATATCAACAATATATCAATATTTTTATACTAAATACTGCTCACACACATTCTTCATGCAGTCTGGAGGTAGACTCACACTACCAAAAGTGAAACACCAGTACAGTGAAGAACACAACAATGTACAGAGTCATGGTTACATGAAAATCTCTGTCTGCGCTCATCTTTCAGGAAAACATTTAAGATTTCTTACTGAACAGCTCTCCTCATCTAATGACATATGGCATGACTCTAAATAATTTCATATAGTATGCAACCTGGAGGATCATATAGAGTGTACACTTCAGTGGGTATTGTTGAGTTGTTGTTGGTTTGTTGATTATTATTTGTGTGGGTTACTATAATGATGGTAATGTTGTAGAACAATGGAAGTACCATGACACTATTTAGAAATATCATGGTAGTTGAGCATGGTTTTTGTCAAATTAAATTTAAAAAAACTTAATTGATCCCACTATGGGAGTTTGTAATATTCACAACCCTAACCCCAGAAAAAAATACATAGTTTTATTAAAAATGCATATTGGTTTCAAAGATCAGTTACAAGTCTCATTAAGTAATAATAATCTGTGTTGTATCTTTCCTGAAAAACCAACACTGGTCAGCCCCTACTTTTTAAGCATGCATGGGAACCCTGTATGCAGAATGATCTGATGCAATATGGTCCAAAAAGGAGGGGAGTTTTCACCTGTAAGATCCATTGTTCGGTCCACAAAAATGATGGATGCTTTATTAGGGGCTGTCTTCCTCCTGTTTTTGGCTTGAGGGTGATTGGCAAGTTCTCCTGCGATGATGCGGCTCATGGGACCTACAGCAAAACTCTCCTCCCTGGTGCCTGTAGCTTCAAACACTGAATTCAAAACTGAAGCCAAAGATTTGATCTCAAACTGCAGTTCAGTGGGGAGAGAGTGCATATCTATGTCAACCAGGCTCCCAAATCTCTTCTTCTCTGGTCGTTTTGCGTTTATTGCCTCGAGATCAGGTGAGAGGAGGGGGAACAGGTGTGCAAACATGGGAGTGAGGAGTAGCTGCTGGGACACAGGGGCGAAGACAACTGGGACGTGCATGACTTCAGCCGTGTAGTTCATGTTTCCCATCCACTCGCACAGTTTTTCCTCAAACTGCTCAAACACAGGATTACCCTCCATGTCTGTGGTGACATTGTTGGCGAGCAGGTGCACGGAGTGAGACACTGCGGTGACGACCACGCAGTACTGGAAGTGGCTGAGAGATATGATGTCTTTAATGATGTCGACTGTTCTGCCCTTCAACAACGTGCTCACCACAAACACGGCTTTCGGTTCATTCACTCCGCAGGCTTCAAAGCTCGAAAACTCCTTTAAATTTCGGGCTCCAGCCTCCAACAACACGGCGGCTCCTCCGCACCAGTGGAGACTCTCAGCACACTTGTCATCCATAAAAACAACAGCTTTCTTCACCTTCGACAGCACTTTCTGCCACATTTGGACCGGGAAGTGCGTAAAATCCTCTGTTGTCGGCATTTTGGCGATTACAAATGTTAGCTAAATGCAATAAATCAACAAAGGCATCAGGAATATCAGCTAAAGTGGCTCCAGCAAAACAAACACACGAGTCTCTTGCAGGTGACGTGGCGATCGCGCGTCGCAGTTTAAAGACGTCACCGAAGCCTTGACTTGTTGCTATGGCAATAAGCAGCATCCTCACTCGCTTACATGAAATAATGACGAGTTAACAATCAATTTAATGTTTTCAACGTCTAGTAACGACATACTTTCAGCACCCTTTTACCTAAGATTAAGAACAAAAAGGCTAATAAGACATTTAAGTTATTTAATTACTATAATATGGCGAAATGCGAATATAATTATTTTCTGGGTTTTCTTCTTCTTTTTTGTCCTATAATTTTATGTTTTATTTATTTATTTATGTTTATTTATTTATTTATGTCTGAATGCATTTTGAAAGGATTTTGTATTCAAATGAAAAAATTTTTAAAAAATGACAAAAGATAAATAATGTCTGAATGATAACAAAAGAATACAAAAGGTCCACTTTGTTCCTAAAAATACGCGACATAAATAAAAATAAATTTGCCGAAAGACAAAAAAAGAAACACAAATGGTAGGCTTTATTCTTAAAAATGTTAAAAAAAAATGTTAGTAAATAAATTACTATTGTTATTATTATTATTATTATTATTATTATTATTATTATTATGTTGTTATCATTATTATGCTTATTATTATTCTTATTAGTAGTAGTAGTAGTAGCAGCAGCAGTAGTAGTCAATAAATTGAAATTCGCTCCACCTACAAAATTTAAAGGATGACCAAATTCATGCATTAATAATTATAATTAAATAATAATATAATATATTCTGAAAGTTGCCAACTACTTATTTTCTATTTGTTTGTTTGTTTAATTAGTTATTCTTTAATTCAACACTCTCAGTGATATCAGCGGTAAAGCTCAGAGGCCCAGAGCAGCGCGAGACGGTTTCTGACCAATGAGTTCAGGTCGCACGTGCTGTCACTTCTCTAAACTGTCTCCATAGCGACGCATTGTCAATTTCACTTACGAGTCCGTTTTTCCACGATGTTACTTCATAACTAACAATTGTTATATTTTTTAAAAAATTTTGGTTTACATTTGTTTAAAACTACCTTTTCAATATTAAAATGTCTTTATCGGAGTCGGACTCCATGGCTGTCTCCGAGGATGAGGAAGACGAAGAAGGAAAAATATATCAGTGTAAGTTTAAACAGGCCAACCGTTAATGCACGTTAATGTAGCCTATAGTAGCTAACAAAGTAGATTTAGTCAAGTACTGTACATTTTTTAACTTGTTGCCTCTATTAGCCTACCTGAATATTTCTTTTTTTCACGTTTAATTGCTATTTTATTGCTTCGGCATCAACTTTAGCCCTTATGTAGGCTATTTCTGTAATATTTTATTGGCTAGTTTCCTTGTCATCCCAATTTTATGAGTTCCTTGTTCATTTGACACCATACTTATAGGCAAATATTTTGCTTGTATCGCTACTGCATTTATTTGACAACATCAGTTAGGCTTACTAATTAATTATAAGATTCAGATTACTGATAAAAAAATATATATATACAGTATATATCAAGTAATGATCTATTATTATGGATTAAGCTACCTTGTATGTAAAGAAGTTGAAATCAATTCCACTGTTACCACCTGCAAGATTTCAGTGATGAACATGTTAATGGATTAATAATTATAATTGAATAATATAATACATATTCTGAAATAAGCCATTTTTGCAAAATTAGTACTTTTTTTGTACTTAAATTATGTTTTGATGCTCACAGCGTTTGTACTTTTATTTACACCAGGACTTAGTTTTGCACACTGCAGAATCAAAGTAAAAGATCTGACCACTTAATTATGCCACCACTGTTATTAATAGAATAGAACAGAATAGAATATAATAAAAATACTTTTGTAATCCTGTGAGGGAAATTGTTTTGCTAACTAAGTGAATCATAGCTATTGGCCATCACAACTGTCACAGGTTGCTCAGTGAACGTAGATATGATACTAAAGTGTCAAATCAGACCGTTAAGGTGGACTTAAGTTTTTCATGTGTGTTTCAGGGATTTTTGAAATGATCATCAAAGATAACAAGGAGGAGGAAAAAGAGGAGGTTCAAATCCCATCCAGGTGTGTATACTCTGTGTAGCCATATGGTCCCATTGTATTAGTTACCATGCTAGTAACCCATTCAATTTGAACACCTTGTTATGGACGTAAGGCTGCATTTTATTGCTTCCTATAACATGAGAAAAATATGATTATATATAATAAGCTATATGAGACTCCTATTACAGTATTTCACCTTGCTCACTCAATTTTCCAATACTTCTCTGAACCTGAATGGTGAATGGTGCTGCCACGCTCATTTCAAATTAGAAGTGACTGCATTACAGTAATGAAGCACTCAGATATAATTCACTTTTCACAGTACAATAATAGCAGTGATCATTATAGTGGCACAATACGTGTGTGACGGCACCGTGTGTGCTGCCTGAAATGTGCAGCCAGTCATGTGCAACATTAAGAAGTACTCTGATGCTCATTAAATCTGCTGTCAGGCCGGCAGTGTTTATTTGTGAGCTAGGGAAATGTGGATGTAAGAAATTACACAGCTGGAGTAATGATGATATCTGTGGTCTACATTCTCCAGCCTCTTTGCCTTGGAGTAAATGTAGCATAACCTGGCAATTACAGTAAGTTACTGTGATGTACAAAGCTTCAACAATAGTCTTGTTTTTCTGTCTTTTTTGCATTTGTCACTTAGATTGACCATGTAAGCTACTGAGAGGACAGTCAGGTGCCTTTGTCTTTGACTTCTTTAAAGACCTGATGCCCAATGATGTGCATTAAGAATCCCTAAAAAACTGTTGTTGATAATTGTATCTAAAAAGCTAATACTAAATTTAGTCATGATTGGCATTTTCCAACAGATAATGAACCAGTGATTCTCAATCTGGCCCCAGATAGGGTGCTGGGTGCCCCCCAAACGATTTTCTAATTCACAATAAAAAATACAGTGATTCACACTGGGAATTGTTTTCTTTTTTTACTTTAAGTATAGTGCGAGTGCATTAAAAAATATAAAAACAGAGCTTGTTTATCAAAAAAGTGCCAGTGGAGGATCCCTAACAGAGGTCCTAGCTAAGCCCCTAATGACCAAAAATTTTAAAATGTTCTAAAATTCATGAAATGTTCTAAAATTCATGAAATGTTCTAAAATTCATGAAATGTCCTAAAATCTGAGAAACATCCTAAACCCTATATGTCCTAAAATCCAAAAAATGTACTAAAATCTTAGAAACGTCCTGAAATCCTAAACATCCTAAAATCCCAGAAATTTCCTAAGATCGCAGAAAAATGATTAAATCCTAGAGACATCCTAAAATCTGAGAAATGTCCTTAAATCCTAGAAATGTCCTAAAATCTTAGAAACATGGGGGGCCACAAGGGGCCACTGTGACTGTCTCCTGGCTTGCTGCAGTTTTGCAAAAGTGGCCCCCAAACAAAGCAAGTTGAGTATCCTACTCGTAAGCCATCTCTCGTGCACCTCTTTTCAGCTGTGGAACTAATGGTTTTCTTTTTTTTTATAATAGCATAATATCATTCTCTGAAGAATCTGTGAAAGTGGGCACTTAGCCTGTAACTGGTCTTGACAAGTGCAGTCTGAGTGAAGCACTCAGCTAAAAAAAGCTGCACTCACTGAATTTTTATCTCCAGCTCTCATTATTATCCACAGTGCACATTATTTCGCATTTTTGTCACAGCACCTGTCAAATAAAGTGTGTTATGATATGCAAGTGGATATTATTATTATTATTTTCATGTTTCTTTTGTTCTTTGGGGTAATTTGAAAGCTGTCCAAGATGATGAAGAAAGTGACAATGACAGCGATGATGAATGCAGTGGTTTTTGTGTAGCCATGCAGCCGTGCATATGAGAGTGTAACTGTTTACTTTCCATCTTCTGACAAAATAATGCTGAAATTTTCAGCTTTTTATTGTGTTTGTTTGCCTGTTGGGCATAATATGAATGTGCGTCATTTGTCAGGAACCCACTTCTGTCAAAATGTAGCTTTGAGATATTTTCATTGTTATATTTTCTCTTTTTTTTGTGATGTATTATGCTTCTATTCAGAGGTGCCATTTGAAATTAGGTTATCAGCGCTACACTCACACAATAGTTTTTCTTTGTGTTCAAGTTAATGTCATGATGATGGAGATAACCGTGTAGATAATATGTGTGCCTCTTGCTGTATTGCAGCTCTGAAAACTCACCTGTACATCACGAAAATGACGCTGAAAGGACAGATGTTGTTGGTAAGAAGGAGCTCTGGCACACCTTTAAGAAACGGCTCAGATGACAAGATGGCCTAAAACAACATAGGCACAAAGACAGAAAGACCAGGAAGGTGTACATTTAATTTAATTTATGGAAAACTCATCAGAATTCAGCCTCCAAAGATGCACAGTTCATGCTTTTTCCTTTGTTAAAAAGAAACATAGATAATCCAGCAATATTTCATGAAATAAAAAGTCTGTCAAAACCTTCATCAATACTTGACCTCTTCACTATTGGAAACACAGAAAACACACTTTTGCACAATTACTCACTACTACATTACATTTCACCTTTTTGCTGCAGTCAACTGCAACCCTCTAGCTCAATACTGGACCAGTTTCACAAATTATTGTTCCCATTAAACACATAGACACAAAACATGAAAAACAGGATCCTGGTCAAAAATACTTAAGTTACCCTTTAAAGACCTTGGTAATTACACCTGTCATGGTTGCGATTTGCCTGTTTCAGACAGTTCTATTCCTATCAAATGTTTCACAGTTGCTGATGCAAAGGGGCGAAACATGGATGCACTGAAAAATATCCAAGAAATCCCTGTAGGTTACATGAGGGTGGATAATTTGGACTATATCCAAGAAATCCCAGCACTGACGCCTATAGAGGAAAAGCCATGGAGGAAAGCTGGTGAGTAGTGTTCTTTCAGCCACAGATGTTTGTAAACTCATTTCATTTTGCTCAATTCGAGTAAACTCTCTCACTGTGCATTCAGTGTATGCAGACTTGTTTGTGACTATATTGTGCTTTGCTCTCAGGTGCTGACATCTCAGATTACTTTAACTATGGTTTTGATGAAAAAAGCTGGAACTCCTACTGCAAGAAACAGGCCAAAGTCCGTGCAGCTAATAGAAAACTGTACACTCAAATCAAGGTAAGGCAAGATGTTGCTGATGGTATTTAAGCTTGGCATAAACTGTAAGATTTTAGAAATGCTGTTAATTCCAACTCATACTGTACGATTAAGTTGTCTGCAATGCAAAGCCAAAGTTTATGATTAATGTGCTAACACTGCACAGTCCGATCGTTAAGCCATGACCTAAGAGCTCACACTGTATGTGTAAAACTGGCCTCTCTGTACCGTCTTGGCAATTGACGATTGTCAATTAAGATTAGTTTGAAAGCTCAGAGGCAGTTGTTAGCAACAATACCAACAAGGCAGAAGTGTGATAAACTGTGCAATTCTGTGTGCTGAAACATCCAAGAAAAAGAGACGCTGATGCATATGGACTCGCAGATGGCTTGGAAGACAGTAGTTGGACAGTAGGGCTTGTCCATTATGCAGAGAGAAGTAGAGGTGAACTAGCTACTTTTACTGTTGTTAACATGACAGCTTACACTAGCTGTGCTAATGTTCCTTGTTGTGCAGTTGCTACCATAGCTACCACTATACAATGACTTGGTGCTAACATTAGTTTAAGTCAGGGGACATCAACAGTTGTGATGCCATGGTGTTTTCAAATGCTCTGTTTGCCACTTCATGCATGCACAGTGAGAATAAAAAAAAGGGCACTGACGTTGGGGAATCGACTCATGGCTCTGCTTCAACTATGTGAGAGCCTGTGTCGGCTGACTGAAATTTCGGACATGTTAGAAATTAATTCGACTGTCGAAAAGCTGTTCAGGGGCAGATGATTGGTCCTCCTGTACACTGCACGGCAAACTACGCCATAAAAAGCTGGAATTCAGCCTGAGTCCAAATTAAATTGTGTTACTCAAAAATTGGGTCAAAAATGGGCTAAAATCATACAGTGTATGCTTGGCTTAAGTCAACAGTCTTCTTTATTAAAGCAGCCATAAACTCAAGAGGGAGAACATAATCTGAAAACATGAATCACAACAGAGTTAGTATTGCTCTTGATTGAATTTGAACTAGAAATTAGATAAGAGTGAATAAGAGAGCAGCAGTGTAAAATTGTTGTTATTCCACTTAGATCCAGAGGGGGAACACTAGTTGCGAAGAGGACAAGTTTTGTTATTCTTATCCCTCCTTAGACAGCCCATCTCTGCAAGATTCCAGGTTGGTAACATTTCTTCAATCTCCTGTCAATGTCTGTGTCCTCAGTGCTTCACCACATAACCAATTCACTGCTATAACTCCGAGCTCAGAGCCCGCAGAAGCTGGCAGCTGGTTGTTTCTGTTTGTTTGTGACACAACAACTATCAGCCTGCTGCCATCTGTTTCCTCTGATCCTAAGTTGGGCTCAGCATATTAGGGTTGTATTGGCAAGGGATCCCAAAGTGTTGAGGTAAACAGAGATTTATGGTCATCTGTTAAAGCCTGAAGTGAAATTTCATAGAAGGTATATAGACACACATGGTACTATACAGGAATTTGTCCAAAAAATGTATTCATGCATCTATATTTTCATTATGAACAATATTTGACAGGTTTTACAGTCTTTAAAGTCAGTTTAGCCACAGGGCTGCTGCGACTAGCCTGTGGCCTCCTGTCATTTTGCAGAAGTGGCCGCTGGGCAAAGCAAGTTGAGTATTGCTGCACTAGAAATTTACATTAAAAATATATAGCAGATACTTAATTAGACAGATAATTGTTGAATTTCTGCTTTTACTTACATAATAGAACTTTATTTTGCCAGTACAACTAGTGTATAGAACTCATTTGCATGCACTGGAATAATCACATGCATTTTATGTAAGAAAAAATAGCAGTAATATAGTAATGATCCAAACTATTTACATAAAATGGGTAATCTTGTGTAATTGCCTTGTTCCCTCTGTGCTGTGCATTTTGTCCTCCTCACATTAATGTGAAGCTTTTAAGGGGGAGTTTAGAGCACCGGTGCTGGCTGAAGCCTGTGGGAGACACGCCTGTTAGACTGGGCCCATGGTGCTTTACAGCCCAGTTACAGCCTCCCATCTTTTATGTGAACACTCATGAGCAACAGATGCTTGTCATGTTAGTAAATAGCATCCAGTCCCAGCACGCATTTTGAGTTTATTTATGGTCCAGGTGCTGTGCGCTTTTTGCTCGTACACAATGTCCCTCCAATTTAGTTGAATGGTTGTCGAGGATGCTTTACTGGCAGGACTGGCCACTTAATTAAAGATTTGTTCCTGCCTTGATGATGTTCTCCTCCGTTGGCAAGGTTGCTCCTCAGGGGAGGTCATGAGGATCTAAGCGCAATGCGGCGTCATGTCATCTTCATGTTTCTGAGTGACAGAGCTGGACTGCAGGGGGAACCAGGAAGTCATGCTGTAGCATGCCAAAGACAAATACACACACTCTGTTATGTAGTGGGTGGTGTGTTCAATGAGGCTCTGATACAGCAGCCGTCTCATTCTCTCAGAGTCTGAAAATGTGATGCTTGCTTTAGGAAGCTGTCTGTATTTGTTGATCTGTGTGTGATGTCCTCCACTGATCCTGCCTACTACGCAATATAGTGGTCCTCTGGGATGTGAGTAGGATTCTGTCACAATCTTTCCTCCTTTTTAAATTCATGTTGTATCAGACTGTAAAAGGAAAGTGTGTGTTCTCTTTTCCTACAAAAGCTGTTATGTTGAAATTTTTATTTGGTGCATATTTCAAAGCTGAAGCGAGCAGAAGAGACATCAAGGAGCTCCAAGCACTTCCCCATTGAGCTGCCATTAGATGTAGTTGTTATTCCTTCTTTCTGTATGTTTTTTTTTCTGCTCTTGATTAAGTCCTAGTGACAGAAAGGGGTTAGTGTCCCATCTGTGTGTGTGTGTGTGTGTGTGTGTGTGTGTGTGTGTGTGTGTGTGTGTGTGCTTGTTGGGGATTGGGGATGGGGGTTTAGGAGTGAAAAGGTCTGTTTTGTGAAGAAGGCGAGATGACCCAGATAAGGAGGTTTAATGCGTTAATGGACCTGCAGTGGGTTGTGGCAGGGACATGGGGAGTGAGATTACAACAATGTGCTGTTTTTAAAAAATGTTATATAAGTGTACATCAGAAGGTGAATATGAAAGAGGACTTATCTTAAAGAAAGGCTCACCATCTATTTTTAGCACTGCATCACAATTTTGCATGATGTGAGGATGTAGACTGTTTATCATGTGACCTCATCAACAGACAGTCAAGTGCTACCCTTGATGTGATTGGAGGACGACCTGGAGTCGGCTGCAGAGTGGAAGGGTGTCGATGTCTTGGTGATGAAGAATACAATAATCAGGTAGAGTACGTGTGTGAACACACACAGCCAATGAAGCTATTAAAGGAATTACTTAACATCGCAAATTACCATTTATATATCAATGGTTGGATTTATGTCGAATTTGTGAAGAAAACTTTGTTCTTCTCACATTCCTCCACAGTGAACAAAGAATACGAAAACTGAGTAAACTCTGGATTAAATTAAGTCATCGGGTTCATCTTTAACAACAGAAAATCTGTATCAAAACAGCTGTTTACAAACTCTCACACAACTCGTGCAGTATAATCCAAGTCTCACTTATCCAGTCATATGCTCAGTACTTCCCAAACACACAGCCTTTTCTGACGGGAAGTGAGTGTAAAGAGACGCTTAATCTATGCTCTCTTCAAAGCCAGACTCCATTGAAAAGACAGTAATTTTACCTCTCTGAACATGGGAGTTACTGGTCTACCACTGCCTTGATTAGTAAATCTGTTTGTGTTATTGGGTGATTTTGGTGTTTTAAATAGTTAGTTTGGATTCACTCAAGTCACAAAACAACACAAATTACCAATTTGAAGCAGTGGTAGACCAGCAGCCTCTGTGATCAGTGAGGTGAAAATGACTATTTTTGCAAATGGAGTCCAGCTTTGAAGAGAGCATAGGTTAAGTTTCACTTTCCAGCCAGTTTCCAATTGGAAAAGGCTGTCTGTTTACAAAATACTGAGCATCTGACTTGATAAATGAGACTTGTTTGTACTGCATGTGTTGTGTGACAGTTTGTAAACAGATGTTTTGATATTGTTTTCTGTTATACCCCATATACTTAAGTTCATCAAGAATTTTCTTGATTTTTTAAGTCTGAAAAAAAAAGGTTTCTTTAAGTATTCAACGTAACACGGGCTGAGTAAGTAATATACAAATTGTCATTTAGGGGGTGAAGTAAAAGTAATGTAGTAAAGTATTTCTCTAATCTATGTTTACGTTGCAGGTTACTGAGGTGTCATCCAAGGCTGATATTTGTGCTTCGTATCTTCATCCATCTAACTTCAGTTCTCTCTTTGAATATGTCCCCCCACCACGTAAGTCACAAAGAAACACAGTTACCTACATAGATTTAATAGGCATACATCCTTGCATGCTGCCTTTTTCAAATCTAACACTATGATAATTAACAGATGAGTTGTCTTTTGAGAAGATGGAGGAGTAGATTTAAGTGAAACACAGAGATTTCAGGTGGAAAGGGCCCCATTAAAACCCCCTGTGGGCCACATCACGCATCATGCAGCTGCACAAATGACTAATGGCGATCTGACCATGTGTGTATGTGAAGCTGCAACATGTGTCATAATAAATAATCCTGTGGAATTGAAGGACAGAGGTGAACAGTGTGTGCATGTGTGTGTGTGTGCGCGCACATTTGAAGACATCGTATGGATATATGCCTTCCTGCAGGCAGGTGTCCATAGTGCCATCCAGGTGCTGTCAGTCTTTAGACTTCCTCTTTGTCTTTGAAGATGGAGATATGGCATGTGCTCTGCTGTGAGCTTAGGCCAGGGAGCCTTCCTGGATTTCTGTCTGATTCACTACAAAGGTTCAAAAATAGATGCGCCGGTTTAGACCCCCTTCTTACCCCTCAAACACCCCCTGTGAGCCCCATACTGCCGGGTGAGCCCGTGCCAGAGCTGCTAACACAACCAAAATATCAAACATCCTGCCGACTGCAGCTTTGAACAGTCAACCCCAGCTTTGAAGTGCATTTGCGTAGCTTTTATCTAGGCCACTCCCCTTTCTTTAAGTTATAGGCCCGGCCTGCTTTTGTGATGCAAATGTGTAACATGATAAAAATAGCCTCCAGTAAAAAAAAAATTGCTGGGCCAGCATATTGTGACACGAGAAATGTGCTGAACAGACCAGCCATGGGGAATAGGGCAGATGGAAAGATGGGGTTGGTTTTTCCTTTCTTTAATTTTTTGTTTGTTTTGTCATTCAGGTCACATTAGATGCCAAGTGTGTTTGATAGGTGCAGATTTGGGAGTGGAACTGTGTCATTGCAGGGTTGTTCTCATGTCATCCATCAGCGCAGCACAGCGCACAGTCAAGGTGAGGCTGACTGCTGCTCTGCGCTGCAGCTAATGCTTTCTACAGCTGGTTAGTGGGTCACTACAGTCAGTGCAGCAGCACAGCTTGTATGTAAGGGTCCTTCCATTCGGCAGTGACACTTTGACTGAAGATTATAGCAGAGCAGATGTGTGCTTCTTTCTGAATTGACCATGCCTTTACCAGATGCCCTTAGATCATGATTATTGATGAGAGGTGCTGACCTCTACAGCTGTCATCATTTGAATCCAAATGGGGATAATCAGTACTCACATGATATGTTATAATATGCTTTGCCATCACTTCCAAGTAACAACTTCAATTACATCAAAAGTCAGCACCCAGCACTGATTTAGTGGTTTGTAGTTGATAAAGCCAGCACTTTTTTTCAGGAAGCTTTTAAGCAGCAGCTAATGCTCACTGTCACTGCAAGAGGAATCGTGCACATCTGTCCATGGAGATTGCCGAGTTATCAGAGTGCCTCAGACAGTAGCCTTTACCTAAGCAAAGAAAACTTAGACCTTTGCTGTACTGCAGAATGGCGGCATGTGGTTCAACGTGAAATATCAACTCCATCTAAAACCCTCCAGCCTGTGGCTCTGTGAAACATTAGCATGAGAGAAAAAGCCACGCAAGCACAATCGGGCGGCAATTAGCCCTCAGCCATTAGCTCTCTCATATGCTGCCAAGCGTGGAACTCCAGCCCTCATCAAACACTCACTTGCGATCACCACAGGTAGAAACAATTACTCACTCACGCTAACATTAATGGCATGTGTGTGGACGAGCCAGTGTTTACTGTAAGTGCATGTGTGTGTGCAGTGCACACCACACAGCACAGTTACTGTGGGAAGATGTATCAGTTTAAACACTCTTTAATGCATTTATCTAGTATTTTCTACATAGTTATGGATTTGATAAACTCTGGGTGTTGTCTCATGAAATGACTTAATCTATTCGTTGTCAGGAGTCTCAGGTGTTTGCACGAAGCATACAATTCCTTTTCAATCATACATTATCTTTTGGTTTTTTCTTAAATGTACAGTGTGTAATTTTTTAGAAAATTCTTACTAATGACACTTGTGACCATTAAGTGAACTACGGTCAACAGCCTGTGCACATGCTTGCACTCAATAAGCAAGCATCCTGGGCAGCGGCCAAAATAGTGGTGTGACATACGATACTGAATATGACTGACTGTCATTATGTTGATGCTCGGGCTTGGTTTCGATCCCTAAGACCAAATGAAGGTCCTTCTGTTAATTGAATGTCCCGACTATGGTGACCCTAGTTTTCCCCCAGCATTGGTTACATTCCTGTTTTGCTAGATGGGCAGTGTGTGTGTGCTCATGTGGAGTTTGTGTCACACCTTGTCTTGGTAGATGCTGATGTAGGTACCAGATATGCTCTGACTGGCAGATCTACTTGGGTGCACGTTGGAAAGTTTAAGGATGCCGTGTGTTTGCGTCGCAGTTTACCAAATCAAAAATCATATATCCATACCGATCAAAATGTGTTGCATCATCTAAAAATTCAGCAAGTATGGCAAATCTGCTAAGTCAAGCCTCTGATGGATTACTGATCAGCATCACAGAACCAGGGGCTGAAAGTGTCCTTGCCCCCCCTGGCCATCACCAGCAAAATGTCACTCAAACTCACAGGTACCAACCTCGGACGTGACTCAAAAAGACCACAAAGAGATGCAAAACAATCACAAAGAGACACAAACTGCTTACAAAGAGACAGAAATCCCCAAAGATACATAATGACCAAAAGACAAAAACAATAACAACAAAAAATGAGGCAAAACCATCACAAAGCCTCTGTGTGTTGTGCTCCAAGATGGTGGGGCTTTTTGCATATCTTTGCCCAGGGGCCCATTATCTCATAATAGCTAATGTTAGCTAGTGTTGCATAATGTTCAATGCACACAGGAGCGTGTATTAACATCACATTATTTGGATTTTCTTAAAAAATAAAAACAAAACAAAACTCGAGACGTTTACATATGAATAATATGGCAGGCAACCAGGAAAGTCCAACATGCTCTAATCCCAACTCATCACATTGTGCTGCTCTGACAGTTACCTTCTGCATCTACATATGAGGTTTTAGGAATCCTTCTGTGTCAGCTGTTTACGCTCCGGGATGCTATTACCATGATGTCAGGAAATGCACATGGTGTTATGAAGCAGCATGGTCCTTATGTTTACACAACAATGCGGATCGTCATGATGGTTAGGATTAGGCAACAAAATCACAGATGGTTAGGTTTAAGTAAAAGAGGCACATGGCGAGGTATAGCAAAACAACACGCACACCAACACAAGAAGCAAACTGCGGACAACTGCACTTAAGTCAGTTCTTTGTCTGGCCACATTCTTAAGTGACGCCATCTGTGCGTGTTGCATGTGGACGTGTATGGTGCCATCCGGCCAACCGTCAGCATATTACAGTCTGTATTCCCGATTCTGTCAGACCATGGTTGACACCGGCACCCTCGTATGGAGAAAGCACTGACAGGGCAGCGCCATTTGACGAGTTTGTAGTGAGAACGAGTTGGAAAGTCAGTACATGTCTCAGTTTTCAAGTTACGTTACAATCCATCCACCTGTTGGCAAAAGAAGTGATTGAAATTGTTACATGTAGTTCTTACAAAAGGAACAACCATCAGCACTACACCTCAGGCCTTTCTCCCTCAGACTGATGGAAGTTCATCTGAGTGTATGTGTGTGTGTGTATGTGAGTGTGTGTCTTCCCCTGGGTGTCAAGTTGTCTGAAGTATCAAAGGCCTTGCTGGGTCAGTCTTCCATAGTGGGCAGTTCAGGCCCTCTCAACTCTGTGGGACTTGTGTTTGAAAGGGAAGGAAGATGTTCTACATTTCACTTACAAAGCAGGGGAGCTCTGCGCTCCTTTTTCATATTCAGGCTTGAACTTCCAGCGGCTCTTATTATTGTTCCTCCTGTTTCAACCCTTTTTTTGTGCTCTGTATGTTGTTGAAAACTGCTCTGAGCCACTCTCACGTTAGGGGTCTTTATGGAAAAAAAAAAGAAGAGGATGGTATCCAGATGTTAATGTGTGTTTTTTGCCTTCGCTCTTCAAAGGAATCTCTGTATGTGTGTGTACGCATTGTGAAAGTGTACTCAGCCCAAGTGTGTGATTTAGATCTACTTGTGTTGCTCGGTCACGTAAAATTTGAGCATTATTACAAGTGGGACCATTAACTGTGCACCCAAGCGTTTGACTCGCTCTGTTTTATTGATGGGGGAAAGGAAAGTAGGACTTGCCACATTTTGTTGCTCTGACATTTTGAGGCTGATCCAATTGCTCTACCTTAAAAGGAACAGCGCCATAAATTATTAGGTGATGTTGTTGGTAATGGGGGATGTTTTTGAATTTGTATCTTGTGTTCCTGTTATTTGTTCCACTTATTAATGCTGACACATTGATCTTCCCACACTTAATGTGTCTTCCTTATATTTCCGTAGACATCCAACTTGTATATTTGCTTTAATATCTCAAAATGTTGCATTTAGAGGAACATATGTTCTAAATTTGCAACTAGGCTGGGTTGCCGCAGCAATTTTGCATGGATCCTCAGAGTGCAGAGTGAAAATAGTTGTGTTATACTCAAAGTAATTCATGTACACAGTATTAAGTAACATCAGCAATATGTAGGTAATGCATAATCTCCTATTAAACCCTGTCTCTGTATTACTTTTTGCTTAAACTGTCTGCTGAATCCTTTCCTTTGGATGTGAAGCAAACTCCTCTTATGCAAAAACAGAAATCCAGTTAGGGAGCTTGAAAAAAGTAGTAATGCAAAAAAAAAAAAAAAAAAAAAAAATGATGTGTGTTGTTAATGTCTGGTCTCTCCCCAGGCTAACAGAAGAGTTGGCAGTGGAAATTACTGCATTGCATGGGGAATAGGATATTTTCAAATTTGGGAGAAAACCAGGGCAGAAAGGATTCTTTTGCAATGGAAAAAAACATTGCGATGAGACAAACGCTGCTTTATTGATTTTCAATTATAGTAGGAGCACACTTAGAGGCACAATTAGTAGGATTTTTCATTTAAAAAAGTATAGACTCAAACAAAAAAAACACAACCCTCTCAATCATCACTTATGATAAGTATGTGGTGGCATCTGCAGAGACCGTGCCCTCTACCAGTATTTACTTATTTTGCAGTATTCAGGACATTTCTGGGCATCTATGTTTGGGCTGTGGTGTGAAGCCCCTTGCCAATAAGAGCATGCAGGTCGTCAGAATTAAAACAGAGTGACCAGATGCCCGATTATAAACACGCATCCAGGATGAGCTGTTGAGCCGAGGAGAAGAGAAGAACTTTGACTATTGTGTTTACGAACCACAGCCAACAAATCCTATTCATTCTGCCTTTAAAAAAGGTGCTTACTCTGCCTACTGTTCTCAGACCACGCCCACTACAGCTGAGGTGAACGGTAAATAGATTGCACTTATATAGTGCTTTTCTAGTCTTCTGACCACTCAAAGCACCTCCATGTTAGTAGGCCAAACTAAAAACTCAAAATACACACGAAAAAATACTTCCCAAAGACAGTTTCTGTCACTGAAGGTAGTCCTCATCACTCTTATGCTTGTTCAAAGTATTTGTTTAAGTAAATAAGTGCGGTTTTAATGAGTTATTAAATGGTACTGCTTTGTTTTGTCCGTATGCTTCGGCCTTTTAAAAATAGCGGACAAGATGAAATGAACGCAAAGTATGAACAGAAGGCTCCATCTGTCTCCATATATGTATATAATGTTGAAAATAATGAGCCTGAAGGCAAAGCAGGGCATCTAACCATGTCTGCCACAACTGTTTGTCCATCTAATAACACTCCCAACATGATGATGGTGGTTACAGAGTCACTGTTTGCCAATTCTACATAAAAAAAGAGAAAACAAAATATCTGAAAAGCCTAAACTCAAGGCACAAATTACTCTGGATTAATAGTTTCTTTTTGAAGAGCCTAAAGTGGTTATCTCAGTGCTTATTTCAAGTTTACGTTTTTTAAGCTGGCTGACAAGACAAGATATTTGAATTAATATACCTGCTGTCTGGAACCCGACTCAACAGTCATGCCCTTATCTTCTTCTCCATGCAGCTTTCCTGTACCAACCAGCAACCCCTGCTTCCTCCTCTTTCCCTACTTTGGACAGGTGAGTACATGAATTTGTCCTCATGTGTGCGTGGTACTACAGAGTTCTGTGTGTAGTGGCTGCAGTATACAGGAGAGAGTGCAGGTGGCATGGAGATACTGTCAGGGAAACAGCACACTGAACTCTATTCAGGGAGGTTTGACTCAGGTGCAGGCACGGCTAAGAAACACATTCAGCAAAAAATGTGGGAAGAAAAGAAAAACATTAGTCAGAGACTGGACTGGAGATCATTAATAAAAGGTGCATTAGTGCTGAAAATTTAAAACAGAATAATTGCTGTTGGAAGCAGTTTCCTAATTTAGGAGGTAGACCTAGTGGCTCTAATTTGACACCAAAGGACAACCTGTTTTTGGGTTTTCTGACAGTACTGGTTTTCATTCAGAGCTGGATTGGTTTTATTGGTGTTGTGTTGCTGATCTTGCAGCCAGACCGATGGCCAAATAAGGTAGAAAGCAAGACAGCAACTTTGTTTGTGCCTGTTTATCAGTATCCAAGGCATCTACTACTCCCCTCTTCCGATCCATGTCACAACCTGTCTGCAAACTCCCACAATTCGGCTATAAATCACACAACTAAGATCACAAGTGGGCCACGCTGTACCCCAGGCTCTCCTTCGTTTTCTGAAAAGGCCCTAAATGCGACGCTTCTCCGGTCTTGTTTGTGGATGAGCTTGTTTCTCTTGGATGTTGTCTAAATGGAGCCTCGTCTCATTCCTTCTCTCATTTGTCTGTCTCTCTAGCTTCCTGTCCCTTCATCTTTTTTTTCTCTCTTTTCTCAATCCTACTCTTTCCCTTTCTCCTAATTTGCTGCCCAAATTCACTCTGTGCTCTGTCCTAAAGGATGGTTTTTCTCACATCTCAGTCCATCTGCCAAATCCTCACATCCTTCAGGGACTTACTGTTCCTATGATCTCTGCCAGCCAGCTCCCTTACGCTTTATGAATCATTTCCTTTTTAACTTTCTCTAACACACACATGTGTAGTGTACACAGATAGTCCCTGCCTCACTTTTGCTGCTCAGCTTTCTCCCTGTGGGATATTAGGAACAGCAGGTATTCCTGGCACGATAGGGGCCCTGGCTCCCTATGCTGTGTGCAGGGCCAAGGGCCCACAGGGCTCCCAACATCCATATTTAGTATTTGAAAAGGCGCTGTGCTAATTTCCCAATGATATGCCTTTATAGGGAGATTAGTGGAATCATGCTGCTGCTGAGCAGTCATAATTTTCAGTCTTTCACATTCTCACATTCAGTCTAAAAGTAATGTACTCAGTGAATGAAACAAAGATTGAGTGCAATCATTGTTGGGAAAAGCACTGCTGAACGAGTCAAACCAGAGGAAAAACTAGATCAGGGTTCAATGTTTCGCTTGTCTGGTCGGGCAAGTGGGTCAGAAATCTATTTGCCCAAAGTCAATTTTAAGGTGCCCTTATTCAAATTGTTTTATTTCTTAGAGGTTATCAAAAAACAACGATCTGACTGCCATGCTTTATCATTAAGTAAATAGAAAACAACAGTTTTTTTAACCTGCCTTGCGGTCAAACTTGCGGAGAACTGCCCAATACATAATTGGAGTTTCTAAACTTCTAATGCCACCTCATTAAGGTCTTGTTTCCAGGTTAAATAAAATGCCTTCAGCTCATAAACTTTATCTTTACCTGCTGCCGTTTTTACTTAAGCATCCTATTACTACTGTCGTGTGCAGTCCTCAACAAAGATGAGTAGAAGCAAGATGGCTTAACTCCTTAAAGGGACAGCTTGTAATTTTTGAAGTGGGGCTGTATGAGATACTTATGTATAGTCAGTGTATTACATACAGTAGTTGTCGGTCAGCATTCTCTGTAGAAACAGACAGCGCGCACCCCACAGCTCAACATTACCCTGCTGTATAGAGGGGCTGATATTAAAGCATTTTTCAGCCACTTTAAAAAACACCTACTTAAAAAATACATTATCAGTCATAGGATGCTTTTCGCAACATGAAGTTTTGTTTTAGTCATATCGTGGATGACACATATGGTGCCAAAGAAAGAGGCTGTATGATGGCGAGGTGGTAAAAATACTTAAAATACAGCATCCACTGAGTGATATAGATTTTTTAGGACGTGTTAATCCTTTTTTTTAGCACTTGTACAATTGGCCAATTCAGTTCTAGGGCTATACCTGACTCATAATTATGTCAGTAGAATAAGGTTCAGCAGTTCAATACCAATATTCAACAATTTGGTGTTGTTTATTTGCATATGAAAACAGAGGCTCAGCAGGACATTCAGTGTGACAGAGGTATTCATGTGATGTAGTAAACAACCTCACAGCGCTAATGGCAAATCACAAATGTGCAACATTTTTTGACAATACTAGATATCAAACAGCAGCCAGAGACTGTATCGTATTAACTTACTGTGAACTGTAAATTCACCACTTCTTCACCTTAGGGACTTGTAGATGTTATCATTCTGTTTAAGCAAATCCAACTATATTGCACCTGATTTTCATAGAAAATGCTTTCCAGTGAAATTAACTGCATTTTATTTTGGTGGATTAGTTTTAAACAATGTGACTGGTTTGGTGAAGAGCTGCAGACATAATAGGGAATGGATTTGTTATGACACAACTGTTAAAAGTGGCTTAATCTGGGTGAGAACAACACACAAGCTAACAGGAGGCCTCTCGTATTCTCAAAGTCAAACATTTCTTTGCAGAAAAAAAATATCAGAATAACTTAAATAATGCCAGAAGCAGATATTCGCTTGCAGTCCAATATGCCAGCACAATATTGGAAACGACAAACCAGAAACATATTGAAATTCAGCTGATTTTAATAACTCTCTCTCTCTCTGCAGGGTTTTATTTGCTTGAAACCTGAGTGCTGTATAAATGTCAGTTTGAATCTATTTTTCAGTAAAATAGCCAAGATAATATTGAGAATGCCTGAAAGAATTGGCTCTTGTTTACCACATCTCAAACTAATAATTTAACATCTCATATCTATTCTTTTATGGAACAATGGGGCCAGACTCCCCTCTCTAACAGATACAATGCATATACGGTATCATTGACCATAAAATGAAGTTGTTTTGCAAATTAGAATAATCACTGTTTATGTTGATGAAACATGGAGGCCACAAAGTGAGAGGTGTGAGCACTGAGTGAGTGCAGAGTGCTTTGATGAACCGTTACTCATACTGTTATTACCCTCCTGTTTGGGTCCTGCCAGCAGCCACATGCTCACTCACCCGGACTCACTCTTCCATTCACTTACCCCATCTCCATTCACAAACAAGCCTCCCTCTTCATCTCTACGTCTCCGTAAGAGCAACATAAAAATTATAGTGAGAAAACTGGCCGGGTCAGTGCTGATGTAGCACAGGGAATGATGGACCTGCTTACTACGGGATTTATGGCGCAGCGTGTTTGGACTCACACCTGCTGGGAAGCTGTCCCATTGGACGAGCTTCATACACACCTCCAGCGCACTCGGAAGTTTTCAATTGGAAGCGGGTGTGGGTCCAGGCCACGTGGACGGTCGAAAGATCCAGAAAGTATCAGTAATATGCCCTCCATCCGTTCCTTATGGGTTGGCAAGCCCTCACTGCATCTTGACAATGAGCCAGTCACTTCAAACACAGGGAAAACACAGCTGTGCATTTGGGAAAGTGCTTTGATCTGCTCATTTTTGGGTTTTTTTTTTCATTCATTGATTCATCTGTAAATTTGTTTGCTCGCTCTGTTTCTTCTCCCAATTTCAGATGAATCAAGTTGAATGATAACTGGCGATATATGACTGCCAAGAATAGATATTTAACAAGGAGATTGTCAAATACCATAAAATATTGACTTCAGATGTCAACACAAATAGAACAAACAGCATTTTACATAAACTGTAAAATATGTTGCAAACTAGGTTCTGGAGTTGTGTAGAGATTTTATATGTGGCCTATGACTGTTCACTTTTTGTTTTCACTAGACAATCTAAAGGCTTTGATGACCACACAGCTACACTGCAACCATGCTTATCAGGTAAGGGTCTAGTTCTGTAAAAGTCTAGAATTCATATTTCTTAATAATTATTTCAGTCTACATTCTGCACACACTATGTCATGATGACTTTATATACAACTTTCCAGGAAAAAAATGTAGGCATTACACATTTATGCAAACTATATATAAATACAATACATTTGCACGTTATTGATTAGCAGATATACAGTACATTGTGGTTATGTGGTTAGGTTTAAGCACAAAAATCACTTGGTTATGGTGTGAAAAAGGCCATGTTTTGGCTTAAAATACTCTGTTTTGGGGGCACAACCCTGCAGGAAACTCAGCAACATCTCCATGTAAACCAGTAGCTTTTTGTGTGACTATCTCTGCCAAATGGTCACTGCAAAACAGACGTTTTGAGCTCAAAGAGCTGATGGAAACACTGTGATGGATGCTGCAAAACACCCACACTGGAGCCCGCAAACTTGCTGGAAAAACACAAGACTACAGAACACCCATGTTTGGAGCCTAAAAAGCTGATGGAAACGGATTGTTTGGTTGATACAAAACACCCATGTTTGGAGCCGCAAATCGGATTGAAACACACTAATGGTTCCCTCAAAAATACACAGGATTAAAGCCTAAAAACCAGTGGAAACACAGCAATGACTTGCTAAAACACAACTGGGTTTTGTTGTTTGTTGGTCTCAAATAGTGGTCTGCAGCTTGGCAGGCGTCACGCCATCCACCATCCTCTCCAACTTCTGATGACAAAGTCAGCTTATATACGATGTCACTTCAGAAATGTTGACATAGCATGAATGAAACATGCAAATGTAACAAATTCGTGGCTTGTAGAGATGTACAATGCCAACATTTTCTCCTGGCAACCGGGCTGCTACGTACAGCCTATCAATCATGATCGAAGATGATGTTGTTTCTGGGTATCCAGGCTGTAGTGTGTTAATTGATTCCAGAAGTCAGTCGCTCTGGGAATTTTCTCACGTCATGCTCTGAACTGTTTTTGAATACTGATGCTTTTTCAACAGGACAATGAAAATACATGATTTGGTCCTGGAAACCTACAAGCCTTTTAGACTTATCAATATACACTTAGAGCCTTTTGAAGGTTTGCTTTGATTTTTTCTTCGGACAGTTTTTATACATTTTCTCTCAGTACCTGCCCTTTATATTCTGTTTGAACTTCCAGCGAGTTGATGTCCTAAATATGCTCTTTGAAAGAATGGTACTGTTGGAGTGTTGCCATTAGAGGTTACATTAATCATACATTAGTAATGTATTTGAAGAACTTCAACAAAAAATGACATTAAAGATGTGGCAGATGCTGTTCTGAATACAGTAACTCGGTGAATGTTTAGTTTATACATTGAGAAAATGGAAACTGGTGCAGATGCCGGCTGCTGCTGTTTATCTTCCTCTCTAGTCTGCTTTCTAACGTGGCTCTGTTCTTCCTCTTAGGTGTACCATCCTTAATCCCAAGGGGTATGGTCTCCAACGCTGGAGTAATCAACACCGCCAAGGCCTGGGAATGCTACATATGGCAGGAAAAGTGTGAAAGAGACAGATCCAGAGTGCGTGGCCATGATAGAGAGGGTCGCAGAGGCAGAGATAGACACAGGCAAAGGTGGTCGTCTACACACAGGTGGGTCTCAGTGATTTAACCACTAGAAAGCTGGATCAGCATCAGTTTTCTTGTGCTCTGCTGAGATGTTTTTCATAAGCAATTATTTAACCCTTGAAACCTTAGCAAAAATGGGTTGATTTCTATCAAAAACGTGAGGAAAAGGGCAATCAGCAACTTGACAAAAAATGTCTTGCAAATTGCAAGAAATTAGAAAAAAATGCAAATCAGTTTAAACAAAGAGTAAAATTTGAAAATTCCAGGGAAAATGTTCAGAAAACTTTATGTCTAATTATTATAACCCTTTATTTAAAATTGGAGCAGAAAAAATGTTAACATTTTTTAAGATTTTTTGGGGAGGTCATCTTCTTTTTTTTGTGGTATGTTTTGTTTTGTTTCAAGTGTTGTTTTTCTGTGCTTATTTTCTTGTTCCTCTTTAAAAAATGCGGCAAATTTTTGGGGCATGTCTTGTTAACATGCTCATTGGTCTCTACCCATGTTTTTGAAAGAAGTCAAACCTATTTCCTCAGGTTTTAAGGGGTAAAATTATAAATATCCATGATCAAATTTGGTCAGTTTATTTAATGAATGTAATTCTAATGTCTGTTTCACTTTCTAATATCATGTTGATCAAACACAAGACACACTGCGTCCTCTTCAATCACATGTCCCTCTGTCTGCTTTTGGGTGCCTCTGTGGTGGATAAATGCAAATGTCTGCTGAGCAGCTGTGGCCTTCTGGATTGGGCAACATATAGCGCATTGGTTCTTATCCAGTAATTCAGTCTGTTTGGGCTCATTCAATATGTGCAGCCTGCCTCTCTCTTTCTCTCATATACACACACACACAGTTACATGTGTGTACAGCTTGCAAGATTTGCTGCAGAGTGATTGAAAACTTCAAAGGAAAGACAAAAACAGAACAAAGAAAGAGGAGGAGGAGGAAACGGTCTGTTTGCCAGGTGAGACAGGAGATGAGAGCAGAGGATGGTGCTGGCATCAGTGCTGGGTGATATTTCTGTAGTGTTAAAAGAAGAAGTTGGACCCATATGCAAGAGACGGCAATCATAATCAAAAGGTCTTAAACTTGGAAAAGTTTGGAGGCAGTCATGCAAATTAAGTAAACTTCTCTGCAGCAAAATAAACAGAGGCAAGCCTCCAAAAAAGTCAAAAGGCGAGAGAGTACTTGAGAAACAGAGTGACGCAGTGTCACCAAGCAAAGCCAAAAACAAGAAGTAAGCAACAAAAACGAGGGCTTTAAATACAAGGCTTAACAAGATTGGATTCAGGTGTTGGAGCGACTTCCTCTGCGTCCTCTGTGCTGATTAGCTCCACTTCTTGCTGCCTGTTCTGGCTGACCCATTCAGCAGCATGTAATTTCTTCTTTTTAAAACCAATCATGCTTTTTATTCTTTCCTTATAAAAAGAATGTTTACAGCAACCTAAACCATGACAAACAGAGTTACATGTACATATGATAACCAATTACAATTTAGTTAAAGTATATTGAAGAACAGATTACTCATAACAAGAAAGAAAATAAAAGTAAAAAATTAACTTGTTTTTCATATAAAGTCTGAAGGTTTAAATGGGGCTCAGCAGGAAGCTCAGAGGGACGTTCAATGTGACAGCAGGTTTTACGTCATATAATAAACAAGCTAACCGCACTAATGATGGACTGCAAATGTGCAACAACATTTTTTGCTGACACTAGATATACTCCAAAAAAGTTGGAGACTGTTGCCTGTCGTCTCACCACTTCTAAGCAGAGGAGCAGTCGCTCTCTCCCTCTGTGCAGTTTCCTCCGTGCTGCTACTGTGGACGTATTAAGAAACACAGGCGCTTACAGGTGCAGCTGCTTGAACCAAAGAGCAGTGTGACAGTCATGAGTGCTCACTCCGCAGCAAAATCTGGAGACCAAAATGTCCCCAGAAGTACACAGCACAGCACACTAACGAGCATAGAAAAAGACTGCTCGACTTGAAGCAATCTCAGTAGATTTGGGGGTCTCCAACTGATGATCTGAATCTCCAACTTTAAAGGGGCAGCCCCACAAGATACATTTACACAACAGGTTCCCAGTTCCCACAGGATAGATACAACTTACATGATATGTGTAAAAGGCCACTTCAAGGCACATTTATAAGTGTGAATAAAAATAAATCAATAAAAAACAAGATTATTTTTTCTCAATTAATTAATTTAGTTTTAATTTTCTTAGTATTATTATTTGTAGTGGTAGTCTTAGCAGTAGTCTACATGATAGATACAATTCACATAGTATGTGTATAAGGCCACCTCAAGGCACATTTATCAGTGTGGCTCACACTCAGTGTGAATAAAAATGAATAAATAAAACAGATCAATAAAAAATGTGTTTTTTCCTCAATTAATTAATTAAATTCTATTTATTTAATTTTATTTTATTATTATTATTATTATTATTATTATTATTATTATTATTATTAGTAGTAGTAGTAGTAGTAGTAGTAGTAGTAGCAGTAGTGGTAATAGTAGCAGTCTTAGTCTATATCTTAATATATTTGTGGAACTGTAAAGTCACAGTGTGTCTACAGTGTCCATTGTTGCAGAGCAGAAGAAGCTGAAGTTGGGACTGTGCTCTGAGTCTTGGAGTGGTTCCTCTGTCATATCTCTAGCTCATAGCTGTAATATAAACAGCAGTGACTGTTGTGAGAAAATGCACAGCCATTGTGAAGAAATGCACACGACTGCAAAAGGGCCTAAGACTATTGTGACAGAAATCAAGACTATTGCAAGGCTAGGAGAAATTACTGCCAGCATATGCAGAAATATACATTTATTCTATTTTTGTTGTAGTAAGACGAGCCAGGATGCAGTCTAAACGAGGGAATAAATCGCTGTATTTGCCAACTTCTGCCAGGAAATCGTTTAGTGAATGCTCGAGTCCTTCCTCCCTGTGGCTCATGGATGATAAGAGCCAATCTTATATCCACTCCAAATTTCACATAGTGCCCTACTACCCTGCAGTCTGACAGCCAGAGTGCCGCCGTATGTGTACACAAACACTCGTGCTCACATGTGTGCACCAGCCAAATCCTGCCCTACATTTTCTCTGCACACTCAGTGTTGACCGTTTGCCAAATGTCTATTTAATTATTATCAACTCAGGCAGCTGCCAACTATAATACACACAGACACATCTTTCCTCCTCCTCACATACTCCTCAGCTGTCCGAAGGCTCACACTGTACGAGAGGATGAGAGTGACATTTCGCTGTGACAGGGCATTCCTCACTGAAACATGGAGGTAGCAGGGATACTCCTGACATTGCCCTTGACCGAGGCCTGGCTTCAGAGCTGGAGTTGGGACTGAAGCATTTGACTGTCTATTTGACTGTCTTTTGACCATAAATAGTTAAAGGGATTTTTCGCCAATTTTTAACCAGCTTTGCATCAAAACAATGTGAGTAGTATGTGTACATGAACTAGGGTTGGGCGATGTGACCTTGAAATAATATCTTGATATTTAAGGGTATTTCTGCATTATTTCAACACTTGAAGCAAAATTTGTGTTTAGTTTTATATGCCTACAAATATAAACGACAGCAGAAACTCAGATTCTGTATGAAATATAAATAGAAAAAAATCATGTCAAAAATCAAATCAAAAGAATAAAAATCAACCAGTGCTGAGACAAGTGGCTTTTCTCTGGTCATGTAGCACAAGTTTCAGAAGTACTTGCGTCTTGCTGCTGCAGAGAAGGCCCAGTTTTATGCAAGAATCCTGCTGTTATCAGTGACATACTTCTTTAAAACTACAATTACATGCAGTAAAGCTGAAATTAGGACTCATTTCTCAGCCTGTGTGTGTGGTTGCAAAAGCTGTAATGCTGTTGATAACATTGAATTCCTGTGTCAGCTAATATTGAAGCTTCACTGTTAATGAACTTGCACGAAAATAAGTGCAAACTAACAAAAATGACAAACTGAAGTATCTCTGTGCTCAGTTGAAATATCGTCAAAGCCGTTCTGCTTTTCAGCACTTTGTGTACTTAAAGTGTTGAGCTTTTCTACTGGAGCGTTTGTGTGCGTCAGATGACTGGATCCAGGTTTGTATATAAAGTCTTATGGGTCAAATGAGGGAAGTGGGACGTGGGGGACAGCTGGGAAGCTGCAGGCTAACTGCAGAACATAGGAAGTACGAGACTCAAATGTGCGTGACAGACACACTGTGAATGCACAGGACATTTGGGTATTCACGCCAATAGATTTGTTCTAAGTCACAGCCACAAAGGACTGTTCCTGTGGCCCACAGACCAATGTGTGCCGCTCACACCTTCTGGGCTCTGCTGATGTGTGTTGCCCTACATTCTGGTCACATGATCAAGCTTTACACTGTGCGTGCCACGCACACACACTCATGTGTACAGGTTATGTGCTTTCTGTTACATTGATTTATGACTCTGCTCGGAGCTATTTTTAGCCTGGAAGCAGAGGGATTCATTGTTAGTGTGTGTGTGGGTTGTGTGTGTGAAGGAGAAACAGATGGAGCCTTCCATAGCTTTGTTGCTAGCCAGCCTTATTGTTGGTTGGTGAGGTCAGTGTAAGTGTTGGATTGTGCATTTGGGCTGCTGATGCAGAAGCAGTGCTTGGTAGCCCACATGTCCTCTGCTGAGTCACACACGCAGGCAGGCAGAGAGTGGCAGGGCGGCCCTCCAGGCATCAGCTACTGGTTATCAGCTGTGGTTGTGACCGCACGTGTCGGATTTACCACTGCCACTAATAGATTCCATGAGCTTGACACTCACATTTTCACCCATGCATTCATGCAGTGGGTGATATACTGTCTCTTCCCCTGCATCCCACCCCTTCTACCTTTCCCAGCGGGTGCAAGCTGAGGAGCTGATTGGCCATTTGGTCAACACTGACTGCAAATCACATCTCTGGATGATAAATGCTGTTCTCATCTGTCCAGCTGGCACAGCCTCACACTCTCTTTCATGTGCACATGTGTACACAAGACAATGGCAACACGCAACATCCACTTTTTTTATTTTTCACTTAGCTCAAGACCATATCACATGGTATGGAGCACAAATACCTGCAATATAGCTCCTTGTCCTTTAATCCAGTCATCCATGATACATGCAACCGAAACATGTTGAATTTTGCACCTTGCACATTGATAAGGCACTTTGCACCATGTACTTTATGCCATACAGTTTGCATTACTACTGTTAGTGCACTTTTGTCCTTTGTATGATTTTTTCCCTTTTTCTTTCTTTCTTATTTTCTATTGTTTGTTACCTGCCAAGGGACTACGGATGTAAATTTGCAGTCCTGCTTATTCTCATATTTACATTTGTATTTTATACCGATGTTCATTAATATGCTGTGTTCTTTTTAAATGTATTAAATATTACATACAGTAATAACAGAACATATGGCACATGGCATGTGGCTAAGGTATATCTAATGTTACTTAAACAAAGGAAGGTCATTCATCAAAAAAGCACCTAGTTTACAGATAACTTGGCTTATCTGATTGCAGTGACAAAATAAACTTAAACATAGATGGGCAGTTTAAATACTACTTTGGCTACTAATATCTTTCTGTGTAGTTCATTAAGCTTACTTTCTGAGATTCAAACAAAATGAAATACTCATCTCCCACACTATTGTCATCAATAGGCAGGTTTCCATTAACCCTCAAATTGCACAAATTGAAATTGCAAATCATCTTGCAATTTTGATTTATTGACAGTCTGAAAATACTGGTTAATTTTGTAATAAAATCTGTAATGGAAACCTGCCTACAGAGGTTGCAGTTCTTCATTTCTTCCAAAGATTTTAGGAATTCTGCTGTTGTTTTCCCTAAACTTACAAATAGCCTGCCTGTAATTTTGGCTTTCATGTAATGTATACTCTTTCAGTTTAAATTGTTGAGAGAGAGAGATAGACAGTTAACCAATCAGAGCAGACAGGGATTCCAGGAGGCGGGACATAAGCTCAGACATACCGTTTCAGAGATGTTGGAACAAAGGGTTTTTTGAACATTAAAGTATGTAAAGCTATTCTAGAACCCCCCCAAAATACAAATATGTTGCCAAAATATGCATTATAGGGCCTCTTTAAATTCTACATATCACATGATGGCATACTTCTGAGCTCACTTTGCCACTTTTGTATGAACTGGTCTTTCAACCTCTTGTTCAACTTTTGTGTGGGACAAACCAAAGTCATCCAGTATTTGTTTGTCCAGTATTGCAAAACCCATGGTGAAGCATAAACACCCATATTATGCAGGCTGTGCAAATACTTGCACATTATTTGACTGAGTCTAGTTTCTTTGCCTTCTTTCAGCTTCCCCCAATAACCAATAATTCTATTTTTAACTGCAACATAGAGTGGGTATCTTTCTAATTCACCATAGACCATATTACTGCAGGTTGCCATTTTAACTTTAGAGTGTGTTTGATTATTTATATGAGAAGTATTTTTTCCAATATATCTATTCTTTTGAACCACCACACTTCACATGCATAAAACTTAAATGGTGTAACCAAATTCACTCACGACATCACACACACGTTCAAAGAGCCGTTAATCTAATTTAAATATCCCTCGGCTAGTTTGATCATTGGTCGATAGTAAAAGCTTGCACACATTAGCCGGTGAGTTCATTGGACAATAATTGAGCACAGGAGTCCAAGTGAGATGAGGAAATTAAAATGATAATTGTCTCCCTGCTTAAACTTGCACTAAAAGCTTCATTAGAAAATGCTGTAAGGCTAGTTCCAGTGTTAACAAAGGGTTTAGCTGACTCCGAATATGGAACAGGAACTGATAATTGAAAAAAGTCTGCTGCAATACAATGCAATGAAATCAAATTAGAGCATTGCTAATTTGCAACAGCAAAAGCATGGCAGTAATGTTTTACAGCCTCAAAGTAATTTTCACCAGTCAACAATAACAGTCTCTAACGATTTGCATTAATGCACAATAGAGTCATCGCTTTCTTTAGGTGGAAACATTTGGGTTGTTGCATTTTCATAAGTTTCATAAGTCTTGCCTGTAGTTCCAAAAAAAGAATCCTCAACTTTGAAGGCAGCCTTGAGGAACAGTCCCATCTCCATTCCAGCTTTTTGTTTTAGATTTAGGCATAGCAAGATCCAAATTGCCTCCTTCTTTCTACCACAGGCAGAGTCGGGTACAGTAAAAACCTGTCTTTTCCTTGATTTTCTTCAGCTGCTTTTGTGCCTGGTGCCACTTTCATCCTGGCTTCAGGGTCTGACTCGGGGCCTGTATATTCTTCCACTGACATCTGTTTCTGTTTCCCCCCCTACCAAACTTACTTAGCCCTTAATATGACATACTTTTTGTCTTTCTGACTCAACTTCATGCATGAAACTTATTTCTTTCCAGAGCCGATCTCAGGGTCTGTGCCTAATCAATTTTAATGTTTCTTCTGCAGTGCTTGTCCTTGCATTCAACGCTGCTCTCTGTCTTTATTTATTAAACATACAGCTTCACTTCTTGTCCTTAGCTTTACATACACAGCACACTGCTGCACATTCCTTTCCATTTGCGTCTTTGTCTTGCCAAAAACACTTGTTTGTTGTATATAGGTTAAAGCTCTCCTCCCAAGGGCACTGCGCACTGGTAATCCTTAACAAAACATGTTTGTTTCTCACACACTACAGCTGCACTTTCTTTTCTTTTTGTAGCCTTTAAATTGACCTGAGCCCCCAATTTTGTTTCGATTTTACACTGATCCTCCTACGGAAATATTGGCTTCTTACTGGTATCTTTGCTCTGTCTGGAGCAAACTGATTGGCATTGGTGTCTTTACACAACCACGCTTCCATCAATAACCTGATAAAAAAGTCCCTCTGCACAAATTCAGGTGGCAGGGTGGCTTCAGATGCACTTTTAGAGAAAAACAAACAAGACGAGTGCATGAAAAATTACTAAGTGGGATTGACTGCAGCTGCTTTTAGGCACGTAGCACCATGGGATGTGGCAGAGTTACTAAGTAAGGTCACATTAGTAGAATCTGCATATTAATTTGCTCTAATATGTAAATATCAAGCATGATTATCACAGATTAGAGGAGTATGTGTGAACAGGAGAAAACAGGCAGAGACAGTAAAGCCAGATAAGGCTGTATTAAGTTATGTTACGTTTTCGCCCTAGAAAAAGTAACTATATAATATTTTAGAGCACTGGCGGTTAATGAGACAGTGGGCACCTGGGCACAGATATGCAAAGGGCCCCACCACCTCTTTAACACAGAAGCACACAGATGTTTTTGGTGGTATGTGTTTGTGATTTTTTAATTTGTTTTGTGTCTCTTTGTGGTTGTTTTGTCCATTTTTGTGTCTTTTTGCAGGTTCTTTTCATCTCTTTGCCATCTTTTTAAGTCTCTTCCTGGTCTGTACATCTTAAGTGACATTTTGCGAGTGAAGGTCAGAGGGCCCCTGGGCCTGTGCCCTGCAAGCACATTCAGTAAACACTTGCCTTTACATAAAAGATGGCTTATTGCTGACCCTGAAGTACTGTCGCATGCTGGCACAGTCGCGTTTCTTTTGGTGACTTCCCCATAACTCTCCACTATAATGTAGCTGAAATAACAACACCTCCTGATTTGTGAGTCATTAGACGTTTCATTCCATCCCTGCACTCACAGCTGCTATTTATTCTTGTGGATATTACTTTCATGTTAATTGTGCCAATCATAAATTGCGTTTCATATCCGCAGTGTGGCTCACTGAATCATCTGGGTTTCTCAGTTTAATGACTGCGGGGATGGAGCGGACAAAATTATGCCGCGACAGGCTTAGGCATCTTATTATGAAATCTGTGATACTGCCCGCCCTGACAGGCCTGGGCACCACTGATTAATAAAATCATAAAATGTGAAAACAAATCCCGAGGCTTCCACGCTGTAATTTACTCTTTCTAACACTGTCTCCTTGGGAACTGTTTGACTGTGTTCTTGGTGTTGTGCGAGGTGGTTGTTTCAGTGTTAAAGCTAATGGCTTTGAGCAAGAACAAATGTGGGCCTTGGGTCTTAATCCCCGCTGCTAACACAAGAGCTGTCTCCAAATATTGAATATATTTAGCTTTGTACTTCCAACAACACTGCCCCTTAAGGCTCTCTCTCTCTGTCTCTCTTTTCTATGTTGTGGTAATAATTACTCCAGCCATGTGTGAGCTGTTTGCCTTAGCGGCACAGTATCTGTATTTTTCCTATAGACTTTTTGGAGCAAGATGATACTTTTATAGTGGTGGAGAGAAATGCCTTCAGCATGATGATTCTTAAAGGTCAGGGTGATTATTTTAAATCTGCAAACTGCAAGCTTTGCCAAGGTGTCTTGTGTTGAGGTGAGGGGGTGTGAGAAAGAACTGTTGTTAAAGTACACACACATTGCAGTTTCCCCTTCAGCAGATTGCAAAGTTTTCCATTTAAACTAACAAACAATCTGCAATATCATCTGTACTCAGTCTATTCTGTATGGGCCTTAAAGGGACAATTCAACCCAAAATTTAAAATACATTTTTTTCTCTTACCTTTAGCGTACAGCTCTCCTTGTGTGTGTGTGCATAACTACACAATTCAGCAGTGAGCCGAACTCCATTCAAATGAAGTCAGGATATGGCGTCCATGCTCCTGGTGTTTTATTGGGCTGCACCCTCATATACAGTATGAACAGGAGTGAAACTGAAGAACACCAACAAAGGAATACAATAAGTAAGATGCATTATCAGATTATTATAAATCCAACATAGCTACTATGTATCTTAAGTATAATACCTCAAGTGTAGAGTATAGCAGCTACTGGATACACTAATCGAGGTTCCCATGGTCATGGAAAACCTGGAGTAGTCATGGAACTAGTAAAATGTATTGAAAGCTTTGTAAAAAAAAATCAGAGAAATGTGGTGTGTGTAGTAAATTAAATTTATGTAACACAACATTGAATTTTTCTGTAGCTGACAATGTAAAATTGCTCTAATATGAGTCAGCGTGTGTTAACAAAAATCCCTTTTTTGAAAATAGGTTTCGTAGGCATGTTTCCTTTCTTTTTCTTTAATTTTTTTTGAAAACTTAAAAATTTGGGGCAATGTTTTCTTTTCTTAAATTTTGCAATACCAACTCATCTTTAAAAATCTCTAATACACCATTTATCATGGCCAGAAACTGTAAAAACAGAAATTATTTTTGGATATTCATATTTCCGACAATCCTTGAGCAAAAGATTGTGTTTGAGAAACTTTTATGTGTGAAAAACGCTGGACAAAAACGCTGGACAAAATGCTGCTAAGAAAAAAAACCTCCTTGCAAAGTCCTAAAAAGTTTTGAAATTTTATCCATGACAATGTGTGGACACCTTGACTAATGTTAGAGCAAAGAAATACAGAACTTATTTGCAAACTTTAAAGCCAATCCAACACTATGGTATACAATGATTGTAGTCAAAAAGAACAGTATTCATATTAACATATAGTGGACACCTTTTACATGTTATCAGATGGCTCAGGTGCAGTATTCATATGCAGTATTCATAGGATGTGTTTGAATTAACTGGCTTATGTACAGAAATGAGGGTTTATTTATGTACTCCATAAAAATACTACTAAGATATTGAACTAGGGACTTTGCTAAACTGATACTTACAGGCATTGCTTTTGAAGGCTCAAACAAAAGAAGGATTGCAGCAGATGGTTTTTGAGAACATTCAGCAAAAATGTGGCTTAATACTGGAAAAAAATGGCTAACTTCCTGTTCTGGGTCAAAGTGCATGACAAACTAAAGGTAAAATATAAGGCCCAGCAGGGGGCACTTATTGAGGAAATGTGGAGGCAGAACATGTAGTGCTGTTTGGAGTGTAAAGTGTTGGAGATAATGGCTGTAGAGATGTAAGCCTTTTCTTGAATATAATGGAACTTGACATTTAGTTTGTGGTGCTAAAAATGCAAAAAAAAAAACAAAAAAAAACTTTACAGAAATGTCTCTCTTCAGAAATAGTGACCCAGTGACTGAAGATAATCCTCAAACCTTATGAGCAGTCGATGCACGCTGCCTTCTGCACGGTGATATGGCTGTCAGAGTTAATTCTTATTATGACGGGGGGGGGGTTTCCAAAGTCGATGTGAGGGTCTAAGGACAGAGAGACGTCGTATGCTGTAAACACCTCTGAGGCAAATTGTGATATGTGATAATGGGCTTTGTAAATAAAATTGAATTAAATCTTCTTCAAAAATGTGTGCACTGTGTAATACTGAAGACCAAACTCCTTTAGATCTTAAATCACAACAAACAAGGCTGAGAACAAGGACGAACTCTTGAAAATGGAGGAAAATGATCTCCTTGAAAAATAAGCACAAAAAAATTGAACACTTGCTCACTTTGTATGATGGTTAAAGTTCTTGTCCCAAGGGCACTGCACTCTGGTAATCTTTTACAAAATATGTTTCTTTCTCACACAGCTGCTGTTTCTTTTCTTCTGTAGCTTTAAATTGACCTCGGGCCCCCAATTTTGTTCGATTTTACACTCACTCCTTCGCAGAAATAATATATCTTTGTTCCGTCTGGAGCAAACTGATTGGCATTGGTGTCTTTACACAATCATGGTTCCCTCAATAACCTGATTAAATGGTGGTCCATTTGGCCAAATCAAACAATCAGTGTTCCTCCTCGGGAACACAGATGGCTCAGTAGTCTCTGTCCAAAGAACTGAAACTAATGGAGGGCAGATAGAAAGCTAAAACTTCTGTCGCTGCCTGTCCTCTGTCCCTGCTGAGACCAGAGGCAGGTGTGGGAAGCTGTTCGTGGCCCTGAAATAAAGATTTAGCTCAATTCAAATCTTCCATGTTTGCATTTTGTCTCCTCATTAAACAAAACAGCTGGCTGACTAGAGATGACACCATCTTCACTTGAGTATTTTTTTTTTGTCTTATAGACTCTGTAGAAACGTTTACAGACCTGATTAACTAAAGCATAATGAGCGAGGATGTCGTGGCAGTAACGTGCAATTACATTGTGGTGCATCTCATTTTAGGAGGACACAGTGTTGCAGACAACCAGCCACTGATTACCAGAGACGCCCTCTGAAGGTTACACTGTAATAGACTGCATCCTTCAAAGCAGGCAGCTACTGTAATGGGACGCTACAGTGCCCCAGCGGTGATTCTTTTTCATGGCGCTCCCCCGCACTCAATATAAATAAAGATTTAGAATGCTTAGAGGTAGAAATTGTTTTCTTTTGCCCTGTTCAAAAGTAAAATTAGCTTATATTTTAGAGTTTTCTAGATGTATTACCCAATACTGTTGCTGCATTTGACAGTTGTTCTCTGCAAATGAGGCATTCTGGTATACAACATCTACATTTCCCCCTTTGTCAAAATCAGGAAGCCACATAACTTCCACTGTCCACCCAGACTTTAGTTCTTTTTGTCTTCTCAGATTGTGAGATGTGTCAGTGTTTGAACTTTATTTACACTGAGAAACATTTGCAATGCTTGCTCTGAAAGCTGCTTTCTCTGAATGCTGTGCTCCTGAAAACACATTGCCCAAAAGTGTGTGTTGCTGGTTACTATGACAGCCAGCTGTTGTCTTACGGCATGAGTGCAAATTTAACAGGGTGATTTCAATGTTTGTTGCTTACGTTTTCTCTTTTTGTTATGTGTATGTAAATCTTGCCCCGCTCTATAATTTGGTGAATCTTGGACTGTCCTTAAAGGAATACATCAATCACAAAATGATCAGTAATTACTCAGCCCGATAAATTGAATTTCATCGGTGTGCAACATGTAGGCAGAAGCGTTTTAAATAGTAAGAATTTAGTATAAATATGTGGAAAGTACTGAGCATACAACTGAATAAATGAATATTGGATTATACTTACAAGTTGTGTGAGATGATATTTTGATGTAGTTGTTAAATGTGGCCTCCATTTACTCCAATTAATCGACAATTTTCTCAGATTTTGGATTCTCCATTCATATCTGTAGTTTTTAGTTAGAGCAGGTTTGCAGATGTTCACTACAACCAACATCTGATATTAGTGATCTGTCTCTCCTCCTTCGCATGAATTTATTTTTGCATGCCGTTTCAGAGGTCATATGAGGGGAGGAAAGGTGTAACCCATTAGTCCTGTGGTCTCACAGGATTGCAGGCCCTACAGTGAATAATAGATTTTTTTTTTCATCTTAGAGGATACTGCAGCATGCCTGCTTGGCTTTAATGTATAGTAAAGGGGTGTTGTGGTCTTTGTGAGGAGACGACAAACGCTCAGCAGCAGGCACTGCGGTTAAGGTTTTGGTCCCTTGAGTTCTGACTTATCTCCCTCCCAGTGAAGACGGAGGAAAAAAGGCCAGCAGTCATTCTTGTGGCCTCTTTTCCGGTTGTATTATTTCCCAATGAAAAAGCTCCAGCTTCATCAGTCGCAAATGTTAGAAATACACTGCATGTGTGTATGATGTTTTTCAGAAGGGAGGAGCGAACGAGACGCAGGGACACTACGGCGCGAGGGCACAAACGTCACCGTTTGGCCAGATCCTGTGAAAAGAAACATGAAGAACAGCACAGGGAGAAAAGGCACAAAGACGACAACGCAGGAGGGTAAAAAAAATCATCGGATCCAACGGAGATACACACACATAATGAAAAACACGATGAAAGACAACAAAATTATTGTGTTATTGTCATAACTGTGTGTTCTCAGAAGCGGCAGCAGAAGTAAGAAGGATGGTGGTGAGGACAGAGAGACTCAGAGTAGACAGAAAAAAGCCAAAAGAAAAAGGAAGGACAAGGAGACCAGCGAGATGTTCTCTGCTGACCCGGAGAGGAAATTAAAAACTGACTGACTCTCAGTCTCTCAGTCTGTGTAATGAGAGGAGCTGCCCTGTGGCTTCTTCCTCTGTTTTTATCAGAAAATGTGATTTTTATTAGAGCTTTTTCAGAGGAGGGAAAGATACTGTTATGTATATATATTATATAGAGAGTGTGTATGTTTGGCAGGGTTCCTACAGATTAAAGCAAGTGGGATTTAAGACTTTTAAGACTTTTTAAGCCCAATATCATTATTATTATTAACTATTATTATTATTATTATTGTTATTGTTATTATTTTTAAGTGACCATTATTTGGAGTTTTTGCAATGCAATGTAAGAAAAAGAATGTTTTTCATAAAAATCTCTTATGTCTTAGCATTTTTAGGACTTTTGACAGATTGATTTAAGACATTTTAAGGCCAATCAAGGCCTTATTTTATTTATTTATTTTTTTTTAGAATTAATGGATTCAATGCCTTTTAAGACTTTTTAAGGATCTGTGACCTGGTTTAAAGCTTTTAAGTAAGGCGTTTATGACACAACTCTGTTTTTCAATTGACTTTATTGATCATTTAACCAAATGTACCATCAGATATACTACACAGGCCGAAGCGTGACAGACAGAACCACAGTAGAATGTCCTCAGACCACCCACTGATGCACAAAAACCAAGTCAGTTTTTTTTCTTAAAAGTAAGAAAATTAGTAAGGCCTCCACAATGTCACCTAATTGAATATTATCTTGTAACATGTTATGAACACATTGATCTATTACTTTTTCAATATATTTTTTTATTGCCAGTGGTTGGATAATTTCGTCATAGCCTCTGAAACAAAAGAAAAAAAAACTCAACACAGACTACTACTTGGCAACGTGTCCTCAGGTCAACGGATGAAGATGACAACCACTGTCAGTACAAACAGAATGGAGCCTATATTTAGAGGCCATACCACAAACGAACAAAAGAAACGTATTACAAGTGCTTGGATCAGTACTTTTTTTTTTTTAGACACCCAACATTTACAGTAAAGAAATGTGAGTCCAACTTAACGCATACCCTAATATATAACTACTGGAATTGGCAACGTGTTGTGTCTCCTCTCGATCCGCCCACCCCACTCACTGGATGCTGTGCCGGAGAATGAGCATGTCCTCCAAACAGACAACAACAACATCCTGGTCAGAAGTGGTTCAGGCCTGGATCCTCTGAAGCGTTCTTGGAGGGGGCAAGTTAACCTCTGGTAACAATCCAGTCTCATGTTTGTCCCTCTCTCCGAACTCCTGGCAAAGTCTCAGCTGTCCGTCAGAAGTGAGATATCCACACAGCTATAGCACTATTCTAAGCTTCTCCCACACAGCAAGCTTAGGGTGGTCAGCCAGTCTAAAGCTCTGCCTTCCACATTCCTCGGTCAGTGCCGCTGAAGCAGCGCCGGGTGACTCTGAGCACCGCTACAGCAGGCTGCCCGGCCAGGAGACGATGGTCAGGGTGATCCTGCCCCGAAGCTCCTTTAGAAGGCGCACCAACGCAGTGTGAGTCATCCCCCATGTGCTCTTCCCGTTCACCTCGAGCAAGATGTCCCCACACCTACACAGAGCGAGACGACCATTGGAAAAACACGGTTAACCTAGGATTATATGAATTAACTTTTAAAAATTAATTAATTAAAATTTACTTGACAAGTATACATTTTTTTGAAAAACGAGGGGTTGACTCAACATCTGGTCCTGAGGGGAGCGTAATGACATCGTGTCCCAACAGCAAACAGATGTTAGACTATTGCATTGCATAACCCTGGAGCTCTCTGTCCACACTGAGTCCATTAAATATGCACTTCTGTTACATCATGTAAACAAACCATGTACCTATCAGCTGTGCTTTCAAGATCAGACTGGAAACTTCACCACTTAAAAGGTGAATAAGTACTTACTAGGTTTGTACTATATTGTGATACTGACTGATGTTTTTGCTGTGGACTTAAAGCTTCCGGTCAACAGTTGGATGTTAAGTTGAACTGCAAGCGCGGTATTACAATTCATCCACTGTGAGCTGGAAACAAACTAACAGCTCTCCAGGTCATAGACTGCAAAGATTTCAAAGTCGCGCTGGTGCTCCGTGGTCACAAAATGTGACTTAATAGTCACGATGTGGAGCTCTGCAAAAGCCCTGCTTTTTGTATGTGTGTCTGTGAGAGGCAGAGAGTCGTAGTCGTCGAGAGGAAGCGAAAAGCGTAATGCTGAAGGGAGTTTCATGCCGGTGGCTAAAAAATACAAGACAATTTGTACTCAATATTTGCTATAAAGTAATTTTATACAACGCTGTTCAAACAAGCCGTGATACATTGAGTATAAGCATTTCTCATAAGCAATCACAGTGCTATATATACCTTATCCTGCCATCATTATAGGCTGGCGTCCCCTCCACGATGGAGCGGATAAAAAAGGATTGATTGCAGTTGACCTCCTCCTGACCTCCCACGATACTGAAGCCCAGGCTGCCCGAAGTGCTCCGCCGCAGAACAATGTCTTTGCAACAGTAGAGATGCCTGCATGAGCCAAGAGAGAGAGAGAGATTAAAAACACTAATCTCTCAACTACATCTTTGAATTATACATACAACTGTATACCCATACTGACTGTGTGCCACGCTCAGCAGACAAAGGCTGCTCTTTGAATAAGGTGTGACTTTTCTTCCCAAGAGATGAGAAACAACAAGAATAGCTGGACTTCAGTATCAGTCTTATAAAGATAGCCAGAGTGAAAATTACACTCAGATCCTTTTCAGCTGCACCACTGGTTGAGACTACATTCCCGCAGTTCATGGTTTTGACTCCTAATCAATTCACCGTTTGAGGAGAAACACATTTTTATTTCACTTAAAGCGGGAGCAGCAGTTGTTTATTGCTGTCAGAGCGCCGCTGTATTTTTTCTGACAACACATTCAATTAAGATAAATTCATGGTACAATCTGAGGGAAAGTTTTTCATTCTCAGAAGTTCCACTGATATCAGAGCGGTGAATATTTAAGCTGAAAAGTTAGTTTGAAAGTATAATGAGTATTCTCTCCCCAGCTGGCTCTGTCAACATTTCAGTTAGCACCAGCTGGCAGAGGTCAAAAGGACCTGTGCTGGGAGTGGAAATTATACCATGTTCTGAAAAAGTAGTGGAGAAAGTAAAAATATATACACAAAGCAATGCTCACCTGGGTAGCTGCAGCCATGACACCCAGAGCGGCGAGTAATCGTCGTTGGGGAGTGGGCTTTTGGTGCTGTCTGTGGGTGAGGGTGCGAGACAGGGCGGCAACGGGCACTCTTGCAGGCTGTCTTCTGGAGGACGCATCTCCAAGACCTTGAGCACCACGGGAGAGGAGGTGTTCTTCAAGTTGGCCACGGCCTCGCCTCGCGTCACCCCCGTCAAGTCCACACCGTTCACGTTTAACAAGATGTCACCTGAGGGGGGAGGAAGTGGACAGCGCAGCTCATCCTCTGCCCCCGATAAATGCTTTTCAAAAGACCTCATGGGCCAGGGACTCATCATCTGCCTATTTAATATTCAACAACCTTCCTGCTTACAACACAAAGGCGATGGAAACAGAGCGCCACCTGTGCTCTAAAAAGCCTCCTAGCGATGAAAGTGGTTGTAAAGAAAAACAGACAGCACGGTCCAGCTTGGTAGCGAGCAACTCAAAGGACACGCTTGCCTTAGGCGGATATGCAAATGCAAATGAATAGTCTATTACAATACACAAACATGTTTTATAACCACACAAACAGAGACAGCTGCTGCTGCAGTGTCCCATATGAATACTATGTGCACCTTGAACCATGCACAGGACAAACACACTCAATTTATATCTGTTTTTATAACGTCTTTATGCTATTGTGATGCTCTGTCACAGCCTCTCTCTCATTCCTCTCATTTACATTTTGAAACCTGAGCCGATTGGCTTGATTTCTTTCAAAAACATTCGAAGAAGGCACTAAGCAATGACAAAAAGAAAAAAGTAAAAAGTACAAGAAATGTACCTGAAAATTAGTTAACATCAGTTTTCTTGTACTGCGTTCAGACACCTTTCACAAGCTATTTAACCCTTTGAAACCAAGCAAATTGGTTCGATTTCGGGGGAAAGGCAATGATGAACTTGGCCAAAAAAAGCCCCACAAATTGCAAGAAATTAGTAAAAGGGATCTGAAAAATGTTTTGAAAAAGTTAAAATTTTTTTAAACTTTTTTTTACTCTTTACTTTTTTACTTTTAGCTTTTTTTATTTGCTCACTGTCAAGTAAGTTTATTCTAACCTTTTACGTATTTCTTGCTATGCTATTTTTGGCAATGCGTTGTTAAGTTGTTTGTTTCTTTCTCCCCTTGTTTTATAAAAAAATCAAACCAATTTTCTTTGGCTCCAAAAGGTTAAAGGGTTAACAGAGCCTCAGACTGGAGTGTAATGATGATGTTTTGAGATGGATATGCTGGAATCAGCAGTTGTGGCTGAAACCTCTCACTCCCCTGCCTTTAGCGGCATTATGGGATATTAACGCTGCTTTGATTACATGCAGTTATTTGCATCCCATTCTATGTTTTGTTCTATTTCAGAGCTGACTGATTTCATATAATGAAATAATTAAGCACTCCCTACAAATTCTCCTCTGCAACACAATATGTCCCGAGCACTGCTACTCTACTGTTTGTTTGTGTTTTTGTTTAAGAGCATTCGAGCCAATTTGCGGAGCACTGATCCACAGCAGCATCACTGAGTTGTTTTTTTATTCGCTAGATGAATACACTTCATAATGAAACATGAATCTTAAGTGTTCATCAATCTCTCCGTCTGTTGTATACAAAGTATTCATCACCAAAGCTGAATCCATGACAGTGTGCCTGCCACAATGTGAGCTCCAGTCGACGACAACCTCACAAAACAAATACTCCATCCAATAAATGAGTCATTATTTGCACAAAAGAGCTGAACATGACATTTCTTGTAATAAAGACTATGAGTAATATTCTGTTAATTATAAGACTGAGGGTGCAGGTAAGTGATGGAAAGAGACATAAATGTCTTCATTAGTGGTTCATTTTACCTTTGCGGATGGAGCCCTCCTGTCCCACCACTCCATCAGAGTCCACGTTTGTGACGTAAATGGGGAGGTCCCACCCTCGGCTGGACATGCCGCCCGCCACCGTCATACCCAGGGAGTCGTATGGCTCCTTCGTCAGTGTAACAGTCTTCTCGTAGCATGCAGGCTTCTGACAAGAATCCTTCACAGAGGATAGAGGACACAGAGAAAGAGACGTTGCAATAATGGAGGGTAAGTTGATAATGGAGATTGAAGAGTGCTGCACTGGCATTGCACTGGTTCCATCATCAAAAAGCAAATGGGATTCTCTCTCTGTTTTTAAGTTAATTGCAGAAAATAAGCTCCTCTCTGGCAAATAAAAGTTTATGATACTTAGAATTTATGTTCAGGAAAGTCTTCACAAATTAATGCCGCTTTTATATTTTTTTGGAATTTAAATGCAATTGCAAGAAGTAAATAGCTAAGCTATGGTCATGACCCACCTGATACAATTGCTGGCCCCATGTGGCGAAAATAATTTGTAGGCCAATTTCACTATCCAAATAGAGCTGCCGGACACTCCTTTTTTTCACGCTAGCGCAAAGGTTTTGTTCCTTGCCATCGATGTACTCCTTAAAGCTGTATATTTGTCTTTTTATGAAAAAGGACAACCAGTCTTTTTGACGAATAATGAATCACCTAACACATGTACATACCGATACAAAATAAATTGAAATTGGATTATTATGGAGCCCAAAATTGTACTGATAACTAACTAAATAACTAACTGTACCAGTATTAGTCTATGCACATCAGATAATTAGTAATATTAATTATGAAATAAGACACCAAGGTATATTAGTATTGGTTTCCTTAACCCTCCCACATTGACATACAGTAGTTTTCAATTAGCCTTTATAATACAACAGCAAAAGCGAATTCCTGAAATTCAGTTATTTTTTTGTTTTTTTGTGTACCAACACAAAATTTTGAGTGGCCCCCTCTGGCCTCACCAATGAAAAATGTCTGAGAGCACCACTGAATACTCGCTGTGCTTTTTTATGTCCCACTGATATGATAGTAGATCTAAAAACATGCACAAATTTAGGATAAAGAACAACAAAACAATTGATGTTGTCACTGTGGCATCTTTCTTCGTGTATCCACATTCTTATAAACACAATAAATCAAGACCAAACATGATATGAACTTAATTGTTACACCAAGGGCACCTTGTTTAGACCTCATCATCTAATTAGATTGTGGAGCCGCACATTTGCATTTTAATAAAGTGTGTTTTCTCTGGGACTTTGCGATAGCTCCTTAATGGTTGGAGAATTGATATGAACACCGCCCATGCTATGCACTGGGAACAAGAGTCCAGTGACAGAGATATAGTTGTTAATTAATGAATGACCTCATTAGCATAACTGGTATAATGTATAATATATGGTGGTTATATAGGGCACGAGGCAGCTCAAGTGCTTCTTCATTTAGCGCTCTTGTTCGATGTAGCTGATTTATTCATTGACATCATGATGAGCGTTTTGGTTTGGTGAATGAGGCTGTGTGCGGGATAAAGAGGGTGAGGTTTTATTTATGACGAGTGTGTTCGAGCGTCAGACGGGGGAGAACTGAGTAGTAATGAATAACACATGGACACATTGAGGTTGATGGGATGCAGCTCGTGCCGCTTCGCTAATGTGCTGCATTCACACATTTCTGCTGCGCTCACAGCGGGAGGTCACTTGTTGTCACGTGATTGACCCCGGGGCACGGCACTGACTGTGGATGTGTGAACAATTACTGCCAAGCTATACAGTCCACTGTCAGTCGTGTACTGTACACTGCTGGATGGTTTACTATGTGGTTAAATATGCATGTGATCATAAAGAGCAAAGGGTACACAGAAAGGACTTTGTGGGGGACAATCCAGGGATGTCCAATAAAAGTAAAGAGTCCTTTTCTGACATAGCACCATTTCCACAAAAGCCGTACTACTCAAGACACATCTGCATAAACAGCCTCACGCACCAACAAGACAATTAGAATCTCACTAAATGCATGTTTTTGGGAAGTATTGAGCAAACGACTGGATATATAGAACTGGATTATACTGCATAAGTTGTGCAAAAGTTTAGAAATAGATGTTTGGATTTAGTTTTGTTGTGGTACATAGCCAACCACCATAGCGCCTTTTTGGGATTCTTTGTTCATTGTGAAGGCACGTGAGAATAAAGTTTTCTTCACGAATTCAGTGCTTCATGGGGTGAGTTATCAACATACAACTGATCATTTGGGGACTGAAGTAAGCTTTTAAATCTGGCTATTTTTAAGGGATCAGTTTAACATTTTGACAAATACATATGCCTCCTGGGCGACTCCTGTTAGAGGTGTCTCAGGCACGTCCAACTGGTGGGAGGCACTGGGGCAGACCCAGAACAAGATGGAGGAATTATTTATCTTATCTAGCGTCAGAACACCTTGCGAGGAGCAGAAAAGTGTTGCTGTGAAGAGGATGTCTGGAGTACTTTGCTCAGCCTGCTGCTCCAGATAAGTGGATGAAAATGGATGGAAAAATGGCAAGTAGTGCTTTTTTGGGGAGTTGTGCGCCAGAATATTTCTCATCCAGGCACATTTACTTTTGATGAACTTGTTGTTAGTGAGCTTTAGAAGCGCTGTCTGATAGGATTTGGTTACTTTTGGACAGAGCCAAGATAGCTTTTCACACTATCTTGAGTTAAGGAGCTAAGCTCAGTGACTGCTGGCTGTAGCACAATATTCACTGTACACCAATTTTCCAAGAAGGGCAAAGGCATAACCCGCCTTCCTCTCCCTCTGACTGATGAGTACTTGTTACCTTCGTTGTTTGGGTTAGTTAGGTTTTGGCAAGAGGAGTGGAATTGGATGGGTTAGGGTATGTCAGGGTAATCCAATCAGAGTGCGGGTAGAGCGATTAAGCAGCAGTCTTTCAGATGTGACAAGACATCAAAATATTTGAAATGGTATTTAGCCCAAAATGTTTGCAGCTTGAAAGGATTTACAGTGCATTTTTAATAACAGGGATCTATAGAGGCCTAGTTTTCAGCATGCTTCTAAAACCTAATTTTAGATTATACATTTTCAGCTTGAAAGTGATATATCACCAGGTTTAGTACAAAACTGGGAAAGGTCTTTCAGGAAAAGACAGTGAAGATACCGTGGGGTGTTTACTGTGTAGTGAAAATAAAGATGGCTGATATGGATGCAACAATTCTCTGGGAGGAAGACTGCCCGCGGTACTGCTTGAATGACACGCTCAGCTTTGATGGGAGAATAATACCTCCATGGATCATTTGCACCTGAAAGGGAGTATTTATCATGGGGAGCGGAGACAGAGGAACAAAGCTCGTCTCTGTGGATTGGTACTGTTGTTGTCTCATGTGTACGTGTCTGCTCACCAGTAGTGTTTGCTCTATATCCACAGGGGAATATGGTGGGGGACCGTCCATGCCCCACGGAGCTTCTTGTAAGATGTCCGGGGTGGGCAGGCAGATCTGACGGGACACGATGAAGTGGACGCCCTCCTCGCTTGCCTGGAAAACATAAAGAGACATCAACGTTTAGACGTGAGTTGCACACGATATTAAGGCAATAGGCATTTTTTAAAGCAACAATGAGATGATTGACACAACTATCATGTCTGTTTGTCAAATTTAAGGCTACAGCCAACAGCTGGTTAGCTCAGCACTTGAAACTAGTCTCTGCTCGACATAATTATGTCTCGTTTACCTGCAAACACCTAAGTGTAAAAACGACGACAAGGAAGCTGTTACATCACTAGACTCCAAAGGCTTGTTGAGGCTAAGAGAAGCTCGGCTGTTGCCTCTAAACATCACCAAAACATCCTCAAAATGTTGCAGTTAAAACGTTACACCATCGTCAGTATTTTTAACCTAACAGGGACATTATTTGAAATGATAAACATCCTTAAAGTGTTACACATTAGATTAAAATGTTTCCTTTAAACATTATTGCAACTTGTAGGTACTGTTAGCCAATGTTGTGGGAACGTTCCCTGCTAACGGAGTTGAAATATTAAAATATGTTTGGATAAAATTGCCGAACAAACAGAAACTCACAGGAAAACCATGACCATTCAGTGTTTAAATTCACTGCCATCCTGTAGTCACCTACTTCGTAAGTCTCCGCTCTGCGTGACTCAAACTTTACTACTGAACTGCCAGCTGCACTCATTCACACATTCTCATGCAAGATGTCCAACAGACACACAGACAGGCTGGCTACTTCCCTCTCCTGCTGTCATTCCTCTGAGACTTTCCCCTGGTCTCTGTAGCACAGAGCTGACTCCTGAATTAGCCAGTCCAACCCATTATTGCCCTAACTGGACTAATTTAATTTCTTCCCTGCCAGTTGTTAATCTCTGACAGAAAGTGCCTGCTCCGAGAGGCCATGCTGGCTCCACAGAGACCCAGAAGAGGCCAGTCAGACTGCTCAGACAGGAACTCGGGGCCCAGAGACCCTGCACAGTCAGCCGCAAACACACAGCAATTAACCACGATTAACCACAAACACACCGCCATTGACTGGCATCAACCAGGAACCAGAGGCAGCAGCATGGCCCGGTCCATTAGGGAATCACCACAATTAAATACTATTAACTGCAGTGAGTGCAGACACAACAGCACAGCACAACACAATTAGCCTGAATCACCACAATTATCTTTAATACCTCGGGGACCCGGGGTAAGAGCAGAACATAGTTGTTTACGGTCTAGAACAACATGTTGACTAATTTGACTGTCACAACTATAACCTTTCTATAACATGCTAAAAACCTGCTATAATCGACTCTGGAGCGGAATAACTTTAAACTTGTGCTGCTTTCAGACACCTTTTACAAATGTTTAAACGTGAACCCTGAGCAAACTGGTGCAATTTCTTTTTTTTTTTTTAAGATTATTTTTTATGGGGATTGTTCCCTTTATTGATAGGACAGCTGTAGAATGACAGGAAATGTGGCAGAGAGAGGGGGAATGACACGCAGCAAAGGGCCACAGGCTGGAATCGAACCCGGGCTGCTGCTAAGGCCTCGGCATATGGGGTGCACACTCTAGTAGGTGAGCTAGAGGCTGCCCCAACTGGTGTGATTTCTTTCACAAACACGGGAACAAAGCTGGAACAAAAGCAATGAGCAACTTGGTAAGACATGTTTCAAAAAATGCAAGAAACTAGTGGATTTATGATATTATTTTTTTTAGAAAGATAGGGGAAAATACCTGGGGAAAAATATACTTCTAATTAACAGAATTATATTTTTTAAAAACTCATGTTACACCTATTATACATTTTTTTGTCATTATATAATTGATATTTTTAAAAAAATGTTGCTTTTTTGTTGTTTTAATTTTCAGGTAATTTTCTTACTAATTTCTTATTATTTTTTGTGGGTAATTTCTTCTTTCGTTGCTCATTGTCCTCTTCCCATGTTGTTTTTGGCAGAAATCAGGTAAAAGTGCTCGGGTTTCAGAGGGTTAAAGGAGGAGCTGCCGACTGACCTGGATAAGCAGAGCAGCATGTTCTGGTGCCCCGTAACGTAGATCGTGCCCGTTGATGGCCAGCACGCGGTCGCCAACACACAACTGTCCGTCACGTGCTGCCAGGCCGCCCTCAAGCAGATGAAATATGTAGACGCCGTGCTCGTCTGGCCGCCTCACCAGCTTAATGCCCAGCTGCTCCTCTGGAGTGGATTTATTCAGGACCACATGGATGCTATCATCCCTCAGGGGATGGTGGGGTAGGCCGTGAGACGGGTGGCCCGCGGCGACATCATGGCCGTGCCCGTGGCCATGTGGGTGGCTGTGTGAGTGTGAGCGGTAGCGATGGCGCTGTTCTCTCAGCACGGTTAGCCGGAGGAGCTGGCAGGGCTGTTTGAGGGTCGCCATGGCGTAGCAGTGGGGTACGTTACTGATGTCAATGCCGTTTACCTGAGAGGACGACAGAGATGCAGTTTAAATTTCAGGATTCCCAAACATTTTCATGGACAATATTTCAAAACTCGGTTGGGCTCTTTTACATGGAAGGTTATCCACAGACGTTTTCTGTAATAACTTCATTACATTCAACAGAATTTCATCCCTTTCCCAAAACTTTCAATGATTTTAATGATTCCATGACTTTTCCAGGAACGGAATATGTGATTCTTGAAATGTAATGACTTTTCCAGGTTTTTCATGACCATAGGAACCCTTTAATTTACGATACAAATTTTTCCGGTGATACCTTCAGGATCATGTCCCCAGGCAGCAAGCGTCCATCCCGAGCAATCACACCTTCTCTGTAGATGTCCTGGATGAGGATGCGGACCAAAGGGGTCTCGTTGCCGCCGACGATGCTGATGGCCAGCGGCTCTGAGGGATCCACCCGCGTTATCTTAATACTGGTTAGTTCACCATCAGGGATCAGGTGATGCAGCTGAGGAAGAGCCAAAACTGAAGGGAGAAAGCGCAGAGAAGAGAGAGGCTGATTTTTACTGTACAACAACAAGAAAAACCAAGTTTGACAAAGAGCCAAATATAACAGGAGAGGAAATGGGAGACAGAGAGGGAAAGAGAGACACATTGAGGGAGAAAGAGTGGTAGACAGCGCTGGAGAGGTTCTGCAGTGGAGCCAGCTGTCTCTACTCCCTCAGGTTACTAAAACAAACTTGTACAAGCCGAGAGGGGAAATTTACTTGGCTGATTATCCTGCTCAATGTTTGTATCATTAGTCACATACATCTGTAGCAAGAATGCTTGGGAAAACCCACAATTTCAAATTTCCACAAGGTTATTACATGGGCGGCAGTGCAAGGAAAGTTATAATACAAACAGACTTTGCATATTCAAACCGTTGCATGGTGAAAAGAAAATCGAAAAAGACGTTTATTTTCTAGATTTTCTTGAAATCTGCACAAAGCAGCCACAAAAGTATGACTCCAAGAAATTTATATTTGCAATTGCAGAAGTTTTTTTTTAACCCTTTAACACCTGGTTGACATCAGTTTTCTTGTGGTGCTGTTTTCAGACATCTTTCATATCTATTTACACCTCTGAGACCTGAGAAAATTGGTTTGATTTCTTTTGAAAACATGGAGAAAACATCTTGGCAAATTGAAAAAAGGAAAAGAAAGCCAAAAGTGATGTGAAAATCACATCAAAATAAGATGTGGGGGAAAAAAATTTTCTTCACATCACTTTTTTAAAAACGTTTTTGTTGCTTTTTTCAGGTAATTCTCTTGTAACTTTTTACTAATTTCTTGCTATTTTTGGGCCATTTCCTGTAAAGTTAATTTAATCATTGCCTCCCTCCCATGCTTATGAAATAAATTCAGACAATTTTCTCAGGTTTCAAGGGGTTAACCTCAAGACTCCATCAAATCAACCAAAATACAGGATTTTGTCATGAAAGTAAATTGAAGTTACTTAACTTAAGACTTCTATGAAATGTCAGTGTAAACCTTCAAATGTCTGAGAAAAATGTACTTTTTTTCTAATTTTAGCTCATTTGTGCAAGCTGCCTTCGTGCCCATCGGTGAGTTCCGCTTAGCAGCAGAATGACACATCCTAAACTGGACCATGTGGAGGTGGGTGGGGATTTTTTTATGACTATTTTGGCCAACAGCCTTGGCCAAAAAAATGACAAAGACGATGTATTCCTCATCTTATTTCTTTTGCTGTGGTCCTGAAGAATGTCTCTCTCTCCTTATTCCTCAGTGGGCTGTCTCCCTCTGTGTCTCAGGCTCCGTAGCCTCAGTCGCTTCATTCTACTCACGCTGCACTTTCTCCATTCCAAAGTCAATATTTTGTCTTTATCGCAGCAGATTGCTTCTGGGGTGGAGACCACTTGAACACAGAAACCTGCAGCTATTATATAACCCTTCCTCTTCTCCATCACACACCCTCTCAGCCTCTCTCATAGTCTTTCTTCATCCCTTCTGTTTTTCCATCCATGGGGACATTGCCATGCCTTTATTTGTTTCCTTATCTCCATTGTCTTTTTCTGTATCTGCTCCTCTCTCCATTTGTTCTGTATGGATCTATCTCTACTTCCATCCTCTCCGTCTATCTTTGTCTCTCCAGCGGCAGGCAATGAATATTTAATCTATTCTCTCAGCCTCCTCAGTGATGGCCTCAGAGAATAATCTAGTCCCTGATCGTTCGTCATCCTTCATTCTTACGCAATACCGCATTCCTTCTCCGCTTCCCGTCACGCTGCAGCTCTACTTCAAAATTCTCTTATGGCCGACTCTATGTCCTCCACTTTATTGTCAAGAGGGTCTGGCTGTGGATATTACATTAAAAATGTCTGAAGCAAGTTCTTCTCCGAAATACCATCTTATGGATGCAGCATGTCAGGAACACTGAGTTCCCCGGGGAGTGCTCCATCAAGTTGGTGCAAACCCGTCGACCCTGGTTGTGCTGAAGGTCGAAGGAGAGGATGAGGATGAGTGAAGGAGATAAAGACAAAGAAGAATGAGATAGAGGACGAGAAGAAGTAGAGATGGAGAGGAGAAGGTCATCATCTTCAGTGACCTCCTATATCCCATCCCGGTCTAAAGTGCCTCAGGCTACCACTCTCCCTCCTGATCCGTCTCCAGTGATGCACCGGTGGACTTATGCAATCTGCAGCTGAATTATTAAAGAAACATATGCTACTGTTACACTGCGGGCTCCCAGCCCTGTCACCGTCCTCCAACAGCTGAGGGAACATCGCAAATACACACATTTGGAAACACGCACACACGTTGGAACTCTCTTTGGGGAATCATGAAAGTGCAAATGCAGCAGTGACACCAAGAAACAAAGAGATGAGCGGAGATGCAGGCCTTGATCCCTACCTTCCTGTGGCACACTGGAATTCCTGGCATTGTCTCTCTCCTCGGATGTCTCATTGCTCACTGCGGTGCCACTCTTTGTCCTCCGCAGGACGCTGAATGCCCGGTTTAACCTCCTGAAGGAGCGGCTCCTCACTGAAGAGCGGTCAAAATTTCTGACTGTAGAGAACACAGGGGAGAAAACAGAGGCACTTTATAGATTAGCTCACTCTCAACATGCCCGGACATGTCTGAATCTGCCTCCTCACAGCCAATCAAATTCCTCCTCAGTGACTGAGATTCGGGCTGGTGTGTTGCTATGAGTACTGGTTAGGAGGAGGAAATACCTGTATCATCCAGGAGTGGGCTACCAGTTTGAATAAAACAATCTTGAGTTTTTAGGCTTAACAGATGCCAAAACACTGCACAGTAGTTGGTTATAGTAAGAAACAAGACTGTAAAACTGTGGTAAGTTTTCAGGAATCATTTTCCCTTCGTCTTGATGACACTGAGATAAACTGTCTGATTGTGTGCTGCTGCTGCATTATTTGGTCAATGCTGTGTATTGCAGGGAGGGATGTACGATGATATAAGCGTGTCATCAGTTTTGGCGTATGTCAGAATCGGCCAACATGCTGATTTCGGCTGATATTTCAAACTGATTTATATATTTTTTTATTGATAAAGTGAACACGTACAAAACATCAACTCTAAGATGAAGTAATTTTCTTATTTTGCACAATGAATGAATATTACATAAACTGAAAAGCATTGTTTTCCATCTTCTGGTGGACAATCATGATAAGAATATGCATAATGTGATGCTAATTTCATACCTAAGAGACTTGATGATCACTAAAATTAGGCGGGGACTGATATTGGCATCAGCCAAATGAGTTATTACATGTCGGCATATCTGACATTGGCAACAAAAATCCAATAGCGTGCATCCTTAAATGGAGTATACATTTGCACTGTATTTAAAGGAGTTTTTGACCTCTGGTAGTGTGTTTGGACAATATTTATATTAATGTGTCCTTGTTGTGTTTGTATCCTGCACATGTACTAAGATGCACAAAGATGCAAATTTACACACATGACACATTCTTGCCGCCTGTATGCAGCTATTCTGTTAATTGACAGGTAGGGGCCAAAACACAGAAGTGTGTAGATTGTTTTCAAGTTCAGCAGTTATGGAGCAACGTTATCATCCTTTTGAAGTTTTGTTTCTTGTCACATGAATATGCATTTAAGCCCAATATTCTTTCTCTTTTAGCTCGGTTTTGGTCTCTGCCAACTCCTAAGGCAAATATCTGGCTGCTTGTTGCAAACTGTGTCTATCATTTGGTACTAAGCCAATCTCTGAATCCAACAGTTATTGTCTGGCGACAATAAAGCCTCTGAGGGCGATGGCCAATATATCAGGGGTTCCAGTTTATCCAATAGATAGCTGGGCCAAAACTTCCTCCTCCATGCACCACTCATTTTTTTTTACAGTTCAATTAGCAACTTGATGCAGGTCCAAACAACATTTTGGCTAATTTGTATAAATATAGATGCAAATCTGCATATGAATGCAGATAAATTAGAAAAAAAATGAATAAAAAGCTGTTGTAGTCAGATGATTGCCAGTGGTTTTGAGATTGTTATTGGCCACTATGCTTTGCCTCCTCAGCTCTCCACAGACTGTTTACCTGCAGGCAACTAAAGTCCACTTAAATGTGATTGGTCAGTACTAGAGTACTACAGTACAAGGGCTAAAAACAGAGACTGTAACGCTCTTGTACCGTTGCTTACAGATTCTGCATACATATTTGTTTATAGAGATTAATTCTGATTAGGTAGTGCACAGTGGGTTTGTAGTGTCCTTTTTCTGAAAGCAGAGAGTGAACCAGAACAGTTCTTAGTGCAACATCAGAGGCAACTGGACTTGCTTGAGTTCCCTGAGGACAGTTTACCTCTTGGATTAGCAGTAAAATGTCCTCAAGAACCTCAAGCAAGTCCAGTTGCGCCTACAATATTGCACCTTAGCCTGGATGACTGAGAATCTTTACAAACTTATAACCAAAATAGTTCAACAACTAAACAATGAGCTTAAAGTCACAAGCCAACTATTTCTCTCCTGATTGATACCTGATAACCAAATTCTGGGTATCTTCTCGTACCGAGCACCAATCTGACACCAGTACTCTCTTTTTCCAAGACTTTGTGAGGTAACATGAGTCAGCAGCCTGTCATGGCGTAATTTATTTAACTGATTAACGCTGAAAAAGAAACATTTGTTGTGGATTGGTTATGTCATCGCTGATACACTATCTGCTTCAAATGTCAGTATACGACTGCCCGAGAACATAAGGCTGGCAGAAACAGCGACCTCTTTTAAATCACTTTTTTAAACCCATTTTTTATAGATTTGCTTTTATGTGATGTCATCTATTTTAATTTATCTATTTTTGTTTATTCTTATTCTTTTCTATTGTCTTGATTGTGTGTAATTCTATTATTAGTACTATAATTTCTGTGTTTACCGCTTTTATTCTTTGAATTGTATTTACTCTTCTTAGTATGGGTTGTTATTGTTATTTTGTTTTGTAATTGTTTCTCTTCAAATTCCACTTGTCTGGCCTTAGTTTGACATTATTTTTTGGCTTGTATTGTTATGTTTCCTCTGTAAGAAAACCTAGTTGCTTCTGCTTTGCCCTGTTTTTCAAAGCACTTTGAAAAAAAAACTCTGTTTTTAAAGGTGCTTTATAAATGAATAAAATAAAGTTATAATGTCCATTCAGTGGACTGGACAGGTGCATCTCTCTAGTACACATGAATGTAAACAATCCAGGGTATTAAAAGATCAGCCATGCAAATATTTTATGAGGAAGGAAATGCACTTGTTAGACCTTAAGGATACACACAGTGTGTTTTGGTGAGAAACACAGGATGCAAATATAACTTTGTTTACAAGAATGCATAAGTGCGCCTTTAAGCAAAAATTGAGACACGGTTAGTTTTTTCAGCCAGAGTGAGTTTTTGATTTTGTTTTTTATCCCACATACTGTGATGGTCTCATTGAAAGGCATGAGGACACTGTGTTTTTCTGCCTTCAGTCCATCCTCTTCGATCAAAGTTTATTTGTTGTGCAACTTTAACAAGCTGCAATAAAGCATCTTTTTTTGTGGACGGAGGAGCTGCTTTCAACTGGTGGCTCTTTAATTAATAAAGCCAATCCGTGCTGAGTATATTTACACGGTTGCATAACATCAGCAGTGATGTAATACACCACGGACTCTAGTGACCACATCCAAAAGAGACCTTCCCAGAGAGACTGGTGTCTGGTACTTTGCTTTTCTGAAAAGAAGACAGACAGGCTACAGGAGGCTGCAGTGGAGTAGCAGCAGCCCAAGCCTGGCTGCACTGAGCACGGGGCAGCAGCGTGCCTCTGCAGCACCCCTCCCTCCCTCTGCGGGCTCTGGGAGATGCAAGAGCTCCTGACAGCCACATTATTCTTTAAAAGCGCCAGCCGCTTCTGGAGCTGTCAGCTTGTTCAGCAGTAGTGGCGCTTATGGTGGTTGTGGGCGCTCAGCCGGCCGGGTCTAAAGTGCTGGTGCAGCGTCATTTGGTGTCCCCACTGCATGTACACTCACAATAGTGGGGGGTGGTGACGGAGGGGCAGAGAGGAACACTCGTGATTGCTTCCTGGTTTCACAGGTGGGAGAAATGGAGGGAGAGGAGTGATCACGTCATTGGGCATTAACACACACTTGCATCAGGCTATATTTAACCTACCTCTCCTTCCATTTCTCCTTGACTGCATTATGTTCCTGCCCTCTCAGTGACTTTCCCTCTCACTGTGTTTCTCTACTGTTTTCCACAAAGAGAGATTTTATGGATTGGTGGAAAAAAAAACAAGGCAGTGGAGCTAATTGGATAATAGGATTTCTATCAGAGAACATTAGAAAGAACAAAGACTGTATTTTGAGGTTGAGCGAGCGCCTGGTTGCAGGTGTAAATGTATGTTTGAACATAGATCACTGGCATGTGGTTTTGACCGGGAGACTATGTAACTGTGACCAGAAAGCGCTCTACTCTCTATCGATTTTCAATCTGTCACTCTGGCAAACACACACTCCCTGTAGCTCTCTCTCTCTCCCGTCAGATAACTACAGGGTAACGTCACGCAGGACCAAACACCACCACGGACAAACATTCGTTCGCCCACTCACACTCACTCTTCTTGCTGCTGCTGCGGGCAGCCAGGCTGGTCGTGCTGCCTGACTGGCTGTTGTCCTCCATGCTGGGGTCGAAGGCGGGGTTGACCAGACCGGGCTCGTCTGACAGGAGGGCCACGGCGGCGGAGGTGGGGCCGTCATTGGGCAGCGTGGCGATGGTGAGTTCGGACGTGCTGTCTGTGCATTCGCCCTCCTGCGAGCGACGCTTTCTGTCTGCTGAGAGGCCATAGTGAGAGGCGCCTTTACACCTGCAGACAAAAGGTCAAAGAGTCAGTCTCAAACTCAGATTACGCAGTCAGCCTGGTGCAGGTAATGCTGGAGATGGTGATGAAATTATGACATTGATGATCTGACACAAAGTGGCATAAAAATGAAGGTAACAGTGAGATGCCAAAAACTGCAGTTCCTTTAATGGCCACTTGGCTCCAAGAGTGAGTCAATTCCCATAGACCACCACATTAAAATGCCCAAATTAACACCAGAAATAAACATGTTTATAGCTTGGTACAAAAAATGGTTTTGCTTCGAGTGACAGGTGGGTGCTATCCAACTATCACGGTGACAACGTTGGTTGGGTAACATAATGATGAGTATAGGTCCAGCTTTCAGTTCACAAAATTTAATAGTATCATTTCGGTTAATGCTCAAATTAACACCAGAAATAAACACGTTTATAGCTTGGTACAAAAAGTAGTTTTAGTTGCTTTGAATGACAGGTGGGTGCTGCCCATGACAAGCAGAACAAACAAACAAACAAAACATGGTAATCAAGCTGGCAGCTAGCTTTAGAGAAAGCTCCACCTTAATACTCAGATATGGTCACCTTAAACTCCGAAAATCGACGTTCAAAGTGCCAAACTCGACTTCAAACAACGGGTGACGCCCTTTATTTATAGTTTGTGTCTGACACAGGATGCCAGTGTGAAACATGCAGCAACAAACAGCATCAGTTATAACAGTGGAGTGAAAGTCAACAAATTCATGTTAACATCTAATGAAAAGGTCACATTCTCAAGACTAATGTGAGTAGATTTCAGCATCTTCTCAGCCTGAGGCTTTCTGCACACTGACCTCTATCTCCTGCTTTGGGATCGCTTATCTGACCTAAACTAAGATACCACACACCCCGTTCAATAACAACAAACATGGCTGAATACATTTCCCTGTGCTCTCACTTTCAATTTATGCAGCACCTTTCAGAGAATGTACCAGAAATGTCATATTTATTTTCATAAAAGAAAAAGTAAATACTTATTTCTGTTGCTTTCACTTTCTTTTGTGACAGTATCTGTAATCACATGTAGGAAGAATTTTCTCCGTGGCTGTGAGTGTGAGCTTCCCTGACAGATGATTGAATACGAATGTAAGAAAACACCCGTTAGACAGGAGGGAGGGCGGGTAACTGACACAACATTTGAATATAAAACAGCGATCGTCTGAATGTTGTTTTTCTCTAAAACAAATCTAATTCCTAAGTTCCAGATGTCTTCCCCCTGTCAGCAAAACCACAACACATTTACTGCCTCTCTCTCTCTCTCTCTCTCATACACACAAACACAGACTCACAGCCGAGCACACACTCGTGCACATATTATGCTTCACGCCATAAAAGGCTTTTCACACTGACAATATTAAATTGGGAATGTTTGTGTGTGAATTAAAGATATCCCTACAGAGCAGGGTATTGTATTGTTGGAGAATTTTCCTCCATCTGTAAGCCATAAAGGCTTTGAGCTGACGCTTCATCAGAGGCAGGAATAACACTGGCTTGTCTCTCTGGCTGTCTCTGCGGAGCCATCAGCACAAACATTAACTGGGTTTTAATGAGCTGGATCAAACCCAGGCTCTGCTTCAACAGTAGCTCAGAAAAACAAGAGGAGCGGCGTCCATTCCTCCTGTTCTGCGAGATAGGCTGGGTACCACCGGACCTCACATCGAGCCAAAAAAGGAGGTTCAGTAAGAGCGAGGTAAAATGGTGGCCATCATTGCAGATTCAGTAAAGAAACATGATTACATGCTGGTAAGCTATTTCAGCCCAGGGAGGCCACTGGACCCCCTCGGGGCACCACATCACCTCAAGCAGCATTTTGTCTCAATAATAGCTGTCACGGAGGGCAGTGCACTCTGTCCATATCTCACAGTGAAAATCATTTTATCCTCAAGTAGGTTCTATATCTCACTTGTAGCCACAGGTCAGTTTCACAGTTACAGCATTACACAAAGCTGAAGCACCTATATTGATCTCACTCTGAACTCCCGGACGTAACACCTGTGTGTGGGCAGAGCCACTGTGAGTTATTCTTCTTCATTCAGTTAGTAAATTGATTGGTATCAAGCATGTCCGTGCAGCAACATACCACTTAACTGAGTGAAGTGGTTGAATGGAGCAATATTTCAATCAGCGGCAGAGGAGAGGGCAGCGCTGCAGGCTTCAGGGCGCAGAAGCTTTTCTTGTGTCACTCACTCTCAATTAGAAGAATTAAAGCTGCATGGAGCTTAAAAAAAACACTGCTACTCACATAGCTATGGTCAAGTGGCACAGTCGACACAGACAAATGTGTAAATGTATGCAGGCTGATGTACTCTTTTAACACACAGTGTCACATTTTGTGTCCCCTCTCTGAATTCTGAGGTTGGGGGGTCAGTCAGTCTGGTAAGAGGTGATCATATATATATATGACACACCATAGAGGAACACCATGCACATGTGCAAAATGCGGGTGTAGAGTCACTCCTCTCAAAAGATTTGCACATTGCCAGTTTACATAGCAACAGAAGGGGTTGAGCTTTCAAAAGATTGCACAAAGTTTGTTTTCAGGCCCCCAAAACACTGTTGTCATGTGAATGAAAGGCCAAAACGCAACAAAAGTTTAACATGTCATGCGAGAACTGTTGCCGTGTAAACGGCCCCTACGTTTCACTTTCACCTGCTCTGTTTGTGCCCAAAGTATGCTTTGTACTCTAAGAGTTAGTGCAATGAACATCTGAATAATATAAATATTCCAACTGCACTGCTAATGGATGGTCCAGCTCCGAAAATAGACTATAGAAAATGTGGCGGCAAATGTTGTTCTCACAGTGGGCTGCCACAAATAATTGAATGCGTTGGAAACCCAGCCAATCCAACACTTTGCTCCTGACTTATTCCCTTATCTTAGGAAAACTGTGTGCCTCTGCCAACCAGTCAAGCTGCAGTTTACATCCATGTCTGTCTGGACTCATATGCAGCCCTGACAGTGAACAATGATTTAAAATACAGATGTTGCTGTAAAGAAGTATCATGGCAGAGACAAGCAACTAGATGTCCGCAGCTACCAATGCCATTTGCACTTGGGGTGCACCCAGGTGTATTCCTGGGCCTCCCGGCAATGTTGAAATATGACTATAAACGGGTCTATTCAGCTTTTCTGCCAAAGTTTATGGAAATAATGAGCATTCAGCAGTTTTATACATCCTACAAACTGAATATAATAAGTCAACTAAGTCTAAAAATAACAAGCCCCCAGTTTCCAGTGTGAAAGTCTTCAGCTTGAGCCTTTTATCCACGTCTGGCTTCCTCCATGGGCTGTTTATACTACGTCACCTTTCTTGCAAATTAACCTCTTTAATCTCAGAGAATATCAATTGGCAAGAAAAATCCCTTGCCACAACCTCTTTGCCCTAGCAACCTATGACCTTGACGTGTAGTAGCCAATCACAGCACGCAGTGGGATCGATAATAATGTGTCTTAGGGATGGGTGTACAGCTGCAGTGTGACTATTCTCAACTGGGTAAAAAAAGACACTCCAAAAACACAATGCCTCGAGCCACAGCTGTCGCCGGCACAGAGGCATTTTGACAAAAAAAAAAAAGGCAAGAAAGGCTTCTCTGGATTGAAAAAGAGATATGCTAAAGGGGACAAAATGTGACATTTCAATCATAGGATCATTGTCAGCCCAACTTACAGATCATGCAGTTCTAAAAAACTTAAAATAGGATTTTAGACAAGCAGCAGTGGTCAGTCTGGACTGACACTGTATAGGACTTCTGGTTCAAGCTGACTATATGGAATTAAAGACATTCCTCTGCTTCAGCACGGTTAGTGGAAAATGGAAAACCACAGTCAGTCAGTGGAGATGGGCAAATACCTTCGAATACAGGTTCATTCAGTTACATAAAACTTACAGACCACCCAAAACTCAGCCAAAAAGTCTGTCCAAGTATTAATGAATGCACACTGAATTTGAGGAAGGAACATCTTAACGGGTTCATTTCTAAAACATGTGCTGTGATCGCAGAGCTCGGATACAAAGGAATAAAAAAACAAAGAAAAATATATTTAGAGCTGTCACAAAGAACAACAGATACAAGCCGACGTTTTGTTGAAGCCCCAGAAACACAGAGGCCATCACAACACAGTGTCTGAGACAGCAGCGGCGCACATTGCCACTGGTTTATTAAAGGCTTTGTCTCCCGTTAATTAAAAACTCCTTCCTCCAGGGGACAAGAGTTGCCTTAAAAGCGGAGCCATATCTCAGCTGCTTAGTGTTTTAATGTCTTGAGTTTTAATGTTAAGGCCACAGTCTGTGCTGTCTGAGGTTAAAGGCAGGGAAGCATGACAGAAACCCCTTGTCTCCTTCGCCAGGGTGGTCCTGGAGTTTCAGAGCCAAGGTAAGCGAGCCAATTAAGTCTGAACGCTGGAGACGTGCAGTGCATCGAGGGAGGTATGCTTGCAAAGACATCCTCACATATACACTCCTTATTTTCTGTCTTCTCTCATAAACAAACATCCTTTTTCTGTACAATCATGGAGCTTTGACTGCCTGTTCGAAGTTCTCTCGTACAGCATCATTTTTCGGGGGATGATCACTGGGCTTAGAGGATGCTCATTAGCACCGCAGTATCCGTGTCTCGGCCAGCGCAGCTTCAGTTATCACATCATCTCTCTAAAACCCCGGGATCTGTGGCGAGATAAGGAGCGAGGACGCCAAAACATCCTCAGTGCTCATCCTCACCTCCTCCCTCATCCTCCTCTACTCTTTATCCTCTGCTCTCGCCAGCGCAATAACAATTACCCATGATGCTTTCGGTGACACGGTGGTCGTGCCGAAGCTCCCTGGCTGTGACACAAACAGCCCTGTTCTTGTGATGTGAAATAAACACCAGCTCACAACTCATCAAAGCCTGTGAGATTCTCCAATCCTCTTTAGGGGTGAGTGGATTATCCTTCCTAACCCAAATACTCTCTCCGCTCCCTGACTGCCACGGACAATCGTGTTGGGCCACACTACACACACAGCGCAAATTACCTCAGCTGAGGTGACAATTCCAGGTCAGGCAGTCAGACACAGAAATTGGGGCTGTGTCTTAGTGCATTTTCACACGCTGCGGGTGTGTAATCATGTAAACGGTTTGGAATCCAAAGCATTGTTTTTTCACAAACTCGTCCAACAGCACAGTGTGACTGTGGAGGTACAGCCGGCTGACCTGCGCACGACCCGCAGCTTGACGAACTTTGCTTATTTTCTCTTTTTTCTCTTCTTCCAACATCCTTATTAATCTGAGCCCAGCAGCTTGTTACTGACGAGTACTGACATCAACTTTCTAATGCTTTTGAAAATACACTAGCGACACCTGACATGCGAGAAACCGTGAGAAAAGAATCCCCGGTTGCATTGTGAGCCCAGAGTTAGCCTGCAGGCCTGTGTGTGTGTGTGTGATATATGTGCGAGGATTCCTTGTGAGACAGAAAATGTGAGAGAAGCTGAAAACAGGCAGCATGTGATGTGTGTGTTGAGTTTATTTTTGGAGCGCTAATGATTACAGACATTGTTGGTGCAATATTCAATGACTGTCATGTTTTGAGCTAAAAAAGAAGATTTTAATTTTTTTTACTTATCTTTAAAAGGTCTTGTGTGATGAGCCAGTGAATGAGTCATTAATATGAGTCCTTGTTTATGGAGTCAGCATGTTGCAACGTCATGTTTCTACAGTAGCTCAGATAGAATCAAACTGGCATTTTTGAGTGGGCCACTGTAGTTTGTGCCCCCTCCAGAACGGACTAAACGAGTCTAAAAAACACTGATGTTTAACGTTTGTACTACTTCTTAGTCTTGAAATTGGATCAATTATGTGATCTTTGTTTTAATCTTGAAGTTATTTAATAGGGGGGAGTATCTCAATGAGCCATTTTTTTGCATCTAACCTCTCCTGCAAAATGTTTAAACTTAAATTTTCTTTCTTTTCTTTTGTCTTTCTATACACATTTGTGCAAATAAATGACACTAAATTGAACTAAACTGCTTTATTCAGTGTTTTTACCAGTTTAAATCACAAGGTAAGTTTGTGCTGGAGAGGAGGAGACCTCTGCCAATAATTTAGCTTCTAGTAAAAATTTGAACATCTGCATCTTGAGTTATGTGAGAAAACACTTAAATACACATTAGCGAGCGCTGGGCTAGCAGCCTGTCTCCTGCATGCTGAACAGTGTTGGAGAACACAGATTTGTAACGTGGAACTGCTTTATTTAGTGTTTTTTTTTTACTGGTTTTAATTAGTTTGTTTTGGATTGAAGACCTTTAAGGATCTTTTAGATCTCAGCAAAAAAAAAAAAAACTCCTAAACAATGAACACTGAAGGAAAAGTTTCAGCTGGTTGCAATCTACAACCCTCACTGCTAGTTGCCACTAATTCATACAAACTGCTCCTCTAACTGAGTGCCCACCGACAAAGGACAGCACAAAGACATGATTCACATCTTGACAAAAACCGGGATCTCCCTCCACCTCCTTCTCTACCAAATTTTCCATCATGCTCATAATAAAAATAAACAGAAAACAGTTGTTTCAATGCAGAAATGTTTTATGGACCCTGGCTTTACTCAACACCTAATCCAGTTGATTCAGGGTTGAAATCCTGCGAGTCTGTCCGTAACAGCTTCTGGCAAAGACACATCAAGCAGACAGAGCAGGGTAAAAAAAAAAAAAGAATACAGAGCTCAGGGGGAAGCACCTGTGGCCATAACACACACACACACACACACACACACACACACACACACACACACACACACACACACGCACACACACACACACACACACACACACACACACACACACACACACACACACACACACACACACACATATAGCCAAACAAGAATATGCTGGTCATTAATTGCATTTATGGAAATAAAGCTTTGAATTAAACATTTTTTTCCTTGATTAGATTAGTATATCAATTACTTCTTTATCACACACTTGGGCCACGAGCCAAACACATAAAGTAAAGTTTGATCGGGAGGGAATAGACAGAATGATAGATAAATAGAGAGAGAGAGAGAACGAGAGAGGGAGGAGAGAGCGACATAAAGACAGACAGAGTAATCCAGTTAATGATGAACTAGAGGAGTGTTAATCAGAGGATGCGCTGGTGTGTTGATTGGATCCGCCTGCTGTGAGGGGTAATCCCATCTGCTGCACGAGGAGGGGGTGAGGCCGCAGCTAGAGGGGACAGTCTCTGCTGTGGGAGGAACATTTTTTTGGCCGAGCTCATTTTTAAAGACGGATGTGCTAAATTGAAGTGGGCGGCGAGGTTTAGTTGGGTGTGACTTCTTACGGCGTTTGAAGATGAATGCATACAGAAACTAAAAGTGAATATGTACAACAGCCCACTCGGTGCATAAATCCCGTCGCAGTGTTTTCTATTGCTGCTCCTGTGCAGTGGCTCGGCAGGTTCGGCATTCTCAACGCATCTGTGTGTTTACGAGCGCAGAGCTCCAGTCCAGTCAGCCTGTTAGTAACAGCCCAAACTCTGAGTCATGACTTTTCAGCCAATCGATGGCTACAATCATCAGTTGAGCCCTGACCTCATGATCAGGCTGGAAGGACGTTTATGCAGCATTTATTGTGTCAGTATCTGGTTTCAGCCATGGGAGCAATCTCACTTGTTTTGTCAATGGAGAAGAAGAGCACAGCTGATTTATTCTCTGCACTCTGGCTTAGCTGGATCTCAGCCTATTAGTACACCTACATATGTTCACCTCAACAGCCCTGCAGTGAAATACTATGTATACATTCAGGGGTGTATTGTGTAACTATGGGCCACTGGGCACTGGGTATGCATGTTTTTGTTGTTGCTGTTTTGTGTCTTTTTGTAGTTGTTAGTATCTTTTTGTGGTTTTGTGTCTCTTTGTTATATCATTGTGTCTCTATGTGGCTGTTTTGTCTTTCTTTGCAATGGTTTTGTGTCTCTTTGAGGTCATTTTGTGTCTCTTAGATGTATATTTATGTATCTTTTGGTCTTTTTGTTTCACTTTGCTGTCATTACATGTACCTTTATAGTTTCCTTTGTCTTTCTAGCCATTTTGTCTCTTTGAGGTATATTTGTGTCTTATTTTTGTCATTCTGTGTCTCTCTGTAATGCCCTTCCATCTCTTTGTGGTCAATTTGTGTCTCTTTGAGGTGTATATGGGTCTTATTTTGTGTTTCTTTGTGCTATTATGGGTCTTTTTAATTTCTTTGCATCAATTTGGTGTCACTTTATGACTCTCTTTAGTCATTTTATGTTTCTCTGTAGTTCCTTTGCATGTCTTTGTCGTTGTTTTGTTTCATTGTATATCTTTACGGTCATTTTTGTTTCTCTTTGTAATCTTTTTGCGTCTCTTTGAATTTCCTTTTCATGTTTTTGTTGTTTAATATCTATTTAAAGTTCAATGTTTGTCTCTTTAACGCATATTTGTGTCTTTGTGGTTGTTTTTGTTTCTTTTTGTAGTCATTTTGTGTCTTTTGTTGTTGTTTTGTGTCTGTAATGGTGAATTTATGTCTCTTTTAGGTAAATTTGTTTCTTTTTTGGTTGTTCTGTATCTCTTGTTGTTATCTGTATGTCTCTTTGCAGTTCCCTCACATCTCTTCATGTTCATTTTGAGTCTTTTTTCAGGTCTGTACATGTTGTCTGTGACATTTTGCCTGTGAAGGCCAGGGCGGCCTCTGGGCCTTTGCCTCAAATGCCCCTTAAGCAATCCATCCATGTGTACATTTCTGTCACTGACTTGTGGACAACCGTAACTGTAATCCCCTCCACACTACAGTATATGATCATAGAGAATCCCCACCAGGCTGCTGTCCCACATTGCTCTTGGCACCTTTTAGACTATATTTCTCACTCTAGCCTTTGGCAGTGTCCTGGTTTCCCTACCTCCACGTGCCATGGTACAACTGCCTGAAACACAGCCAGCACTGGTCAGCCGAACCCAAAGCCCTGGCAGTCAGCAGGGCACTGTCCACGTGACAGATTAACTCTACGCTGCTCTTCTTTCTGCTGTCAGTTACACTCTGCCGGCTCCCCACTCTCCAGGCCGCAGCCCATATGGATGCCCTCCTACAGATTAACCTGCTGCAGACAGCAGACTGTCGAAAACAGTACATGTTAAACACGTCACGCCTCAAAGACCTCAAACAGCCGCCAGACTTTGAGCCAGAGCCAGAGGCAAAGGTTAACAGACACCTATTTTCACAATGCGCTCGACTTCAGTGATACAGCTGTGGAAGTAGGCCACTTGATGTGAATGATTCAGCACAGATATGAAAGTGTGCTGCATTGCGGAAACAAATATATTTAAGTTTAGTTAAAACACCAATCCCATCTTTAAACCCTCTCTGCACGCTGACACTAATACCTGTCCGCCGCGTTGCTGTGCCGTATTTCTGCCTTTATAGAGACACATCTGAGACGAAGCCTCCGCAAAAGTAAACACTTTGACCTGCTACTCACTTCTGTTCATGAATAAATGAATACATACATAATGCATCCCGTCTTTTGTGACTGTGTATTTACACATGCACCGGGCGCTCTTCAATTATACATGGTCAAATGTGTGTTTTGGCATGTGGATTTTCATGTATTTGTTTCCATCTATGTAATGTGGGATTTATGCATTCGCTTGTTTGTTTGTGAACAACTCCAGTGTGTCCTCTACATGTGTCCTTCCCCTCATGTTTCCTTTCCTGCTTGACTGTGTAGTTTGTAGACTTCCCATGCATATAAATGCTCCCATGACGGATTCACTGAGTGTTGTAAATCCCACGCTGAAAAATAATTAAGCTGATTTAACGTTATCTCCTTTTAGAGATATGTGAAAGTTGTCCGGGAGGAAGTAGGCTGTTAGCCTGATTTTTATCTCTCAGCCACTCTCCCTGCGGCCTCCCCTGTATTTCTAGCAAGCCAGATACAACGAGACAGTAAGAGCTGCCTCACTACAGAACAGGGATTAATATTTAATCCAAACAAAATACTAATTAGCGAAGCCTGCCCCACACTTAAAACTACCACGAGGCTGAAGAGGGCACGGTGTGGTGCGCTGCCTTTCACCCTTTGATATTTGACCAAACTGGCTTAAATTTCTTACACAGGAAGAGGGCGACGAGCAACTCAGAAAAAAATGGCCAGTGAGACATGATTTATGTTTTGGACTAATATAGTTCGAGAGGGGCATTGGTGAGGAGTTGGCTTCAATTTTAATTTTAGTTTTTATTAGAACAGTGGTTAAAAAAAATCAGGGCTCAGATTGCTAGAGTTGTGTGTGTATTTTGTTTTTCTGTGTTTCTATTTTTTTTTGTCTCTCTGTTTGTGAGTCAATACAATGAAGGAAGAAACAAAGCAAAACAACAAAAACAAAAAAGCAAGAAATGGCCCAAAAAGCCAAGAAATTTGAAAAATAAAAATTCCTAAAAATAAGAAAAAAAAGTAAAATAACAACACACACTCAAAAAAACAAGAAAATAACTTCAAGAAAGGGTAAACAATTATTATTATTATTATTTATTTATTTATTTATTTTTAACCTTTTTTATGTGATAGAATTTTAAATACTTAATTTAGACAATTATATTTAGAGTTTTCTGGAAACCCAACCCCCTATTTTTTGATAAAATCTTATAATAGCCCCCAGCTAATTTCAGATCATTTGCTTGTCACCTTTAACTAATTTTTTGCAGTTTGCAGGTCATTTCTTGCCAAGTGGTTCATTTTGTTTTTCCTGTTTTTTTGAAAGAAATTAAACCAATTGTCTCAGATTTGAGAGGTTTAAATGCCTATGAAATGTGTCTGAATGCAGCACATAAAACCTGACTTTGATCCAGCTGTTAAGGTGTTTTAGTCAAGATGAACCCGACATAAACAAACGACTGGTATTGTTTGGAGCCAGCGAGTGCGTGGAGGCCGGGTGGCTAATCCTGTTAGAAAGCGTCCATGCTGAAGATGTCCGGAGTGCGCTCAGCTCTGGGTGATCAAACACCTCCCAGATGAGGGCTGAAAGGACGGAAGCTAAGCTAATCACAGTGTTTAAGACATCTCAGCGCAGGCCCTGAAATGAACATAGATAAATCATTAATGCTCTACAGCACTGCACTGTGAGCATCAGGAGAGGCCATGTGGGCTGGGGGAGGGAATAAGCAAAGTGTGTGTTTGTTAGGAGTGGAAAAAAAGGCGCTCTCCTGCCGCGTGCCAGTGCTGCTTTTTTATTGGCCAGTGCTGACAGAGTAAAACGGCAGTAACCACATTAAGCATTTCATCACAGAGAAACATTTACTCTCCTGCTGCATTGTTATCTACACCTTGCGTATAGCCAATATAGTACACAAGCCTACGCTCATTCATGTGTGAGCAAGACAGATTGCAGCCACTCTCATTTTTTCCCACGCAGTGTAAACCCACTGTAGTAATCACATAAAGTGAAAGATATCAGACAAGAAAGGCGGGGAGGGAGCAAGCAGGAAAAATAGACGGTGGTAACACGGGGGAGAGCTGGAGGCTGCTCCTGTCAACTGTATGGATAAAGACAAATGGTGTGCCACTGCTCTCTAGCCAGGCAGAAAAACACCACGTCCGCGTTTGTCTGCTCCTGGTTTCTCTCGCTGTCATGTCATAATCAGCAGAAAGCCTCACTGTCACAAGCACAGAAACGCCGACACTCTCTCCGTCTGACTGCCAGTGCTCCTCGCTCTGTGGGCAAAATCTCATCATTTTATTTACAAACAACCACCTCACTTAAGTGACCCACATACTGGGCGTGCTGGTGCCGTCACCATGGCAGCCGTACGTATAGCCAGATGGGAGGCAAGGCGCAGGAAGTGACCTTACACCCTCGTGTCTTCTCTCATCTCCCCTCTCCTCTCTGAAACCGCTCACTTCCATCCTCATCACATCCCATTCTTCCCCATGTAAATGCAAACGCGAGGATTTCATCTCTGCTTCCAGCCCATTCACTCCATTTTCCTACAATGCCCCTTCTTTCACTTTCTCCTCTCCTCTTTGGCATCCGCTGCTGTCCAACACGGGCTCTTGGTGTCTGCAGCAGCTAAAGCCCCACTCAGTGGAGAGAGCATACAATGAAATGAGGGGATTTGCAAGGCACTCCATTGTTCCATGTATTCATGCAGCATAATGGGACATTTCCGTCAGACTGGAGAGACGAGCGGTAGCCCAGCTTGGGGATCAGAGAGCCCCGGCTTCACACGGAGCGGCTGAATATAGGCAACATTAACTCCCACACAAAGAGACTCTGAGGGCCAATACAGAGCAAGAAACACAGCTCAGGAGAAGAGGAGCCAAGGATAGTGGACAGCATGTGTAGTGTAGAAAAGAGGATATTTTTCTATTAATTTATACTTAAATGAGCAGTAAATCATTCGATAAAGTTTGATACACTCGAAAATGTGAGGATTTTCCACTTTTTTGATTTTTATGTGATGTAAACGTTTTGGTCAGGCAAAACTAACAATATAAAGCTGTTGCTTTGAGCTCTGGAAAATTGTGATGGTCATTTCTCATTCCTTTTCAAAAGTTTTTTTAAATAATGGTCAAGGGTATAGGTCTCATTTCAACATTGGGGACACTTATAAAACGGGGACTCTGGGGTTCCTTTGTCAGAGAATTTGGAGCATGCTGGTAAATTTCCATGCACCAATTTGTGCTTTTCTGCATCAAATTGGGGTGAAATGCCTGCAATTTTGTCAGAATAAAAGTTCTCTGCCATTTTCACGTTTATATAAGCTGAAAAAAATGCACATTATAAATATTAAGGGCGACGTGTCCCCTGCATCCTCTCTGAAATCTACACCTGTGGTTCATGTAAGTTGCAAAAAGAGTTGACAGATCAGTAGATGTTGAAAACAATCAACCTTAATGTCAACACAGCACATGAGAGGTTTGTTTTCATGGTGTCAGATTCAACAATACCCAACACACTGTGCATCTGCGTGTTAATTGTGATGTAACCAATAAAATGAATTCAATATTATTTCCAAGGAAGCTCTGTGCAAATATGCACCAACAGGTGTGTCTTTATGTTTTGTTGTTTTGACGTGGATTTTAGATGCAACAAAGATTATGTGTATATAAAAGCTCGAACAGATGCAGTAGTAGAGTAGCCGGCTATGAATCTTTAATGCTGAGGTGAAAGTCTATCCCACAAACAAACACAACCTGTGATCACAACCGTCCGTATGCTTAACGGGACTGGTGCACGTATAAAGCCTACAACTGTGAGCAAAAGTGCGCTGACATTTTGCTCAAATCAATACAGCAGATAGAGACACACATGCCGCTGAAGAGCGAGAGAGAGAGAGAGCGAGATGCCATGCTGCAGTGCTGTAGCATCCAAACTGTCCTGGACAGCACAAAGCACTACCTGCTGGCTCTACTGCATCCCAGTGCCACAACAACCCATCATCAGAGTATAAGGAAGCAACTTTATGATCATTTTCACACTGCAGATGCACTCTGTAACTCTGAAAGTGATGATAAAGATGTAAACATCAGACACATGGATGCACACACAAACAAATAGCTGATAAAAGAAGTGCACATGACATATTAATGGCTGCATGGACTGTTGATGGATGGGAGAGATGGGGTGATGCCGGAGGAGGAGTGTTGTACTCACAGCTCAGAATAGAGGATGTGCAGGTTGCCCAAATTGTCTGTGTAGTTGGCTGGGCTGAGCCAGGGCAGGACCAGCAGCAACAGAGCCTTCATGGTCAACGCTCAGCTCTGTTTCCTCTCTTTTCCCCCTTCTTTCTCTCCTCTCTCTGCGCTGAAGCTCTTCTATTCCCCCCTCCTCCCCCTCCTCCTCCTCCTCCACCTCCAATTCTCCGAACCTGGCCGTGCTGACCCTCCCCTCTCCTCCTCCTCCTCCTCGCCTGCCTTCCCTCTCCAGAGGCGCCTCTCAGATCAGAATTAATCCTTCACTTCCTACCTTTTGAGCCTCTTTCTTCCCCTCTCTTTCCCCACTCTCTCTCTTTCTACCTCTGTGTCTCTGCTTTCTTCTCTTGCCTCAGGCTGGCTGCCTGGTCATCTCAGCTGCAGAGGCAAACGGGCCAGTTGCCAGAGGTTGAAGACGGAGCGGAGGAGGAAAAAGAAGCAGCGGCAGCAGGAGCAGGTGCAGAGCAGAAGTCCCGTTGTGGCACAGGAGGAAGAAGAAAAAGTGTAGGAAGAAGAGGAAGGAGACCCATGCAAAGGTGGCACATTTGGAATACAATTTGAGATGTGCAGCCCCTTAATCTGCTCTGGGCACTGGCGAGTAGTAAGAGGATTTGCGCTCGTATGCGTGCATGTCTGTCTCGTTCGGTGTGTGTGTGCGCGCGCGTGTGTATGTCAGAGAGAACGGCGCAGGCTGTGACTTATACTGCAGCAGAAACCACTGAGGGGGGAGATGGAGCAGACCAAACAAAGCCAGGAGCTGAGGGGGGGGAAAGGTACCTGGTGCTGCTCTGATTGGCTCTGCCCTCTTCACACACACACAGATGTACACACACACACACACACACACACACACACACACACACACACACACACAACCTCTGCATTCACCTCCCCCTGCCTGCACATATGTTGGTCCATGAAGGAGGGGGAGGATAAAGAGGAGGGGAGGGGAGTATGTTGCCTCCGAACCATCACCCCTCCTCTGTAACGATGGACTGCTCCCTGCGCAGCAGATTGGTCTGATCGCTAAAAAGAATCTGCCTACATGTGTGGAGAGAAAAAAAAAAAGAGCATGACCAAAACACACCGGCAAATCAATATTCTCTGCAGAGACGGAGGATTGTTATTCTGAGTGATATGAAAGAGAAAGACAGGCAAGAAATAAGATTTGGAATACATCTTAAAGGGAACACTGTTCAAGTGCACAATTCATTCATCCAGTCAGACAGTCATTCATGCAGTCAATCAATTTTTGAATATATACAAAGAGAGAGAGAGGGAGAGAAAGGGGGGTAGGTGATGCACAATAATAAAGGTTAACTCTGTCTGTCATCACCATCTGATTCAGCAGGGATGTTTGGAGGCACTTACAGCTGAGAGGTGACTGTGGGAGAGGTGTGTGTTGATGGACTGTGTTACATGTTGGTGGCAGCAACCAGCGTTAACTTGGAGTAATGTATTTATTTTCCATTTATTTATTTTATCTAAAATGGACTACGTACAGTTTAGAACATAAATGTTGCCATTTGATGCAAAAGCAGGATTCATTTAAAGGCTGTTTTTGTTCCCTCTCTACGGCTGCACAATTAATTTAAATATTACTGAAATCACAGTATGGCCAAGTGCAATATACAAATCACAAATGGTAAAATGTGTCATAATTTAACATAATAAATAAAGACTTGGTGCAGTGAGGCTCCAGGCTACACAGTCCCTCCAGGATGTTGCAGCCGCGACAATCAACGCATATTCGTCCAACCTCGGTGAATTCTGCGTGGCTTTACAGTTGTGTCCAGTGACCACAAAAATGCAATTTATTGCAAAATTTACTATTCAAAACAGGAAAATCTCATTTCACTGCAGAGCTGCATGCAGCATAGTGATTCGTCAGCCTATTGTCATTCCGAAGTTGTCAAATACCCTGACTGTAGCGTAGCATCCCAATGCCAAAAGCCAATTTTCGCGTTGTATGATACGCCTCTGGGGAGTGTTGTGGTGTTATGATATGTCGCCGGATAACACCTGCTGTGGCACCATTATACCGAGTGGGATCAGCATCGGCTGAGAACACGGCTAAACGGGATTGTTGCGTCCATATGGTATGCAGCTAGTTGGCAATCAACTGCAAAGCGGCAATATGTGACGACTTTGGATGAGAACGCGTTGGTTGTGCTGTGCTAGCTCATGCTAACTGGACAGAGAAAGCAGGAGGAGAGCTGCTCACGGTGATGGTCTCTCAGCAACACTTTGACGGACAGCTATTTTTTTTAGAAAACGACAATCTCAAAAACAGCCCACAAAATCCTACAGGGACTGCCTACAAATTATATAGTATGTTATGGTATTGAATAAGGAAACATGCTTGTTTGGTACTGACCCCAGCATAATCACATTATCACCTTTTTTATGTATTTGTTTGCAAAAATGAAATGCAAAACATACCATTCCTACTATGGTTGCAATTCATAACCTTGTGGCAAAATCTGTCAAAATATTTGCAGAATATTTTTGAAGTTTTTCTTTTTTTGCATATCATGCAGCACTACCGCTATCATTCCTTCTTGTTTTTTTATCCTTGTCACTCCTATCTTTCTGTCTTTTCTGTATTAAACACAAAGCAGGAGGGAGAGATGGTGGCGTGAGAACTTTGAAATAGTGCAGCTAATCTATTTTCATCCCCTCCTGTCAAATCTTAGCCTCAATCCCTTTCTAATTATGTTTATTTAGCTCTTTTATTCCAAGTAGAGTCATGTCAATTTTATTTAGAAGTTCAAATTTTACCCAGCATCGCTACTTTTTCTTACTTTATCATCTTTTCCTTCCCCTTCTCTCTCCTTCTTGCCTTGTTTTCCCTCTTACCTTTTTTTCCCACTGTTATCCGATTTTTCATAGCGCTCAGCCGTCTGCTACCCTCGAGAAAGACATTTAACTGGTGTAAATACCCTGTCTGAATGAATATTTCATGGATGGAGGTAGTGTGGTTACAGGCTGAATCTCTTTGTGTGTGTGTGTGTGCGTCTGTTTGTGTGTGTGTGTGTTAATGCATGCATGCGTGCATACTGAGGCATAAGTTATCCTGTGGTATTTGAACAGTGCGCACAGCAACAAGACCACAGGGCACGCAGGAAATGGAAATGTAATTGGATTGTGACAGGATGCAGTTTGAGAACAGAAACCAGTCTGCCCCCACAGGAGTCGTTTCATACACTCGCACATTGACTCGCAGTCACAAAAACACTATCGTAACGTATACTTATACTCTCCCCCACATTACTCCTTCTGATTTCTCACTAACAGCAGCCGATTTCTCGTTCTGACGTGGAGTTAAAGTGGGTATTTTCAAAGATACAATATGTTTGGGAGTTGGAATTGTGCATTACAAAGACATCCAAGCAAGGCAGGTGTTATAAGTACAAACAAAGGGACATTCATGTAATATAAAGAGGCGGAGGTTGCAGGATGTATTTTATGTGGATGTATTTTTCACATAACACTGTTTGTCGAAGGCGCATTGTATTGTATTGTATCATCTTTTTGATGACTGCTGAAGGGCTGGAGGATGGTTTTTTTTTTATGTATTTCATTTATTTTTATATCATTCTTCTGATTGTTTAGAGTGTGAGGATGCAAGACAAATTTCTGTGCAAGCAGATCTCTTCTCTTCTCTTTTTACTGATGCTGCTGACCAAATGACCAAATTATATACCTAGTACCATTACACCACGCATGAATTATTGACACAGCTTTCTGTTATTCCTTTGCCCGAACCAGCGTCTGCGAGAGTTAGCTGTGTGCTACAGGTGTCTACTCTCTTTCCCTAGAGCTTTTTGTGGAAATTAATGATGTGGGAACACCAACTGTCACATCTCAGGCTGCAATCACACCAATTCAGGCCTTGAGGCGATTAGCCGCAAGGTTGTGCAGCAGTGGAAGTGTCACTTAAATGGCCCATTTGCGGGGGCGTAGAGGGTGGAAACCAACTTAAGAAAGCCAATCTCTACAAAAAGGTCTGCACAATTTCTTCTGATTATATTTATCGTAGTATCTTTAGTGCCACAAAAGTCACACATGCACGCCCACACAAACAAAACGAGTGCTCTCCTTTGTAGAACACAACACATGAGCTGTTATATTCTAATATTTGCTTTACTAACTATAATATTTCACACTAAGACCCATTAAAAAGCCATTGTTCCTCTTTAGGTGATATTTAGGGGGAGATAGCAGGTCTACAGTAGATGCCACGAAGAAGTGGTATACATCATATGAAAGCTGGAAACCTGGAGCAGCTCAGCACTGTCTGCCAAGTGTTTCTGGTCAAATATCTGTAATGAAAATTGTGTTTTGGTCAGGTGCCTATTCAAACTTTGAAAGTAGAGTGTGTAGGTGCTTCAAACATTATGATGGAAGTATATGATACCCCCTCCAATGCTCTTTTATGGCCTGAAACTTGTTGCAGCAATTTTGGTTTGATACCATTTGTTGCTCAAATTTGGTGCTGAATTTAAGCATTTCTTTCCATGCAAGAATTTATAAAAATGGTCAAAAATCCTTCCAAAATATCAAATTAACAATAGAAAGAGACTGTATTACTTGACTGTGGGCTTCTTCTGGTCTGTTCTCCAGTAACATGATTTGCCATCGCTGCTTGACAACAGGTTGTGTTTCTCCAAAGGCTGATTCTGTTTTTGTCACAGTCTTCTGTTTTTTTTTGGGGTTTTTTTTTAACCCAACTTCCCCTGTGGCCCCTGGTGCTGCAGCCAAGATGCACTATCCACATTCAAATAAGCTAAAAGAGAGGACTGGCATTTTTGCCACAATGCTGGATTTCATGTGAATGTAGCCTTAAATGAATAAACCGATTCATTTTATTGTTTTTTTTTCTGCAGGGACAGGGCACAGTAAAAAGTAATTGCACCAGAGTTTGCCAACAGCTTATTTATATCTGATGTCTCTGGGCAATTAAAAATAAAACCAACAAAGCAGCAAATGCAACACATAAGACAGCACAACACATAAAAGTCCATACGTGTAAAATAATAAATATATAAATAAAAAGGATGCCGTTATCTCTGCCCTCTACAACCCGGGGATGTATGACCTAAAGAAGCGGCTTTGAAAAAAGCAACAAACTCTGTTGGCTTAAATAAAACGTTGAGGGAAAACTTGTGTTGTCGGCCCAGCTGACAATCTGTCGACCCCTATTCCACACAATCGCTCTTAAAGTGTGACAGGTTGTGTTTCCACATCATTTAGTTCCCAATACGCTCTGAAAAGAGGTAAAACACCTGTAGATTACTGCAAACTCTTACTGGTTCAGACACTATTCCCCAGGAGTTGCACCCATACTTTCATGAAGGTAGCATAGGGGTAGGAATCATGCTGATAGCAAAACAGGTTAGTTTACCCACCTGCCGCCATAGCTGGCTTTGGCTAGATGGTGTTATCTTTCTTTCTTTTTCTTTCTTTCTTTCTTTCTTTCTCTCTCTGTCTCTCTCTGTGTGTGTGACTCTCATACAAACATACACAACAGCAAGGTCACAAAGAAAGTACCTACCACATTAAACGTACGAGAAAAAATCATAGTAACTGGCAGGAATTCTAATTTCTTTTTCAAATGTTCACACAAGCTTTGATGAATTCCTCTGTGGACTTTGAAAGTGTACTTGAAAACAGGCACGTTTTCACACAAAAAAGAGGAGGAAGAAAAATAAACAGAAAATCCATCATGCTCAAGGCAGAACATCAGTAAAACACACACATGGAGCTCTGGGTAAATTAATTTGACTAATACAAAAAAATATGAGAGTGAGAGCCACTCAGAGCAGAGAAAACCAGTTTGAAGCAGCACATGCACATGTAGCTACACGTAACTGGCTAAAAAGCAGAGAATATCTGAGCGGGCGGGGAGGCCGTTTCTGCTGTAGTCTGTGCAAGCCCTCACAGGACAAAGTTACAAAGCTGTTAAGAAATACTGCTGATAAAATGGGTGAGATTTTGCTCCTGATTGTGCAGGATGTGTCCAGAATGACAATTTCTTCAAGCAAAGGCCAATAAAGGTCATGAATGATTACATGGGTATGAAATCAGCTCTGACCAGATGGCGTGGCTGTCTCAGTCATTACAACTCCTGATGCTCTGCCAGATTCTGAGGTACGGCCAGAGACAGTGAGCACTGGCATTATGGGCACCAGTATACCAGCAGAATGATATGATCAAGGAAGAATGGTGTCATTTACACAAATCACCAGGTGGGGTTTCCATTACAGATTTGTGCAAAACTAAAGCGATATTTCTGAAATGTTGATAAAACAGAATGACAAGATGACTGCAATTCTATTGAGTGATGATATGCAACTCCTCTCATGATAACATTCGAAGAAGCATGGCGATGGATGTTCAAAACATTAGCAGGTTTTTTTGTATTGCAGCCACCACACTAGCCATCATTATTTCCAATTGAAGGCGACGTAGGCGCGTTATGAGAGCAATTATGGAAAGGCAAGCCCCTTATACATGGGAATGGCCACATATAAGGGATTTCTGGGAGGTGATAGTCCACGATTTCACAGAGGAATTGTGGATTCAAAACTTCTGGATGATCCACTCAACTTTTAAAGAATTATGTGATGCAATAGCAGCTCTTGTAGTGCCTGCTGCAGGGAGCAAGCAGTGGTTTGGGCTAGAGTGTTGACACGTTTGCTTTGCCTGCAGTCTGCACGGTCACAAAAAATGGGCTGCACGCGAACATTCGCACAGGGGTCCATGCAGAAACCTAGACATGGATATTGTGAGTTCACCTTTACTGTTGATGACAAAGTTGTTGCGTTTCTGTCTGTCTTTTTTTAAAATATGTAGTTGTATAATTTTTTTTCAACCGGTACTTAGTTACATGACGTTAATTTTTAATTGTTCTCTATGTTAAGTTGATTAGATGCTTCCAGATTGGTTCAAACAAAGTGGATTTGGACAATTAAGTGTCGACTTGTTGCTGGTAACGTGAATGCTATAAATGTATTTGTGAAGCTTTTTTTAAATTTACATAATTTTAAACCTTTGGTCTTGGGGGAAGGTATCAAGTAATTTCAAATCAAAAGTAAGTCTTTTTTGATTTTGCAATGTTGAGTCTAAAGTCATCAAATTTGTGACTCCAAATCATGTGACCCAAGTCCACACGTCAGGAAATATCTCTCTCAACCAGCAAGCACAACCCAGCTATGTCTTACTGTTGTGTATTGAGAGGCATAACTTACACACTCTGACAATCAGACAGAATATCATGTCACAGATTTTGCAGTAAACAACATTTTAGAATGACATGCTCTTAAAAATGTGGGTATGATTATGGTGTGTTTAGGTTTAGGCATAAAATGACTTGGTGGCTTAGACAAAGATGAATTAAAATGAATAATCTGTTTTGGTTACAATACCAGCAGGGTCATGGCTGAAATAATGACTACTTGGTTCCTTGAAACCACGGCCACAAACTTCCACTAAAAATAATCAGTGTTAACTTTTGGTGGGAAATTGGAAGCGATTACTAGTCACCCATGTCAAAGCTTGATGTTTAGTTGCGTCATCCAACCACCCAAATCCATTTGTACATGTTAAAACTCCAACATTACAGTCAGGAACAGCACTGCACAGCAGCCACAATCACTGGACCACAGCAAAAGAAACAGACAGAACAGAAAGGCTGAGATCAATCTTTCAATAACTTTTTCTCATCCTTGCACACAATGTGTGGAGTCGTCCCTCTGGACGCGGCCTCTCACCTCCACAGATAACACCTCCTAACTACGGGAGAGCAGCCGAATTGTTCTGGGAGTTGGCCTCAGAGCTCCACACCTCATTACGACACTCACAGCACATGAAGGAGAAGACTGGGGAAAACAATGGAGCAATGTGGAGAAAGAGACATAGGAAGGGACAGAGTCAAAAATAAGGGAAGAGGAAACAGAGTGCATGTGTAGGCGGGGGGTGGCAGGAAATACAGGAGTGCAGAAAAAAAGGGCACAACTTCTTTAGAGTTATAGAGTTTTATAAAGTGCAAATGAATAGCCAACACTCGGCTGAGTGTGTGATGTGTGGCGGGATGCACTAATTATCCCAGAGGCCTCTAGGCTAGGGGAGTGTTAATGAGCATTAATGAAAACAGATCCAAACTGAGAGAAACCAAAGTACTGTCTTTTAATGATATAAACAGAAGAGCTGGGCCTAGTTTAGATGAAAGCCTGGTCGGAGGAAGAACTCTCCCCTTTGGGACCGGAGCCGTGGGTTAATGACGATGAGCAGAGGAGGGTGGGAAACCTAGAGTGTGTGTTTACTGCAGGTCATTGTAGTTTTTACCAGAAAGCAAGGGTAAATAGGAGAGAAATAGAAAATAAAAAAAAGAAACTCAAGTACTTGCTTAATAAGAGCACTGATTATTTCTGCCTTACTTTAATGGAAAATTCAGTTAACGCTTTTAAACCTGAAGCAATATCACTATTCTGGTGCTGCTTTCAGACACCGCTCACAAGAATTTAAACCTATAAGCACTGAAAAAGTGGTTGCGATTTTTGTCACAAACATAGGAAAAAAAAAGGCAACAAGCAACTTGGTAAGAAATGTTTCACAAATGAGTAGAATTAGAAAATTATCTTTAAAAAGCTAGGAAAAAATGTGAAGGGGAAAACTATATTTACAATTATCATAATAATCCAAACTATTTCAATTTTTAAGCACTTTTTTTCCAGATAATTTCCAATTTTTTTACAATTTTTTTTTTTTTTTTTTTTACTAATTTAGGATAATTTTTTGTACTTTTAGTACCTTTACTGGAAAATTCAGCCGACCCTTGGAAATCTGGGGCAATATCTATATTCTTGTGCTGCTTTAAGATGCCTCTCTTAAGTATTCAAACCCCTGAACCAAACAAATTGGTGCGATTTCTATCAAAAAAATTGTGAACAAAGGCAATAAGCAACTTGGTAATACATGTTTTACAGATAAGTCAATTTAAAATTTTGTTTTTTTAAAAGCTAGGGAAAAAAGCTACATTCATAACAGTCATAATAACATATTTAAAATAATTTTGCAATTTTTAAAAAAAATAATTTTATTTTTTTTCCCCCACTAATTTTCACATGATTTTGTTGTACTTCTATCTCATTTCTTGCCAGATTTTGGGTATTTTTTTTCTTTTGTTGCTTATTGCCTTTTTCCATGTTTTTGAAAGAAGCCTCTTTGCTCAGGTTTCAAAGGGTTAGAGGCCTGCAACTGCTGTGAGATACAACCTGGTTTTACGATATGCGTGTTGAGATAAAGTGTGCGTCTTTGTTTTACCTGCTTTTGATGTGGTCTTCCAGGTCACCTCGTGCCAGTGTTTCAGTGCAATGGTCAGTGAAGGGGCAAGCCACAGTCAGCTTGTCCAGCAGCTTGTGCACCAGCAGGCTGGGCTTCCTGCAGCTCTGCAGCATGAGCGGCGCCCGGCACACGGGACAGAAGTCGCTCTCCAGCAAGAAGCTGGTGAGACACTCTTGGCAGTAGGTGTGTCCGCAGGGCGTGTCCAGCGGCCTGATGAGCGCCTGCAGACAGATGTGACAGATGAGGTCGTTGTCCACCTCGTCTTTGTAAATGTACTCGTGGTTCTCCTCCAGCTGGTGGCTGTGTCCACACGAGGCACACAGGTTGGGATATAACAGTCCATAGTCTGAGGGGGAGAGGGGTGGGGCGGATGCTTCGGCCATCGCCGTGGCACCTTCGGGCTGTATACTCTCCTCCGGGATACTCATTTGGACGCAGGAGGTCTTCTTATATCAGGTGAATAGGCCATTAGCAGCAGAGATCTGTGAGGAACAGTGTGGAAAAAAAGTTATAGTGTAAGAGTGGAGAAAGTACTTGCATCTTATTTAAGAAAAAGTATCCATACAACATTGTAAAAATACTGCAATACTTTCAGTCGAAATGTGATTTAAAGCAACATTCAGAGCATTAATATAGCAGCAAACCACTATTTGTGTGTTGTAGTGTTGTAATGGTGTCTTGAGCAAAAATGAAATTATGCTCCCTGTGTGTGTGTGTGTGTGTGTGTGTGTGTGTGTGTTATAATTCTCTGTGGTTCGTTGTGGTAAGGTGGTCCAGACAGGCGTGTATGTTAGTGCTTGTGTGTATCCCACTGGCTAGCTCATGACTGCTGCTCTGCACTGGGACATACTGGGATTACCATTGATATTGGGAGAGAATCATCATGGAAATCATAGAAGTGTTGCCCCTACACTTTGGTTTACCCCTTGTCAGCTACTCATATACCCTTAATTTAACACACAGTTCCTTTAAGTACAAGTACTACAAAGAATTACCAGCAAAATGAACTCAACGTATCAAAAGTTGAAGTTCTGGTTTTGCAGGAAAAGGTGACTGATATAGGATTATGTTACACTGGATTGTTGATTCTGATGTATTGATGTCACAGTTTATTGTTGCAGCTGCTTGAGGTGGAGCTCGTTTAAAAGTATGCTGTGCAGGATTTAGGGGCATCAACTGGCACATATGGTATACAATATTCATAACTATATTTTATTAGTTTCTAATCACCTGAAACGAAGATTTTTTTGTGTTTTGTTTACCCTAGAATGAGCCATTTATAACTACATATGGAGCAGGTCCTTATCCATGGAGGCTGCTGTATTATTTATATTGGCGCAGAACAGACAAATCAAACACTGGAATTTTTAAATTTTAGCATTTTTCCATTTTTTGTGTCAGCCGCGGTAGTTTTCAATCATGCTTGGCACACAGGAGAAGTTTCAGTTCTGCAACCTCACTGCAAGATCCTACAGACCTTTAACTTCTTTATATACAGTTTGTAGAATCAGAGGGGTCTTGAGATGATTAATGGAGTAGGAAAAAAGAATAACTAAGTTCTTTTATATGCATTTGTGCTCTGTTTTTTTTTTTTTTTTTTTAAATGTTTGCCTTTTTTTAAACATTATGAGGAGTGTAGCTTTACTTAGAAGTGCAGTTTCTTGTATATGTAAATGTACTTGGCGATAAAACCAGATTCTGATTCTGATTCTGAACCGTTAACAACTCATGGACATCGGTAACAGGGCAAGGGACCCCAAATACCACACAGGTTGTGAATATAATTGCATGTTTTGTATGTCAAATCTGAACCTAAAACAAAAGCAGTAACTACACAGATAAATCTTGTGAAGTAAAATCTATAATATAGCCTCCAAAATGAAGTAGAGTAGATGTATCAGGCACCATCAAATTGAGGTACAAATACCTCAAAATTGCACTTAAGTAGAGTACTGGAGTAAATGTAGGCTACTCTCCTCTGCAGAAGAAAGGGAGACAGCAGCCGCAGTTATCATGTCAGGTAAACAGGGTGTGAAAATATTCATTAGCTGTGTCGCTGTAGCAGAGCCTCTCTTTCACAAACACACGTGAATAGCGGGGGCACATGATGTGTGCAGCAGTCCTGCAAACTTTTTTTCCCCTCTCAGTTTGATTTCCTCTGCTGGCACAGAGAGGTGATATCGAACTACTGAGATTTTTTCCCTGGATGCAGGGACGTCAATACTGCTCATCTCAGCAGCAAGTGTAGAGACAGATAAGACGCAGATAAGTCTGCAGCTCTCGCTCGCTGTGTTGCATGACAAACACATCACTGCTGTGGGATGTGACATGATTTCAAACTGTTTCCTTTTAAGCCACACAAGTTTACATTGACACTGCGAGCGTGCCAGCGCACACGTCATATCCAAAACAGGCAGGGCTCCTCGAGCACATGGACACGAACAGATGGGCTCAGTCAGACACACGTCACCTTGGCAACAGCCATCTTGTTGGCACTCCACAAGCTTTGTTTCTGGACCCACTATTGGGTCTTGGCTGCTTAATGAGACACTCGATCTTGTTAAAAAAAAAAACCACCAACAACAAACGGGAACAAAACTTGTGTTAATCCGGCTCTATTTTAATTGCACACATTCCCATGCTCTCAATAAAATCATGGCAAACAATACACTTTGATGTGCATCCCAATATGCTAATGCTGACAAATATGCATGTACAAGCGCAAACAAATCTACCGAGTAACCGCCGAGTTGTCAAAACAAACAGGCCGTCTGCATCTCGTTTTTACATAAGCAGTGTGAGGATGGCGCGTGGCGAGTTGTGACAGCCGTGTAAGCTCGGTGTCTTTGGTGTGTCTGGGAGGGGACGGCTAATCAGAAGAAGCTGAGCAGTCTTAACAAAGATGAACTTTCCCACTGAGAGCTTGCGGTAACATGGCTGATTCATCACAGACTGTGGCACCTGCTGCGTCTGAGGTCGAGCCTGATCTATGGAGCAGAGCACTTTCATCATTACACAAGAAAAGCTGGAGATAGAAAGGAGGGACGGAGAGAGAGGGAGGGAGGGAGGGAGCAAATATCTGCCAGCAGGAGCAGAACATTTTCAAAAAGTGATTCAAAGTTAAAGAAAATGAAAAATGAAGGTGGTTTGATATTCTCTCCAAATCCTGATCAGAGCAGGATAAAACATAATCTCATTTAAGTTTGTTCTCTTTTCTCTCCTGGGGAACTTTTGTGGTTCAAAGAGAAAAGATAACTAACAAAAAATATAAAGTAAAGGGACCTGAATGTACGCCTCTTTACTCTAAAACAAAAATGGATGACACGTTACTACTCACAGGAACCCATTAGCCGTAGTAATTTGTGTTGGGAATGAAGATCACTCAATACTTTTCCCGCACACAAATACATGCAGAGACATGCACACATGCATGCCTCTAACACACCCACTCAGACAGACGGGTGCATTCACACAGCGGACACGCCTGCGCCTGAGGAGCATCAGCTCTCTCCGGCTCACTCTTAATCCCTAAAGTAACAAGACGACACCACCACAACAGTCCTACTGGAACGCAGCTCTTTGCTCTGGAGAGAAAATAACTGAACGTCATATTACTGATTTTATTCTCTGCTTGTATGATGTGAGACACATTTATGTTTTATGACCTTTATGTCTGTTTACCGCCTGTGCTTTTCACCTTCCTTAATGCTACTTCATTTTTCACATTTATGTTTGTACATATTGCAAACAGTATTATGTGTTTGCTGTTTTTTTTGTATAATTTTTCACAGCAGCCTGTTCTCATTCCCAACTTGTCAAATATGTCAGCTTTGTCAGTGTTTTTGGCGTCTGACGGCGATGCAAAAAGTCCCCTTTTGCAGCAGCATGATACGCTGCCATTAACAATGTTATATAAGGAACTGGAAAGGCTATGAGGCAGGCAGACAAGAGGGGTGATGGATGGGTCCAACAAACTCTGGACTTCCACCTGGGAGCCTGCTGTTCGCTTCCTGTATGAATGTTAAGCCAAATCATGATGTATTTTTTCTAAAGCTAACCAGGTGCTTCTGTTACACAAGGTAATAGAACGTAGGTAAAACACCTCGAAAAACACGCCCAGACTTTAGGGGCACTCAGGGGAACTTTATGCAGGAATTTTTGCTTTTTAAGCATTCTGGCACCTTATTTACTATTATAAATATATATAATGTTAGTAATTGTTACTGAGTGCAGAACACTTTACAAATGCTATATTAAAAATGTATTGAAAAAAGCTGAAGAAATAGTTAAATATATGTATTAATGTTACAGTGGTGGAAAGTAACCAAGTACATTTATTTAAGTACAGGTATGAATGACAGTATTAGATCCAGGGTTCAGGGTTTATAGCCTATATAATTTGACCTATTCTTATTTTCTAAAAATACAAATAGCCTTTATGTTTAGATCCAGACCTATTTATTAAACATTTGAGGATGAACAGACATAAAGTTCGTAACACGTCACACTTCACTGTGCAAGTAGAGAATCAATAGCTTCACCTGCAATCCAATATAACAAGCATGAGAAATGTGAGGTTCTGGCTGCATTCTGTCCACGTTTCTATTTCACTTTAGATCACAAAGTGAAAGAAGAAGCAGTGTTTGGATTGTAAATACAGCTCAGATGAAAAACGGTTTCCCTTGTCTTTGAACCAAAGTCACGTCAAGTTTTGGCTCAATAGCTTGTCCTTTCTCAACTATTGAGAGCAGGGAGAGTTGTTTGTCTAAGATGGGCTACGCCTTCTTTCTCACACATCACACACTTTATGTAAATAAAGCTGTTGATTCACTCTCAGGTCACTCTGCTGTGATCTGGCATGACTTGAAGAGTTAATAATGATACAAGGCTGTGCTGAGTCAGCTCCTTTTTCCTAACGATTGAGTGAGAAAAACAACCCGACGATGAGGTAAAATGTGTCTGCGTCGGCACTCTCGCCGTCAACGCTGAACTAGCATGTTGCTATGTACATATCCACTCCTCATATTCAACAAAATCATAACTGTATCAATCAAACAAACACTCCCTCTGAGAAAAAGCCACAGTCAGCCAAGTGCATGTGAGCAGAGCACGCAGGATAAAATGTAACACAGACGTCTTTTGCATAACTAGTTTGTTAATCATTATTTTTCATGTACTGACATTCATAGGCGTAGATTTTAGGGGAGGGTGTGACGCTGGGGACACAACCCAATGAATATTTAGAACATGCATTTGTAATACAAACACGAAAGTTGCATTTGCATTTTGACAAAATTTAAGACATTTCCACCATAAATTCATGCAGAAAAATTCACCAAATGGCAGGAAATTAAAGTTCAGGTAGCTATAGCAAAAGGAAATATGTGTAATGAATTTTTCAGATCCCACCTCCCTTGCAAGGACAAGCGATACGGACAATGAATGAATGAATGAATGAATTTTTCCGATCTTAGAAAAAATGAGTTATTAACCACATAGCCACACTCAAAACATTAAAGAAATCACTATGTTTTCAAAATTGTGTGTTAAAATTGTGGAAAAAAGGAGTATTCTCTGCAGTGGGCCTGACATCATATGCTTATTTGCATCTTGGTGATGTTATCACACATCAATAGATCATTAAGATTCAACACAAAAAAACCCCACAACAAAACATTTAAATGGCAGTTGAGCTATGACGCTATAGAAACCATAGCAAGTCACTACAACTTAACTCACACTGCGAGTGCCGTCTCCGCTCAGTGCTCATGGTCAAACAGCCGTGGACATGAGCAACATGCACAGGAATGAATTACTTTCTATTTCTCTTTTTTTCCCCTGATGATCCAACATGTTTTCATCCCAACTTGTCACATGGCGCTGGTCTCTAAGTGGCCTTCTGCGCCTATTTATGACATTTTAGGAATCCTTCTGTATCAGCTGTTTACGTTCCAATGCCATGACCGTGATGTCAACAAATGCACGTGATGGGATGACATCATGGTGGGAAGATGTTGCACACAATAGCACATACCAACCGAGGCGGACTTTCATGATGGTTAGGATTAGGCAACAAAGTCACGGTTGGATAGGTTTAGGCAAAAGATGCACAGGTGTAGAAATAAAAACAAACAAAAAAAAAACGAACTCCAGACTCCTGCAGGATCCATCCATTGCGGGATCCATCCACCCTATAAGCGCATGCCTCTTACATTAAGTCATTACTGGTAACGTTAATACCTGACGCCGTCGTTCAGCATTTCATACAGACATGACCAGTTACATCCGGCCATGTTTTAAAGTAATGCCGCCCGTGTGCGTTGCATGTGGATGTCCCTGTTGCTGTTTGGCTGCCAGCTGGCATATAAGAAAAACGGCAACGGTTACGTACGGTTGCGTCCTCATCAGACACCATCCAGCCATGTTGTGGCTGGATGCATTAAGTGGCTTTTGGCGTCATGCTTGTACGCCTAAGCACTGACAGACGGGTGCCGTTAGATGAGATGATGATCTGGATGATCTGAATAAGTTGCTAAATTTGTCACCACATGCTCTTTTGAAAATAAGTCGTCAAGAGGGTCTGAACAGTTGTTAAACAAAGTGAAAAAGTTGGCAAGTTGGCAACACTGATCCTGAGCACAGAAATAACGAAAAACAGTTTTCTGGTCAACGCCACACAGTTCTCAGTCTTTTAACAAGCATATTTATGATGTGTTCAGAAAGAAATTTACCCAAACTTTAACTACCTGACCCTCAAAATGTCTTAGGGGGAGGACCTCCAAACTGCTGATTTCATTTGTGTCCCCCACAATCTTGTAACAAACTTGCGCCCTGCTGACATTGATGCCATAGTGTATTTTATTTGACACTTGGTCATTGTGGTTGTGGCAGGTGTGGTCTCAATGTTGTCAAGGCTACAAACTGTTCCATGATTCATGAAAAAATAACAAACTCATTCAAACTCTGAGACAAACACACTCACAGAGCCCACGCTCACCAGCATGATTACAGCACAGAGTGGGAGTGCTTAAGGAGAAGTTGCTCATGAGCCTTATCAATTCACCATCACGTCATAAAAAGTCAGAATGGCATGCTGACACTAGATCAGCGCCGCTGTTCCGAGCAGCTCAATAAAACTATGAACCCTGAGCACAAATAAACATGAGGCAGCTTGGAGTTACATGCACACACACACACACGCAAAACACAAACACCAGCATACTATGTTGTGTTCAGACATGTCGCTGAAACACTGAAAATTCCAGTAAGCCTTTTTTTCTGCAGAAATCTCATAACAACAAACACAAACAGTATCTCCACAGACTACAACAGGACAAATTCATAACTTTAAATTTTCCCTACTGATAACTAGGAGGTAAATTATATTAGTAAACAAAATATATTCCTCATCAAGAATTTCATCATTTAGTCTGCATGTATTACATAACGTAATATTTTCAGCATTTTTCAAATCTCGAGCATATGGGACGCGGAGCAGCACATTAATGTAATTCCTGCCCTTTCCATAACCTCTCCATAAGGCTCTCGGTGTGTGTATGTTTGTGTATGCCGGCCCCTCTCTCAGTTCATAGCATATCTCCACGGTGAGTCTGAGCCAGAGCTGACACCTCAGTCTGGGAGAACAGCTGCAGGCAGATGCGAAGTTCTGTCAAGTGTCTCTAATATCAGGATAGCTGAGTGGACCAGCACAGACTGTACTGAGCGCTAACTGAGATTAGCCATCACACACACAGGTAGCAGGAAATCTACACGGACAACATTGTTGCATGTCTATTTCATGCAGTGAAAGAACACACAGAAAGTGTATGCAAATGAGTTCAATGCAAATAACTGACCAGCAACAGGTACTGGAACAATGTTTACTACAAAAGTTTCACAATAAGAGCATTTAAGACACACTTCTAATAAAAAAGTCAACTTACAGTGAGGAAAGTCTACTTACATGGCTTCATAAGCGTCGTTCACTTTCAGTTAAGTAGTTCACCTGGACAGGTAGAGCCTCACAGAGGTTGTAACATTAGACAGTGCAGAGGGGAGGTGTATAGGGGGGAGTTAAATGACTCAGTAAAGAGGACTTTGTCCCAGTCATGGAGTCTGCCGATTGGCTGTCGCTCTTCAAGTGGAGAAATTTTATCCGACTGCTGGTCTTGGTGGGGGATTCTAAAACTCAAAAGAGGGAGAGACGGCTCCTATGTGAGCTCAAAACCTGCTCACCTTTAACAGTCCAAGGTGATCAGGAAGTAGCAGAGGGGCGGATCCAGAGAAAAGGTAAACATGAGAACGGCCCAAACCTGCTCTGTGAGAAGCTAGAATTTGCTTTGAGGTGGAGTGTTTTTTTTGTTTTTTTTTCAGAAGAGCAGTATTATTACAATATTGTAAAAAGGGCACCGGCAGCTTGAGCTACAAGTTCTGACAGGACGTCCTCCATAACACAATAAAAATTTAATAACATCTTAAGTACCTATGTGATTGATTTCCTGCAGACCATTTACGTAAACAGACGGACTGCGCTCTGATCTTTAAACAGGAAGCCCATAATCTGAATAATGACAGCATGTCTCCAGCTCACATAATGCACCCCATACACTGCAGGTATTTTAAACCTGTGTACAATACACACACCATAATACTTGTTGCTTGTATGAGGCTTTCTTTTCTTGCTGTGGTTTTGCGTCTCTATGACCATAGCTGCTTTTGTAAAGCTGTGCGTGAGTCCGGCTTTGTACAAAAACAGTTGTTATCCTGTTTTTTTTTTCAGATGTGGTTTCGCTCTTGGCTTTTCTTACCTCACGCTGCTCTTTAAACCCCAGGACTGCGAGCCACAGGTGCTCCAGACACAAAATGACGTTTCTGCATGACTCACCCCCGAGACGCAAGCAGAGCTGAATCACTGGAGTGTCTGAGCAGAATATATACAGGCTATCAGTTACTAAAACCCCTGACCGGGACAGGTAGAACAGGACCTTTTTGTTAAAATGACAAACTTTGGGATGATCAAAGTGAACGGGAGTTTTTAAAAAGGTGAAGAAGCACAAAAAATTCAAAGGAAATTTGTTTGACTGCATGATTAGAAATTTAGTCACATTAGTCATGACTCATGCATCATTAGGTGGTGTTTTGTTTAGTGCATCCTCATTTTAAAATAAATCCTATTTTAGTTTCAGTTCACATATGACTCACACAACCCTCATGCAACAGGTGTGTTTTTTACAGGAACGCTTGATTGTGCTTGTGATATTAAAGAGTTTGAGAATTTATGGTATTTTTCCATTTGAGGTATCATTTATCATTACGACAGGTCTCGTCAGCTGATGAGTGTTATTTCTAGCGCTGAAACGTTAAGGTTTTTAGAATACCTTCAACTTTGCGTCATTCAGATCAGATGTTTATACCACTGTGCTATTGTACATGTTATTCTTTTGGCCTAATATTCAATTCAGAGCAGAGATCATCAGTTTGCAAGTCACAGGTAAGTCTCAAGTCTTTGTCAGGACTGACGAGCACTACGGTCTCAATTTTGAGTCTTGATACACCTAAACAAGTCATACATCCTTATTCACCAAATGTGGTGATGGTGATGGTGGTCATGTTTAATTTGTAAAAAACATAAACCCTTTAAAAATTGCTTTTATTTGTTAAAAGTAGAGCTGTCAAATGATTTTTTAAACATAAATGGCTAATTGCAATTAACTGCATCTTTTAATCACGTTTTCAATTCTATATTTTGCATTTCAAATATAGAGGTGAGGTGAGGTGAGGTGTTCAGGGCACGTCCCACCCACCCGTCCCAATTACATATTATGTTTGTATCAGACAACTGCTATTACATTTGAGAAATGTATTACCTTCATTGATTACTCTAAAGCTGCAGATTTGTACATTTGTGGGCTGTTACTATGTTGTTGGGTGTTACATGGCTCTACAGGATGAGTTCTTTATTTGGCGAGTATTCATTTTTTCTCACAAACAATATATTCTATTACATCATATTATGTCTACAGTGCATCTAGCTGCTGTTAATCAGAGAAAAGGGGCGTGACCGCATGAATGTTTACAGTCTGGCTCTTCCATTATTCCATTTCACATGTCCACTCAACCATCTCCTTTTCTTCTCTTCTTGACTCTGATGAACACAAAAATATGGCAGGATTTGATCAAATGCCCACGAGATGCTTCTAAATTCTACGGTGTGAATCGCTACAGCCGTACAAATATTGTGAGTTTCCTCAACTCTTAAGTTCTCTTTGAAGTGCTGAGTTGAACCTGCATCCTGTTTCATTTCTGCTGAGTCTTCAGCTCCCCGCCGCTGGAGTTTATCTAAACACTGTGGTGCAGGTGAAACCAATCTCCCCCTGTCTCTTTAGGACACCTTCCCTCCTTTCTCTTATTCCTCTCTCTCACACACACACATCCAGCGAATCTCTCCCCAGCTTAGCTGCGCTTCACATTTCTCTGACACACTTTTCCTCTAAGTCCCCGGCAATGATTTGAATTCAGATGGCAGATGAGAAAGAAAAGCTGATACAAAGACGGGGAGTATTTCTCTTTTAACTCACTTTTTTTAAACACCCTTCATCAGTTCCTTTCTCTATCCGTTCTCATGTGGCAGCGAAAGGTCGGTCGGCTCTCTTCCTTCCACACAGCATCCATATTTCATGGTACCGATGCAAATGCTCGCCGTAGCTTGAATATTGAAAAGGGGAAACGGCAGGAGGAAGGTCATCAAACAGAAGCAACCGCAGCGGTGCCACCATCACCACGGAGATGGCCTCCTTCTCGTCCTTCTAATGTGATCATTCAGCGCAGACTGTGTGTGGGTGCATGTGTGGGTTTTGTGCTCGTGTGTTGTGAGCACAGGGGTCAATCTAACAGAAAGACAAGGTTTGTCAGACAAGAAATACACGCTCTGCCTTTTAAGCTTTTCTTCTTCGTCTGTTTTAAAAGGGTAATAATTTAGCCTCAAACAGCCCTTGCACATTGTAGTCAGATAAAACGCCGTACTGACCTACACTGTGCTGCACTCAGTCATCATAATGTGCTCATTTAAAAAAAAAAAAAAAGTTTTCTTCGACAAAAAGCATTTGTCCACCGCTTGTTTTAAGTTTGACCATTTGACCAAAATCCAAATCCCCTAGAAAGCTTGTTGTATGTCAGCAATTTCACCCACTGCAAAGATAAAATAACAAGTTTCATATTTTCACTTTTTTAGCCATGCAGCAGCCTGTCCAACATTTTGGTCCAAACTGAAATTAATATGGACAGAATGGACCTACCGAACTAGGCGGGCCCTATCGGGTTCGAGCAATAATCAAACTCTAGCTCAAACGTTGGGAAACATCACAATGTGTCAGTGAAAAATACCCAGGTTTGCTGGGGGATGCTGCAGTGTGCAGCTAAAAACATCCAGGTTTGGTGGCTCCAATGCAGTTGAAAAATGCTGCTGACAAACACCACGATGTGCAACTAAAGACATCCAGGCTCAAAGTCTCAAACAGTGCTGGCAAATATTGCAATGTGCAGCGACTAACACTCAGGTTCAGTGGCTACAAACACCCGCAGAAACACAGCAAAAGCTCACCAAAAAAACACCTGGGAATGTTGCTGTTTGTTGGTCTTACACAGTGGACTGTGACCGTTTCACCTATAGGTGACACACCGTCCTCCATCACCTCCACCTCCAGATGACAAAGTCAGCTTATATACGTCACTTCAGAAACACTGACATGTACAGGTAAAACTTGATTCCTTACTATCATCTTTTTGAGTTCAGACTTACTTTGTCTATGTGACAATATGGGACTGAGTTTGTAGGGGTGGTTAGCCCCAGACTGAGTTGTTCAAGTAGCCAAACAAAGGTATTGTTTTCAGACTTTGTCCCTGTGTAATTATTCAACAGCATGAATGAAAAACACTCTTCGCACTGCAGACGAATGACGCACATTCATACATGGCTGAAAAAAACAAACAAAACAGTCCTCTTTCCTGCAAACCTGCTTTGTCATCTATCTGCTGGTTTACCCTCAGAGCACTCCTGATATATCGCTTTTTCTTTTTTCATCTCTCTCTTTTCTATTGTACCACTTCTCATTTTATTCAGTCTCAGAAAAAAAATGGTGCTGTTTCACCTTAGCTGATGTGTGAGAGTGTGTGTGTATGTGTTTTTTTTTCTCATGAATACATTTTCTGAGTCAAATGCTTTCAATTTCTCCTGGTAATCTTCGGCTACCTAATTCAAGGTGGCATCTGAAATACACAAGCGCTCCTGTCTCATATTGTTTCCCTCGCCCTTTCACTCGCTACAGTAATAGGATGTGGCTTTCCATCACTTGCCGCGCCACACATACAATGCACTTCACTTTCACATATATACGCACTAAAAAACGTCGCACGTCAGACTGGAGCTCATCCATTAGTGTCTGTCTTGACACCTCTGGCCCACTGCCACCTGCCAAAACCCGACCCTCCTCTAACGCAAGTCAAGTCCGGAGCTACATGCTGGGACAGGACACGATGGAGACAGGACGCAGCGTTTTCATCAAAGAGTTCTATTTTATCACAGCTAGACTCATTTGCACAAAAAGGCACGCTGATAAAGTAGGCCAGTCGATTTTAATTTTCCCCGCTCTGACAAAATAATATGGGGGAATAATGACATATTCAATAAGACATTAGTCTGGCGTCACAAGGGGCTCCACTTTTGATGCGGGGAAAACTGCCATGTATGGGTGCACATAATGCAAGCGTGGATTTGACAGCTGCTCTGTAAGCAGTAATCACTGGTGTGAACATCATCATTCAAAGTGCACGGGGTGGATAGTGTTATTTGTTAAGCTATTTGTCAAATGTCACAGTGACACCAAGCCAGATTGTAACAAAAGAGGGAGACATTTGTACATGTGGGACAAGAGGGACAGATGCCGAGCAGAATGCAGAATGAGATTTAGGGAGAGCAGAATGAAAGAGGGCGGGAACAGAAAGAGAGAGAGAGAGATATGAAGCGAGTGTGTCTGGCTCAGTTTTCGGCGTTGAATCGCTGGTCTGAGTCTCAGGGGGGAAGAAGAGCGTTGCTGTTCCAGCAGGTAACACAGCTAACGCCAGCCAGCAAATGAAGATGAATGCACTTAATCTCTCTGCTGCCAAAACTACACCTTACACACACATAAAGGCCCTCACATACACACATCAGCCATCAATCAAATCCATGCGTCACTGCTAAAATGTTTCAATTTCACATTAATTTCAACATTTTAGCCTTTTAGAGATTCAAAGTTGGTTTGTGACTGCTTATAAAAACCTCAAAGTCTGTGTGTGTGTGTGTGTGTGTGTGTGTGTGTGTGTGTGTGTGTACTGAAGTGTGTGTCGAAGGAAAACTAGAGCAGAGCCACAGATGCTTGACAGCGGGACAGTCTCATTATCCTGGTCCAGTGTGAGAGGCTACCAGCGACCCCTGCCAACCCCGTATGTCACTCAGAAGTTGCCTTTGGTAACAGAAGATTAGCCTGATTGGCTGCGGGTGCTGTGATAGGAGAAGGCTGATTAAAATGTCTTAAAGTGTGAGGATTTACATGGAGAAAATGTGCATTTAACCCTTTGAAACCTGAGCAAATTTGCTAGATTTCTCTCGAAAACATGGGAACAAGTTACAAGGAATAATACCTAGAATTAAACAAAAAAGAAAAGTAAATATGTAACAGAAAAGGGTAAAAAACAAAAACAGCATAATCAATAAGCATAACTATAAATGTAGTGGTGTGGACATTTTTCCCCAAATTATTATTTTCTAATAATCTCTCTCCCTCTCTCAAAACTATTTTTTAATGATAGTATCAATATTTAATAATATTTTTATTTTAAAATGTATTTTCGGGCCATTTTCCTTTCCTTATTTCTCGTCACTTGTTGGGCATCTGTTCAAGTTGCTCATTGCCTTTTTAGCAATGTTTTCAAAAGAAATCAAACCGTGCTCCAGTTTTAAAATGTTTCCTCCAAAATTAAATAGCACAATAGTGAAAGCATAAAGTGCCAACAGAAATATAAATAAATAAGCCTGTGTGAACAAACTTTATATTAGTTGTATCAGTGTATTCGTATGTAAAATTAGTCTTAGACACTCCTCTGTCACATTACTGCCTCTCAGGTTTAAGACTGAATTGCACCTATAAACAAAAATTCAGTTTACTAGTTAAACAGTTCAAACTGAGAGGGCAGATAGCAAATCATGGGGAATGGGGTGACACCTGGGGTGGATTTCAGATTTCACCAGATCCACCACTGTATTTGTTGAATCCTCCATAACCCTGTCCGTATCAGTCCCTGACAAGCCCTCGATCTCCCAGCAGGACCTCCTCGCCTCTGCAGAGCTGTGAAAAAGCTCTCAGCCCACTGAGAATAGATGGCAAGTGGAGAGCATCCACAGTGTAATTTTCCATGACATTTACATCAGGATCTGCGCTGAGACCGCTTCACTGTATCACCTTAACGTCTTCTCCTACCGGGAAAACTCTCACCTGAGAATTGTCATTCCATCCCCTCCAATTCCCATTCTGTCCATCTTTCATAATGTTAGCAATGGTTATGTAAAAGCCGGGTCGGGTTGCAGCATACTGTAAAAAGAGGCCTGTTAGGGCCCGTGTTGGTGTTGCTCCAATCATTTCATAGTATTTTGGAGTGATTAAATTGGGCTTATGATGCAACAGTCCAGATGACCAGGACTTACAAGAATGTGAACAGACGGAGTCATTCATCACAGCCGTAATCCTCTCATCCTTTTATTAGACAGTCACTCCTCTCCACTGCCATGCAACCCCGCTTCATCATGCATGAGCACCTCGCACAGGAACAACACACGATCAGTGACGGTGCAGGAATTCACAAGAACAGGATACAAAAACAAAAAAGAGCGGATGCTTGGGCCGAGGGCCTGTTTCTGTTTAGTGTTTTTGAAAGCAAACATCATTTTGGGAAGGACTGTTGAGTGTGAATGAATTAAGCTTCATGAATATTCACAAACCTCTCCTCCTCTCGCTCTACCCTACTGTGATCGCTTAACTGCAACGTCCAAAAAGCCTTAGATCCTCACAGGCGCTAACTTCCAAAGGGGCTCTAAAAACTTATTAGTTCAGTGAAACTCAACGTGTTTATTTGTTGGGAAAAAATATTCATGTATTCGGAATGAGACATGAAAACTTGCCGGGAACATGATGCACCAAATCACATTAATCCGAGATCACAATTACGGGATCAGTGTAATTGTTTTGTGTGGGTGTTCTGACATCCATTTGTGACGGTCATTATTTCGGTCTGTCTGTTGCCATGGAAATAGGTTTCTAATTTCATGCTTCTTGACACGATCTGTGAGCTGCTTGTTGCCACAGTGGTACCTGGTGCAGGTTTGTGTTCTGCTCCGCTGATTGTTTTAGCATGAATGTGAGGCCTCTTGCTGCTGCAGTGTTTCTGTGTTGTATTGATTTTCACTGTATTCTGCTGTCTCTCCGTGTTGCTATAGTGGACTGTGATGTGTCGCTGTGGCCATTGTCCTTCCTGCTCCAGTCACAGCAGCTGCTCTGCTCTTAAGCCGGCCACCAGTGGGGAACTCAGTCTTTGATGTGAAGCATCTTGATGGCTCTCATTCAGCCCCGGGGCTTAGCTTTACAGCCTCACAGTGACCCGGACAACAGAAGTGTCAGAGAAATACTGCAGTAGGAATGATATCATAGCTGTTTGCAATATAGTGTATACAGTGTGGCATCTGTACTTCCTGTAGTACTACATTAGACTGCTTTAAGTACTGCCACTGCAATTAAAATGCTTCTACTATGCTTTCTGCAATTACTACTAGATTGGTAATTTTGTATCTTTTTGGTCTTTTTGTGTCTCTCTGAGGTCATTTTATGTCTTTTTTTGTTTTGTTGTCTCTTTGTGGTCATTTTCTGTCTCATTATTTGCCCCTTTTTGTAGTTATTTTGTGTCTCTTTGAGGTTATGTAGTGTAGTTTTTGGTCATTTTGTCCTCTTGTAGTCTTTTTTGCCTTTTATGGTAGTTGTAACCCTTTTTGTATTCATTTGTGTCTCTTTTTGGTCATTTTTAACCCTTTCAGTAGTTATGTTTTGTCTCTTTAGGTCATTTTATGTCACTTTTTTTTTTTTTTTTAACCTTTTTGTTTTTGATTTTGTGCCTCTTTATAGACATTTTGTGTTTGTAAGTACTACCACTACTATTAAAATGCTTTTACTATGCATTTTGCAGTTACTGCTAGATTTATGATTGTTAAGTACTTTCTTTGGCAAACTTATACAGCTAAGTAAGAAGCCAACTCACTGTTATGTTCCTACAGTATATGTGGATCTTATATAATACATCTTAAACAAAATCAATAAAACAAACTGTAATATATTACTAAAGATAGAGAGGGATTTGATGGTATTGGCCAAACTGGAGATTTGTGTGTCTTTTTTTGGTTATTTTGCCTCTCTTAGTAGGTATTTTGTGTCTTTTTTGGTTGTTTTATCCTTATTTCAGGTAAAAAAAAAAATGTTTTGTAGCATCTGGCTTTTTAATGCAATGGGAATTAATACATTTGGGTCAAATGACTCTGCAGTAGACAAGTTTTTATTGTCTCCGACTCAGATCAGCATCGATGGGAACACAACACGCAGGTGAACATGGTAATTTCAGCTCCTTAACCAGCGAGATGCTACGACGTGCTGTTACTAATTACAGCCTGTCCCCTCCCAAGCTGTGTTCAAATATTATTCCAAGTTAGTCTGCACTGAGTTTGAAATAGAGACTAAGAAAAAGATATATAGAGAGAAGAAACCACTGAAATGTTTTCAAAGACATCTGTCCCTGCTGCTGTTTCCTGTTTACCTCCTGCTTGTCTGTGACGTCACATGGACACACCAACAAATCAACCCACACACACGCCAGCTGACAGAAAGGCAAGCTTGTGTTCTGCAGCGGTGTGTTCACAGGCAGTGAGAATGCAGCCCATCGCCTATATATAAGAAAAGTACTTATGTGAATGTACTTTGTTACATTCCACCAATGCATTTTTGCAGATGTAGTTTATTCTTTGCCTGGTGAAAAATAAGCAATAGATAGGATCAACACCTCTCAGACACAGTCAAACAATTTACCGGACTTTTGATTTACATGTCATGCTATGCTATTGTTAAAGTATTCATGATTTTGTGTCCACCCCCAGTGAGCCTCAAGCAACATTCAACCCATCTGAGGATCCGAGGATAATCTATAAACGATATAACTGAATGTTTAATCCAGCTTTTCATGTAAAAAACTCGTCTTCTCTCTCCTCAACGTACAACTTTTTCACAGGCTTCTGCAACAATGTGTCTTTGTCTTCCTGTGTGTCCTACACAGTGTTCGCACTGTTACCAATATCTGCAAGACACACACACACACAGCGGTTTTCATAACCTAAGGGTGACATAAGATATTCAAGCAGCGCTGCCCGAGCTTCTGAGAAAAGCTTAGCAGAAATAGGGTCAGAGTCAGATAAAGAATAACAGTGTTTGAATCTGAAGTTATTATGATGCGGGGGAGAGTGAGGAGGAGAGCTGCTGTGTGAAAGAAAAAGAGAGCTTTCACATCACAAAGCTGGGAGAGAGCCGACACGGCTAATAAAGGGAGGCAGAGAGGATGAGGAGAAGAGTGAGAGACTGAAGGCTTTTAAGCCAGATGACTGGTTCACGGACGAGAGGAAGGAGATGAACGTGAGAAAAACGGAGATTAATACATGTGTGTAAAATGGCCAGGAGTGACACTTAGGTCACACTTGGAGCTTTGCCTCTCTCTCTTCCCTCCCTCTCTCTCTCTCTCCATCCTGTGCGCTATCCAGCACCAGCTCCTTTCATCCCTCTCCTCCTCATCCTTTTCCCTCTGGTCTCCTCTCCCCCTCCTCCTTCCTCCCTCGACCTCCCCTGCGGCTGTCCTGTGACGTTGAGCAGACGTGGAGGTTAGCATCACAGAGGATGGAGGGGGAGGCGCATGGGGGGTGCTGAGGGTGGGGAGGGGGCGCGGACATAAATAGAAACTGACCTATCATGAACACAGCAGTTACCAAACATTAACGCGCAGGCAGACAGAACTTAACCAACATAAACGCACACATTTCTGTGTTTAGCAAAGGCTGCATACTGCATTATCATAATCGCTTTTCTGTGTATTTTTGTAGGAGGATTAAAATAACATGCCAACTACTGTAAGCTTAACAGAGTAGTATGATGTTCCTGGTGATTCGGGGAACGAATGTCCTCCCCTCAGATGGCTACTCTCTTGCCAGTCTCCCTCTCTCTCTTTTCGACAAGTAGGAACACCATCATATTTCAGGTTTGTCCAGCATGGCTGTGCTCAGCTTTATCTGCCAGCAGTCCCACGCTGCACAGTGACAGAGCAAGGTGGGACAGAACAGAGTCAAACCACTGGCAGACAGGACAAGAGACGCACACACATGGGCGGATAGTGAGACAATGGGCTCCTGGGCAGAGACATGTAAAAGGCCCCACCGTACAAGAACAGGAGACACACAGTCAGACTTTGGGGCGATTTTGCTTTTCTTTTTATTGTGGTCATTTTGTGCCTCTTTTTGTGTCTATTTTGTGTGGCTTTGACGTTTTTCTGTGTGTCTTTTTAGTTGTTTTGTGTCTTTTTTAGATTATTTTGTGTCTGTTGTTTTGTGTCTCTTTGGGATTATTCTGAGTCTTTTTTGGGGGGGGTTATTTAGTGTTTCTTTTCAGTCATTTTGCCCAAGTTATTTTGTGTCCCCTTGAGGTTATTCTTTCTTATTTTGTGTTTCAATGTAGTCATGGTCGTTTCTTTTAGTCATTTTGCCTCTCTGTTTTTTGGTGTTTTTGGTCCCTTCGTAGCCATTGTCCATTTTCGTTGTTGTTTTGTGCATTTTCGAGGTAATTTTGTGGGGTTTTTATTGATAATTTTGTGGGGGTTTTTTTGGATAATTTAGTTCCTTTTTGGTTATTTTTATGTCTCTTTTGGGTCATTTTGTGTTTTCTTGGGTTGTTTTGTCTCTCTTTGTAGTCATTTTGAATCTCTTTTTGTTTGTTTTGTCCATATTTGTAGTTATTTTGTGCCTCTCTATGGACATTTTGTGTCAATTTTAAGTCATCTCATGTCTTTTTTGTGCATGTGTGTAGCTATTATGTCTCTCTTGGTGATTGTTTTGCCTCTTTTTGTAGTTATTTTCTGAGTCTTTCCGTTTATTTTGTCTTTTTGGTCATTTTGTGTTTCTTTGTATTCATTTTGTTTCTCTTTTTGGTCACTTTTGACCCTTTTAGTAGTTATATTTTGTCTCTTTGAGATCATTTTGTGTCTCATTTTGGTTGTTTTTCACTTTTTTGAGTTATTTGGTGCTTTTTTTTGTAGATTTTTTGTGTCTATTTGAGGTCATTTCATGTTTTTGGTTGTTTTGTCTCTTTTGTTTGACACGTTGGACCCCTTGAGCTGTGCCTGGTAGGCCAGTTTAGTAATCTATTTATGCGCACACAAACATATGGACACAATAGAGCAGAATTTCTGCTATTTGATACAAAGCCATCCTGCGCTGGATTGGAATTTAAACTGGTATCTTAATCTTAGAGTCAATAACGAAGGGGTCCTTGCACTGGTAGTAATCCCATTTAGGTAGACCCTAATCCTGTGGTATGGATGGCCTGAGCTGGGGTGGACTGTACTAGATGCTAATGACGGGGCATATTGACTGTGGTGAAGGCCTATTTTTAAACTGAAATTGTTACATAATTAAGAGCGGATCAATAAGTCAATTGAAGGAGAGAGAAGAACAGTGACACAGCCCACATATAAACATGTAAACAACTCCCAAGGGAGCTGTGTGCATGTACTCTCTTTTCATCACCATAAACACACTCCCCCTCTATCTCTCGCATATGCACACATGAAAACAACCATTATGCAGAACTCCCTGCGTATTAGAATTATGCACTGATTAGTCAGAAATGGAGGGTAACTTTAATTTGTGTGTCTAAATATTCACGGACTGCTCATAGCAACACAAAAAGGAGCAACGAAGTGGCCTCAGCCCAATAAAAGGGAAGCAGTGAACTGGTGAGGTAGGAAATTATGTACAGATTGAATTCATTTCATTCTCTTTTGTCATTTTTTATTACAAGAAAAAAACATCTGTGTTCAGTCATTATGCATATTATGCTAAATTATTCAAATGAAAGCAATGAGCAGCTCCGGTTTGTGCTGTGCAGTTCTCCGTTGCACTCATTTGAAAAACACAATGTTATTGACAGTAAAACTGTGACAACAAAATGAAAATGATGTAAGAGTGATTGTGGAGAAAAGGTGACACAGTACAGGCTTTTGTAACACAGCATGAGGCTAGTTAGAGGTGCACAGTCTCATTTCTTGCTATTGATCTAAATTTCTGTGCCTTAAGTAAAGCTTTGTTGAGGTTTTTAGTGCACCATGCTTTATGTATGCAGTAAATATGGATCTGAGTTTCTATGAACCTAATGATGCAGCCTGGGTGACAAGATCCATTTAGCTAATACACTCCCATGGCCTTTATCGTATTTACCTTTGGTGCAAAAGTTCAGCATCTTCGTTCAATACACATTAGCATAGTTGTGCTAAGCTAGTGGTTAGTTTAGCTTAGCACAAGGACCAGGGGTGGTGCATGCACTTTTGCTGCTCTAGGCAAGAAACAATTATGCTGCCCCTCTATTTGCAATGTATCATACCAGCAGTGACACACAAATGCCAATATGTGATATACATAAAAGCAAAAAAAAGTGACAACAGCGCCAATATGGCTGATATAATGCTGATGGTCAGCGCAACGATTATGTGCTCAAAGTGCCAACAATATCAAAGTATTCATGACTCCTTATGCAGGCATTTTGTAAATACATATACAAATAACACACCGAATAGATCTTCCATAATAACTTCAATGATATGATTCAGAATTCTATACAGCAGAGTAATGACAGCACATAGTTATTTTTCATAATTTATAAGTCTGGCTTTTCAAGCTAAATAATAAGTGCAAATTTTCTCACCTATATACCATTTTTCGCATGCAATTGTGCGTCAAACACATATGACTAATGGAATGCAATTTAATCACAAGGAAGCAAATAAAGTTTACCTTTCAGAAAAGTACACCGCACTTCGCAAGGCCAAACTTATGTCAGACACTTTCCATTCATGAAAACTTATGTCAGACACTTTCCATTCATGAAAACTTATGTCAGACACTTTCCATTCATGAAAACTTTCTATGTGCTCGGCTGATTTTTCATGGGTGCTAAGAATGCCTGACATATTTTCCAGTCTTCAAAACCATTTCTTGCAAAAGCTTATTTCTCTCACTTTCAAAAATGATGACTTTGTCATCAGGAGGAAGTGGGGACGATTGATGGTGTGTGACTTAGGCGAAATGCCTGCCAAGCTGCAGATCATTGTTTGAGACCAACAAACAACAAATGCAGTTTTGTTTAAGCGACCCATTGCTGTTTATCCAATGTTTTAGCTACCAAACATGGGTGTTTTTGTGACCTGTTGCTGTATTTCCAATGGGGATACTGCCAAGGAAAGCAGTTGTTTATCTACTGGGACATTGCTGCATTTCCACCAAATCCAGTTAATTTAATCCAAAACATACTAACCACATGCATGTGCCTCAAAACTAACCTCACATTAACCACAGAGTTTTGAAACATAGAGACACAGGAAGTTCGAATGCATCCGTTCAACAACGGCAACATTTTTTTATGGAGAATGGGTTGCATTTATCCCTCTGCCAGAAAGTGAGCGAGTACATTGCTCAAAATATCAAACTAGTCCTTTAACATACAAAAAAAAAGACGCAAGAGCTGATCATGCACACATTTCCATATTAATGCACATGTGCACTGACATACATGCACACACAGCTCACCCGTGGTGTTTAGATTGCATACGTAGCAGCTGAATGATCTTAATTCCTCAGCAAAGTGTGATCTGAAAATAGCAACATTGGCGGCAGTTGCAGATGAAACTTAATGGGTGGAGTAAGGATTAGCTTGCAGTCCGTATGTTTGATGCTGGCTGGACACATTTTACATCTTATACCCAATCATATATACATGTTAAATGAGTCAGCTGGTGAATTTTTTATAGCACATGCAGTATACATGCAGAAATCCTTATCAATCTGACAAGAATGACAATGATCCATTTGAGTTTTTAAAAAAATATGTGGTTTTGCCTGTTTAAAGCAGCCATGTCAGTCAGACGCCTGTCAAGCGCATCAAAGTGATAGAGTTGGGACAGAGTGGTAGTGTACTGCGGCTGGAGTCATCAAGATGCAACTTCAGCCAGCGCACAGTATTTAGCTCTAATGAGCCTCTGACTTTGAGGCACATCAATGAGGCGCCTCATTCATAATAAAGAGTTTCTGTCCCGCAGGGCAGCAGCTAAATGAACTGGGACCGAATGCAGGCAAACAGTTTAGCCTGCTCCCTCAGCTCTGTGAGCATCGGCTGTGATAATTAAACACACAACCAAAATCTGTCCAGGTCTGTCCATACTGTAGCTTCGCTGACACCGGAGACACACGCAGGCTGACAACATGTGAACATCCGATGCAGTCAAATGAGGTCAGGAGATGACAATCTTGTCCATGTCCCATTATGCCGAACTGATGAGTCAAACAGGGACAGAAAGAGTTTGACTCAAAGAAAAATGAAGTCTTCTCTTTCTGGGAGTGAGATTACATCTCAACGAGCTGAGGATTCAACCCTCAAGACCCAAGAAATAATAATTTAACAGAAGACTTGTGGGAGACAAAGTCAGGATTAATTAAACACGGAGCAATTAAAAAAATTATCTTACACAACAGACAACGTACATACAATGCCCCGTGGATCCCAAAATAAATTCAGTGTTTTGTCGCACACTCTGTAAATCCTCTGAGAAATGATCAATGGATCAACGCTGCAAATTCTAATACCCGGAACAAAGCACACAGGGGGATTAGCAATGTTTATCATCATTATCCGAATAGTCCCCCATCCAAATGAAATGAATTCCAGGAACTTGTTCGTGCCTCCTGGTGTTTGAATATACACTAAAGAGGCCATCAAAAGCACCTCAGACATGACGGATAACTTTCATACAGGTCAGCGCTGACACAGATTGATCAGCCTCGCAGGCAAATGATCAGAGCCAATGTGATGGAGATGAGGGGTGACGCACGTTCAAGAGCCAGAGAGGTGTACGACAGAGCATTCATCACACCGCGGTTACATTTAAAATGTAGGTGTTTAATGTTTATTCCTGTTTCTTTTACTTCTGTTCTGGCTATGTGTTGGGTTGTGTAATGTGACGGTGCAGTTTTACTCAGAACTCTCTTGAAAATGAGATTTCACTTGCAGGAGACCATCCGGATTAAATGAAGGTCAAAAAGGAGATAATTCAATAAATGCATGACAATGAAAAGGTTATGGAGATTACTCTGCTTGTGCACACCTCACACGATGTACAGTATTACAGACTTCAGCCTTCTCTTTAAAGAAATCTCATGGCAAAGACGTTACCTACCTCTAATGTATGCTGGTATGTTGAGGAGCGATTTTACAGCATTCACGACTGACCCCTGCAGATTGTATTGCTCCAGGGCTTCAATGCTGCTAAATAAACAACCAAATGTGTCTCTGCCAAAGTCACAAAGTTGCAGAAACAGGCACATGCTGCCTCCATAAATGACGATCATAAGTTGAAAGCCGGATATTCTTACTGTGAGGCAACAGTGCTAGACACCCAGCCACTTGAGTCGTGTTCACACTACCACAACTGTATCTGAGCTGTATTGGGTTAATATTGTTGAACTAACCCGAACATTTCCCATTGCTGCTGGTGACTAAACATGGTGTTGCTTTTAAATGTGGCATGGCGCAATGTATTTGTCGCAGAGGTAAGTACTGACCGCAGTAGTTTATCAAAAACAAATCTACAAAATAGGATAAAGATTTTCAATATATTTTGACAGTGGATACATTTGTAATATTGCAGGGAGTATGTAACCGTTAGAAGCAGCCAGTCAACAGTTAGATGGCGAGTCGCAGGTGACACATTGGCAACTACTCAGCAAGGTGACCTGGTGAACTTTACAGCAAGAAATCGGATTATGATATCAATTATTACTGGATTTTTTGTAACAATGTAACAATGTGTTGGTTGTAAACAGATACAAACATGTAGTATCAAACTGCACTTGCGGTTACCACCAGTGTTCAAAGATGCAGCCGACTGCTAAGATTGAAACTGACTTGACTTAAGGTCATGCACTTAGTTGCTAGATTCAGTGAATATGATTATAAACTGCATAATATACTATTTCCTAAAGAATTTTATAACTATACGTGTTCAAAACAAAACTTTTTGTTTCTCCCATCTCTTTTCAGTCTCACCCACCTGAGCTCTTTATCGCGGTGACTAAGAACCTGAAACTCTATGCCTACTATGACTCACTAATTGACCACATTGTTGTGTTCGTGGAAATACAGCAAAATTGCTCCCTTAACAGCTTTGGAAATGGCAACCCTGCTGTGGGTACTGTTATTTTGCTCCAAAAGCTTTTGCAATTTAATGTTCAGACTTTTAAAGGTTCTGTTTCTGGGAACATATCGCTGTGAGTAATTTGTGAATCAGAGTTGAAACTAGTTTGGCCCTGTTTGTACTCCACTGTGATATTGTGATGTATTAACAGCTGAACATGTACAAACTCTCTGAGAGCATCTCCTGTCTATGCATGCAAGGTGGGCTGTTATTGAAACTGTAAAGAAAACCAAACATAGATAACATTGACAAATTGATCATGGCACGTGAGCCTTCAGCCGTCCGTTGAGTGCAACACCGAACATATGCCATCACATGGATAAAAAAAACTTCTTAGCTTCAAGAACAGGAACAACACTCTGCCTTCTCAGGCATAATTATATCACTTACTCTAATTGATGATTTTACCTTCAACTGTATGCACACTTGGGGGATTTCACTTTAAGACACTGAAATACCTTCATTGCATTTAATCATAATCTCTGCTAATTACTGAAAAAAACCACATGCATGCATGTACTTTGCACACAAACACACATTCTTGTATAACCCAGTACACTACTGTTCTGGTGTTGTGAACTTCCTCTGTCAGAATAATCTAGAACATCGGGGACACTGTTTTAAAGAGCCTGTCCAGAGGCTGAGAGATTCAGGTCAGGTCTGCAGACGGAACAAAAAGGTCTGAATCAGAAACACACTGGCCCCAAAGAACAGAGAGAGAGACTCACGCTGTGCTCTCCTAAAATAAAACAGTCGAGTCATTTTCATTGCAAAACCAGTCTTGGAACTCATTGGCTATCAGTCTATTGACGATAAGCCTCTGAGCACAACAGCCTATATTTTGGGAGATCCAGTGCAGCAAGTGGATATCAGCGCCAAGACTCCTTCTTTCATGAGCCAGTCATTTTGGCCAACCTCTATAAACAAGAGGGGGAGGCACTTATATAGTGAAATTGTTGTCAGACGATAATGTTCAGTCTCTTCACACCTACCATTCAATGTGGTCTGGGAGAACTGGGAGAGAGAGGGATGTGTCAGTGACCATGAGATTTTATGAGACCAGAGTGAGATCTAAGCTGGCGACCTCAGACTTCTAGACTGCAAACATGACTTCCACTTTTTCCCCACAAAATGACCCCTTTACTGTACCATAGCAACTGGATTATCACAACAACTCTACCTGCACGACCTTAAGGACCATATTGATGAATGCTTCAACTGACTCTGCACCATGAGCGACACAAAAACAGACTATAATAAAGACCGTGTCGCATCCACACCACAGCAAGAGGCTCAGACAATCTGACCCCTTCCACAACTCCCCGCACAAACCATGCCGTATTGAGGTCAGTGACATCCTCATATCAATCAAAAGTAATCTCTTTGGATTTTATGCACACATAGAACATACTGAGGTACTTCACAAAGAATTACAGCAGCTATGCTAAAGTCTGTAATTCATCCGGAAACCAGAATGCTTCTGATGCCAAAATCTGGTCCTGTTGTCAACAGATTCTGCATACATATGCAGATTTAGATAATAGGGGTGCCCCTTAAAAGTCTGATATTTGAATCATTAGAGACCCTCAGTCGTCTAAGATTGCTTCAAGTAGAGCAGTCTTTTTTTCTTTTTCTTTTTTTGCTAGTCAACATGCTGTGCAGTGTACTTGTGGGGACAATTTGGTCTTCAGATTTTGCTGTGGAGGGAGTGCTCTTGACTTTCATGCTACTCTTTGGTACACGGAGCCACAGATATGCAGAAGCACAGACAGAGGAGAGGTCTCCTGCTCAGAAGTGGTAAATTTACAGCTCACAGTAACTTAATTTGATACAGGCTTTTGTTTGATATCTAGTGTCTGCAAAAAAATGTGTTGCACATTTAAGACCCATCGTACTCACATGCATGTACTATGTATATGACATGTGCACACATGAGCTCCTCCCACTTCCTCTGCTTGACTGCACCAGCGATTCATTATCATATAATTATCCTGACATTTAAGCTAAAGCACAAAAGGCCCCTCTCTGCTTCAGAGTCATAAATAACACTTAAACGTATTACTGTAATAACTCTATGGATGGATGAGATTGCCTTTGTGTATTTCCTCCGCGCTCCCTTTTCTGTCCTCCACACAAACACTCGCAGTGCTTGATTCACTTGATTAACCCTGAGCGGAGGACACTGCGCCTTCACAGGGGTTGCTTCAAATAAATATAGACTTATACAAAGAGAGCGCACAATTACAGTCAGGTCTCTGTGGCCACTTGGGCCTGAAATAGCATGAACTAGGCAGCAGTGGGAGATTTATGGAGCACGGAGTCTTCACCTTCCTCCAGGCTGGGAGCACAGAGTGAGTCCCAGTCGCTGAGCTTGTCGCTGGGACGATGCTCGCTTTGCCCACTGGGACCATTACGCATCAACAGGGATACTGGACAACTCTAGTTCTTGGTTGCTTAGGCTTTAGGCAATTATTAACATATACGCATATCTCCTTATACAGCCAGCTACTCACAGGGGAATTAGGTGAAACAGGGTGTGTGCACACTTGTCCCTCAAGCTGTATTTTGCCAAACAAAGCGTGTGCTACTTTACCGCCTTTTTAAAAGTTTGTGCTACCCCTCCAATGCCACAGTATGAATAATTCTATTTCTATTTATTCGTCTAGCTTTTATCTCGGTGAGACATATGAATCACCCTGGGCTTGTGTCCCCAAGCGAGTGTGTTTTTATCTGCCTGTTGTTCTTACTTTTCCCAAAATTTCTTCCTCACTCCAGCGGTCTCTAATCTCCCTCATCAGTGTTCTCGCTTGCTTTCTTCCTCCCAGGCCTAGCCACCCCCCTTAAGTCTAAGCACCGCTGGTAGCAGTAGGTATTTCGGGGCTGTCTCTCCCCTCCTTCTCCAAATGTCATCCTCTCATGTTGTCACGTGGCATTTGGAGCGAGTCCTCTGGGGCTGGGCCGTTTGAAGTATTGATTGAAGTGCCCTCGTCCCCTGAGTGCCATTACGTAACAGGCATGCAAAAATCCACAAAGTCACTGTGAGGGAGGGATGGCGAGAGCGTAAAGAGAGATAGAGGAAAGCCGGGAGGGAAGGAGAAACTTTAAGGGAGCACAAAAGACATGGAACGACAGAGAATGAGATTGAGGGATCGAGAGGCGCTGCAGAAGGGTAGAAAAGAGTCAACCACAGATGAGAGGAAGGAAATATCTGAATGTGTGGCTCATCTATCAAAAAGTGGTCCAAAATTGGACAACTGCAAACTAGTGTCATAGATCAAGCAGCTGAAAATAGGCCAGTGAAGGAAAGGTAGCTTTACTCCATCATTACTGTTGTGTCTCATCACGGGATCAGAGATGTTCTTGATGTGTTGCACAGAGACACAGAGGCAGAGCAGATTTCCTTGCAGCGAGAGATGAAAATGAAAGTGGGCCAAGGTTCTCAGAGGGATGAAAAGCTTTTTATTTACCACGAGCACAACAGAGTACAACAGAAAGGATCAATAATTTGACAGCTGAGAGTTTATTGTTGCAAAAAATGTTTGGTGATGGCTGCAAAACCCAGGCTCCTCCAAAAGCACACGCTGATGAGAAAGTAGAAGCTGCTCATAAGCACGAATATCTTTACTGAACCATACACCGGATTGAATGGCTGTTAAAAACTAGGGCTGACTGATCAAGGCATTTTTTAGGAACATTTTTCAGGATTGGGATGGGACTGCAACTGTATATAAACATTCAACAGAAAACCATTCATGCAGGTAACAAATGTTGTTTCATGAAAAACATTAAGTAACTGCTTGGATGTAAGGAGTCTTTTCTCCTTAATACACTGCAAAGCTATTCATTTTAATAAATATAGGATTTAATTTAATAACTTTAATGCACTTTTAAGTGGCCACTACAGCCGAATTATATAAGAAAATAGACGTATCAGATCATGACCCTGTATCGACACATTCTCAATGTTAAATTACTTGGACCAGGATCAGGGGCAAAAAAACATGATCAGAACATCCATAGCAAACAGTAAACAGTTTACCTCTGATTTTTATAACACCTTTCCCTAGGCCGATATATCTCCTCTTCTACTTTAACTTTAAGCAATGCAAATAAGTCTGTGTGTTTGTGCGCACACTGGCAGACACACAATGTTTCCTTACATGATATTAGAGATTTTATTTATTATCATCATGGGAGACAAAAAAAAGCCCCTGACATGGTGAATTACTCCAGGATGTGGATGTGGGAAGGACCTAGTATGAAGACAGGGATGTCCACCCCCTCATGCCCTTAGTGCACGCACGCACACACACACACACGCACGCACGCACGCACGCACGCACGCACGCACGCACGCACACACACACACACACGGGAAGACACAAACAGGAAGGATGGTCCTTGTTATACACAAGGTCTTCGTTTGACACGCAGGACTCCCCACCATGATGTACGACCCCTCTTCAAAGGTGTCAGAGATGAACGTCACCGCGAGGACAGACTCAATATGTGACCTTTGATCCAAGTCAGACCCCTGAACTGCATATTACTCTCCTGATGCTTCAGGATGGGCAAACATGTGTGTGAATGTGCAAGAGTTCTTACAACTGTGTGCTGAAGCCTTCATCTGTTTATGCTCTTATTTACTTGCCTTGAATAACACACGCGCAGACCCATTTTTGAAATTGTATCAGAGACTTCTTCAGGCGTACTGGAGTGACTAAACGCATTGTTTGGAAAACAACTACCCAAATACCAAAAAGCTGAATACGAATATAAAATAAATCACCGAGTGTGCACTGATGTGAACGATTGCTCACTCTTGCCTGTATTCAACTCATGAATCATCTGCCCACTACACAAATTCGTCTTGAAAGTTTGGGTTTGTCCTGTCAACAGTTTGTTATTGGAAGAAGGAGTTTTGTGTTTTGGAAATTTTTGCCTCCCTCACATTTATTTTTGAGTATGTGGACATGTTGTCCAACTTTTTGCCTTTGAATAAAAGACACGTGTTCTTAATTTTAAAGTTATAATGAAATGATTTTCGTGAAACAAACCACATTTTGATATTATTTATGTTCAGCGTTAGTTTTGCAAAACTCATTCAATGTTTTTACATTCAGTAATTACATCTTGATGTAGAAGGTTTTTTTTAATGGTAGTGGCAGCATAAACCATTACTATGCTGGATTTAGGTTGCCTTTTGAAGAATGAGAAACTGGCAGCAAACAATGTGTGCATGTTACCCATCACAGATTAATTTCAATAGGTCTTTTTACTAAGTCCCTTTGCACCACCTTTGTATTTTTTTTACACAGAACCCAAAAACGGCAGCATAATGCTGCTCCTGTTTTTGAATTTAGACAGAATGCTGGCATCACGGAAGCAAATGAGGCGTAATGGGCGTGACCTTTAACACAACAGCATCTGCATCTACTTTAACTTAACATACACATCAGCAGCGCTTTATAAACATTAACAACTGCATAACATGGCGATTCCAATCATTTACCATTTGCCCTCTGGATAACGGATAAAACTTGTTCTCAGAATCAGAACTCACGACTCAGAATCAGATCTGGCTGCTCAAAATGACTATTCTAGGATTTTTTTTCATATAGTTTTCAGTTTGAACAGATCAGTGTGACAGCAGTTTTTAGTTAATATGGTAAACTAGCTAACTGCCCTAACAACATTTTTGCTGACACCAAATATCAAGAAAAAAGCCAAAGACTGTGTTGTATTAAATTGCTGTGGCTGTAGATTAACCCCTTCTCAGCAGAAGAGAGAAGATAAAGTTATCTCAGAGATGTACAGTGCAGAGCTCTCCCCCTCTGAGCAGCTGCCTGCATGTCTGTATCTCAGTGTACCAAAGAGTATCGTGAAAGTCAAGAGCGTTCACTCCGCAGCAAATTCTGGGAACCAAAACTCCCCCAGTAAAGTACACAGCACAGCACACTAACAGCAAAACAAAAAACAAACAAAAACAAAACAACAACTGACCGCTCACTTAAAGCTATCTCAGTAAACTTAGCGGTCTCCAACTGATGATTTGAATCTCCAGTGTTCAAGGGGCAGCCCTACTTTGGAGCTCCCGATTCTCACTGTTTTCCAGTCATTTATGGCCACTGCTCTTCTTTTTTGAGTTAGCTGCTAACGGCTAACAGGTGCTTTTAAAATCTCCTGCAGAGGGTCACAAGCATACCATGTCAAAATGTCACACTCTCCACTTTCTATGGTGTCTGTTTAAAGTTTCCATTTTAAACAGACACCGTTTCTGCACTGTCAGTACCTCTGCTGTCAGGTTAAAGGCAAGACAACTTTGCCCCCTTATTTTGAAATCGTATCTTTTCATACAGAACAGTGAGGCAGCATAATACATAATACGTTTGTCTCCACTGGTGGCACAAACTGCAATAAATCATTAAAATATACAAGACAACAAACTACAAAACAACAGTCAGTCTTACAAAGTAGACGTAAGAGGAAGTATAGTATTAAATGTGTACTGTAGTGTAGTATTAAATAACGCTTATTGTTACAAAGGTAACTGAGGGTGTCACTAAATTAACCAGGACTGAAATTCTACAAAGTCAAACTTGAGGCTAACTGTATACTGGACAAAGAAGCCTCAGTGTTCATTTCTGCAGCTAATACAGTCTGGGTCTTTTCTCTCTCTCCACATAACTGTACAGTTGCAGCACTTCATCCAAAGATTGTTTCTTTTGTCTCCATCTCCGCAGAACATTTCGATTCTGGCTGGACTTGAGTCTTTGATTGTTTCTGGTATACTGCAGGTTGGAAAGCAGAAATATCTTTGTGTGCTTGTCTCTCTGTCTCGTTTTATGCCTGGTCTTTCCCCATGCTTTTATCTTAACAATGTCTCGTTGGCCTGCTGTCTCTCCTTCAAACAGAAAACAGACCTTTCTCATAATTAACTCCAGTGACTTTCTCCTACCCAGAACCTCTCCTATGCCAGCCAACGCACCACGACCAAGGTGGCACGCCTTTGATTTTATGAGCACCAATGTTCTCTGAGAGGCATTTGTAAAATTAAATGAAAACAGAACATCTTCAGCAAAGCTAAGATCACGGTAGAAATATAATTTGTGTGAGCTCCTGTATGATGGCTGCATGACAGGAAGCCGTCGGTGAATTAGTTAAAGAAGTCTGTAAAAGCCTTTCCACTCTTAAAGTAAAAACAACTCATCTGCCTCCCTGTTTGACTGTGACTTTCTCTCTGATGGAAGAACAAAAGGGCTGCTTCCATTTATAGGGCTTTTACAGCAGCAATCTGTCTAATTTTACCTCAGATGATATCAGCAATTACCTGCACACCCTTCGTGATGGCAGGTGGACTCCTCTCAGTTTCTGTGGGTTTTAGTGAAGCTGCAATCAGTCCTATGACAGCTGCAGGTACGGCTTGTTGGCGATAGATTTTAAAAGGGCACCCTATATGAATGCCTCATATACACGGATGAATTATGAGACAATGGGCTCCTGGACACAGATACGCAAAAGGCCCGACAACTTCTTCTATATAGGAGCAAGATTTACGGACTTTTTTTTTTTTTTTTTTTGTGCATCTGTATGTGGTTTTCTGCTGCTTTTAAGTTATTTTGTGGTTGTTTTGTTTTGTGTGTCTTTGTGGTTATTTTGTGTCCTCTTGTTTTTTAATCTTGATGTAGTTGTTTATAAGTCTTTGTGGTTGTTTTGACCATTTTTGTAATTATTTTGTGTTGTCTTGTTTTTTTTTGTGGCTCTGTGTGGTTGTTTCGCCCAGTTCTGTAGTTATTTTGTGTTTCTTTGTGGCGTTTTGTGCCACAACTGAGGGGGGGGCTGACACTTTGGGTCCCTGGGCCTGTCCACAGTAGACCTGTTCAGTTGTCCATCCTTGCAAACATACCTCCCATCCATTACTTTCTTTTCATGAGTGTGCCATTAATTTACCATAGTATGATCGGCTGTAACAGCGTCTCACAGAAATGCATGAACTGAACACAACCTCTGAGCAACGCATTACATTTTGGTGGGCATTAACTGTGTTATAAGTATGTGCTGGCAACAAGAAAACAATTCCAATACAAATGGTTGCAGTTTGGTTAGGGAAGGAAAAGGGTGCATCCTGTCTAACTTCTCAGATTGTCACACCCTGCTGACTAGCTACTTCACACTGTGACTCATCTCCAAGTTCCTGATTGCAGATCATCTCTCTATTGGACAGGCTGTCAAAGTTCCTCTTATGTTGCAAGTGTGGGTCATAAAAGCTGAAATGTGCAAAGTGCATTAGGCTACGCCTAGATATCAAAATTCAAAAGGTCAAGTCACAAGATACAAGTAAGCTCAAAAGACTAGCTCATAAAAGACAATTTTCAATAACCCCCCCCAACACAAAGTCTTAGCAACGCGTTACATGGCAGTGGGCATGGCAGTGGTGCTCTAAAGAGAAAAGTACACAGAAAAGAAAGATTTTCATCAAGAATGGACTCCTACATGTTCATTCTTCCCACGGGTGGCTCAAAATCAGCATGTTTCATCACATGTTCCAAAACCATGGTGAGTATTGAAAGCAGCAATGTGAAGCACCATGACCGGACAAAGCACTGAGCATCTGTTGAGCAAAAACACCCACTCAAGTCCGAGGTAAGGGCACAGAAAATAAAAAGAAATTATATGGCGCTGCATCACTTAATCATAACACAAATTAGACATTAGACAGAGTTGTCAGTCCACATTGTTAAAAATTAACAAATCGCCTACTTCCTCTATCACGTCACGACACTTTAGCTTATTTCTCTACCTGGCTTTAGCTGTAAAATCAAATACTATGCATATCACCAGCTTCCAGAAAATGTAATTTATAAACTGGTCTGCCTAATAATGAAATCATGGCGGGTTATTACCCAAGATCGGGCTTCTCTCTTTGAACTCCTCGTCATCATCTCTGTATCAACGTGTCTTTAAGCCACCTCCCGCTGATCTCAGAGATAGGACGTGTTAGCCAGCCAGCGCTCTCATCTATCACAGAACACTTATGTAACATCCCCTCCACCCATATGTATATATATGGATCTACGCACTTGTGATGGGAACAGGGAGGAAGGGTGTCTGGGACTGATGCTGAGGGACATTTTCATGAGTGTCAGGACTCACTTTGAAGATTAAGAGGGGAGATATCATCATCATAAGGCCATGCATCGAGAGACTGGAGCTACCGCAGTGCGACTCCGCAGGAAGGACTCAAGGCCATCAGCTGAACATCCAGCACACGCAGAGACACACACACATTGGTGTTTGTTCATGTGTGAATATTAACAATTTTGGTGGTGCTACACTCTTTGAAACTGGAGCAAATGGGCTAGATTTCTGTGAAAAACATGGGAAGAAGACAATGAACAACGAAAAAAGAAATGACACAAAAATTAACAAGAAATTATTAAAAAAAAACAAAAAAAAAACCCAACCAGCTAAATTCATTTTTTAAAAAAAAAAAAAAAAAAACAGAAAGTAAACAAAAACAATTATAGAAAAAAATATATGACCCAAAAATTAGAAAGAAACTACTAAAAAGTACAGGAAAGTTACTTAAAAATCAGTTAATAAAATAAAATAAAAAATGGAACAACTGGAAAAATTAAAGTAGTAACATAATTTTAAATATTTAATTATGATAATTAAAAAAAATTTCCTTAGATTTTTCATTTTTTCCCCAGCTTTTTAAAAATATTTGTATATATCAACTAATTTAAGGTTTAAATACTTATGAATGTCATCTGAAAGCAGCACAAGAAAAGCAATGACGTGCCGGGTTTTGCATCAAGAAGCATCCTCCAAAATCAACAAAAGCTGCTTGTTGCTAAGCAATACCCACCTGTCGCCTGCAGATTTAAGCTTTCAAACCATCCGTTTAGTTTTTTCACACCTCTTAATTTGATTTGGCCCGAGCAAAACTCTACCAACTGCCTGTTCAAACACAAAGAAACAGCTCGACAAATTACTGCGATGCATCCACACATGCTCATCATAACCACACCTATGTGAGGTCAGCCGGTTGACTCCGTATGGGGCTGACTCGGCCGACCTCGTGGCTCGCGGGTGACCATCCATCACAGTCCATCATGCCCAAGGTGAGTGTTTGTGATCAGGCGGCCCACAGAGCTGCTGAGACAGCCAACCCGAAGAGAGCCTCAGCGGTGAGGTCAGGGGTCAGAGGTCATGCCTGTTCCCACAGTAGCAGAGGGGGCTTGTCTCTGTTCATTGTCACCTCATCAGCACACTCACGGCGTTTGACCCCAAGCATTACTGACACAGAGTAATCCTTGTTTCAATAAAAGTAAATGGAAGAAAGCCTCGTAAACACAATTTTCCAAGCAGACTAATTCCAATTTTAGAAGTGCGACAGTGTGTGTGGCAGCGCCGCACGAATTACTGAAGTCATCTGAAGTGCAGATTGTTATTTTTAGTACGAGGATGACACTGTTTCAATCTCTTACACCATTCAATCTAATAAGTCACTGTAATGACTCAATGGCTAATTAGTCCCCTAATTGACTGTCTAAATTACCCGAACTCTGTCTTACTGTAGCCGACTGAACCCAAAGATTGTGTCTCTCTATCAAACCTCCGCAATCCTCCTGGTCCAGCTCTGACTCTGCACTCACACCTGGGAATTGTGAAGTGAGCATGATTGAGTCTGACACATGTTTGCAGTGAGTTGGGACCTCAGTAAATGTTTTAAATACTCTAGAGGAGAGAAAGCTGCTCCTGACTGGAGAGAACAGCAGCAGTCACCGTCTCATGGGAGAGTCTGGAGGGCTAAGCTATAGAAAGTGTCAGAGCCAATGTGGAAGCAAACCGCTCTGAAAGACAGAGGCGTTAAAGAGGAGGGGACCTGCAGGAAGGTTTTATTTCTGTCCCCCATTTACTCTCCCTCCTTCTCCTCTCCTCACCATTACAGCAAAACGAGATGAGTGTTCAAACAACATTGACCCTTTATAACACCAATTACAGGATGTCAATATTTTTTAGAAAAAATAATGCCACTGCTCATTAAATATTTATGTTTTTAGCAAAAACAGAATGTCTTTTAAATCTAATTGTGTGTTCAGACAGAACACAGAGCAAACTGTAGAGGTGGCAATATGGCATGTAAACTTTATTAGAAGCAATCTTATTTTTAAACCGGATTTCATATTATTTTTCATAATCTTTTAACCTTTGCACCTCTAATCAGCACTTTCGCTATTTTCAATGGTGATTTTTATTTCAAATGACTTTTAAATCATTAAGCAATTCATTTTACCTTTAATGTCTCATCTCTTTATTTTTTTATTGAAAATCTGTATCCTTTATTATACTTTTATATTTTATTGCTCCGTAAAACACTTTCAATTGCCCTGTTGTGTGAAATGTGCTACACAAATCTAGCTACCTTGCAAATATGCCTTAAAACACTCTGGTGCAAGAACATGTCATATGACGAGCGTCAAGTGGCGCCCAGAGCACCATTAGGATGCGTTCCACTACAGTGCGTCAACAGAAGACCACACAGCAAGCGGAGGAGTCAAGCTGACACGGGAGCAGAAAAGAAGAGCTGCTCTGGGAGCTGTGATGTACAAGCTGCGAGCAAATCGAGAGAAAACATTTTTTCTGGGGTACTGAGGCTGAAATAAGGCACTGGCATGAAGTGTAGTTGGGCAACAAGTCCATGAGCCCTGATGGGCTACGTTAAATTGCCCAACTAAGTAATAAACATGTTTACAACCTGGTCCAAAAATCAGGTTTAAAGCTAATCTGAACATTCATGACAATTGTACTGGAAGTACATTTTATAACTCACTACTTTACATTCTTTTTTGAGCTTCAAATTTACGCATGTTTAACAGCGGAGCTACTTGTGTGACTGGCTGCTTGCGAGTCATATTCGCAGAAGGTGGCCTTTGGCATTGGGATTTAACACCGAAAGCACTGTAACCTGCAGAATCTGACAACTTCATAATGAGAACGGCTGTCTGAGGAACAGGTGTGTCTCTTTTGCAGAAACGCCATTGAGAGACTGACTTATAGTGGCTAGAGGAGTTGGTATGGGGTGACATCAGGAGTTCAGCTCTCTATCTAAATTACTCCACAATCCTCACTTTCCAAAGTACAAACTAAGATTGGAAAAATCTTTGAAACCTCTGCTGCAGAACAGAAAAAAGTTCCCTGACTCCACTACAATCGAAACACCAGGAGTCATCTTTTAGGGAATTGTTTTTCTGAATTAAATGCTTTATGCTTGTCCTCAATAATGAGTCTTCACACGTCTTCATTGCATTACAGTAAAGTGACCATGAAATCCTATTTCACGTTATCAAGCTGTGTGTTGCCTCGAATTCCTTGTTTGCCCCGAAATTGGGTTTTTAATAGTATTTAGGGACATGTTTTCTGGAATAGAAAATATCTGGCTCTCAGGGTACGTACATGCATACCCTGCAGCAAGCTGGGCTGTGGCAATCAGAAGCAAGGAAGCTGTAATAAAAGCTAAAATTGGAAATCAGTGACAAAGAAACTGCAGCTAAACTAGACAAGGATGGATAAGATATAGAGATCGCAGCTGCCTCAGCCATGAGCAAGACAATATTTCAATGCGGACAGCTCATCAAGATGAGTGACAAGTGTTGGGGCACAACCCAAACCCTCTCAGTCAGGAAGGGCAGGGCTAACAATACACTCTCTGACTCACGAACAGAAGTGTCCTTTTGTTCATTTGAAGTATTTCTGTGAGGTGCATAAACCTTTTTTTTACTCTTTGTCCTGATCTCCGTGCTCCTGCTTTCACCCTGGCTGCAAACTCTAGGTGCAGCTGAGGGGAGAGGATCTATCACTCCCATCAGTTGAGAGAACTCCAGGAGTGTTATTACTTTGAGCCAAGCCATTAAGCTTTTACCCCGGAGCGATCGATGGCAGATGCTGGAGGGGTTGTTTATCTTTTGTCTTCTTATCAGAGCGGCAAAGGAGAGGTGGGGGCACGGAGAGGGGGGGGAGAAGGGGGTGAGGGAGAGATACAGGAGGAAAAGGAGGCAGGCAAACTGGCGAGAACACCTTGTTCCATGTAGAGGGAACAACTTAAACTTATAATTCAGCGCACAGTCCGTACCCCGCCTTTTGATTTGCCAGAATTCATGTGAGGAGCTTGACACTTTTGATGTGGGAGATCAGTGATTAGACAAGGTTATGTGAAAGGCTCACAGCCTTCAGGGGAATGACTCAGTATGATAATCAGATCAACTGAAAAGTCCTGCTTCATATCATTAAGCTCACCGACGTAACACTTTAGCCACATTATGCAATGCTCTACCTGTATGTTTTCGGTTTAATATTTTATCTGACGCAAACCCTCTCATTAAGGGCTGCTCTCCGCTGTTTTTGGCTCTGAAATCGTATCAGCCGCCTCAAAGTGAATGCAACGTAAATGACTGCTGGAAGGTGACTTATGAATAAGTGGGCACACACACCAGAAACTGTTTTTCCAAGCTCTGAGATGTGTGAGAAATCCTGATGAAAGCCGCGTGAGTTGCCACTAACGAGGAAGATGGACCGAGCATGAAGCAGAACGACGAAAAGCAGCTGTCTGGAGGAGATGTTCCCCCCCCCTTCCTCTCTGTCTCTGTCTGTCTCTTGTCTCCATCTTGTAAACACACTCAGACATACACACCCACCCTTTCTCCTTTCATCAATACTAACTTCAAAGCCGGCTTGTTAAAATGTGTTAATTCCTCATCATAAATACAGTCAAAACTCACAGCGAAGTGTAATTATAGTGAATTAATCTTCATGATTATGAGATGTGCTTTTCATCCCGGCCTTATTTTCTAAATCTGTTTATTCGTCTACCTCTATCCCCCTCAGTCCAGGTCCCCAATTAATGCTCTTATTCATCTGCTGCTCTCTCTGCGTCCCTCGCCTCATTTAATGCAGCGCTAACTTCATTAATGACCCAGATGATTCTGCATACAGGTGTGAGAAAAGATGACTTTCAAATCAGTTAATTGTGTGTTTTCCCGCAGCGTCTGAAGATGGTTTTGTTTATTTGACTCAGCAAATCCTCGTCTCACAGGTTGGATGCAGATGGTGCAGTCATATAAACCTTTAATTACAGGTCCAGTGTGATAGGATTTAGGGGGATATGTTGGCAGAAATTAAATTTAGTATAAAAAATATGTTTTCTTTAGTGTATAATCACCTGAAAATGACAATCATCAGGTTTTCACTGCCTTGGAATAAGCTGGTTTTATCTATACAGGAGGCAGGTCCTTGTCCACAGAGTCAGACATGTTGCAGCACCATGTTTCTACAGTAGCCCAGAACAGACAAATTAAACACTGGCTCTAGACAGGGCCATTTGCATTTTCGCATTGTCCACTGTAGTTAGCAGCCCCTCTGCGACATGCCAAACAGCATAAGAAGAACACTGATTTTTAACACGAAAGAGTTTATTTCAGTGTTTTTACCAGTTAATGACTGGATCCATTTGTTTGGAAAGAGGGAGGCCTCTGCGGATAATTTGGCTCCCAGTAAACACCTCCTGAATATTTGTATGATTAGTTATCAGAGAAAAAAAGGTGGGCACAACAAAGCAGGTGCTAGACTAGTGGCTTGCCAAACTGCATTGGAAAAAGTGGATTTGTAAGAAGAAACTGATTTATCCGGTGTTTTTACCTGTTTAAAGTAGAGGAAAAGACCTAATTCAGCTCCCAGTAAAACCCTCCAAAATATCTAGATTAAGTTAGCAAAGGAAAAAAGTGAGCACAAATTAGCAGAAGCTGGGCAGGCGGCCCATCCAGGACAAGCCAAACAGCATCGGAAAAGCATAGATTTTTAACATGAAACTACCAGTGTTTCTACTGGTTTAATTCACCAGTTATGTTTGTCTTTAAGAGGAAGAGACGTGTAATTTGGCTCCCAGTTAAAATCTCTTGGACAATGAACACTGGAGAAATTCTAACTGGGGGAAGTTTCAGCTGGTCGCAATCCACACTGCAAGATGTCACTCAATCCTACAAACTGCTCCTTTAAAATATACAGAATCATAATTCTGTTATTATTGGCTAAAGTTGTAGGCTGTAATGACACAAAGTATGTGCACATACATGTGGCATATCTAAGACTAATTACCTGGATATGGTGTTTGCAGTGTTCAGAATGTACATTTTGGTTTGCACGGTAGGTGTGAATCACGTTCTGTTTACCTGCCCTGAACAGCACTGGTGTGTTTCTGTTGAAAGGGTCCATTGATAGGCCTGAAGCCTGGGCATTTCCTGCTGAGCAGTTGCTGACAGCGCTAACGGCGCTCTGGGGAGGTACCTGTCAGCAGCTTCCACTCTCCATAAACCAGCAGCTTCAAGTAACAGCTTTTGGAAGTGGACAGGGGTCAGCGTGAAAAGTGAGGTGGGACCAGTGTCCTTTCACTGGAGCAAAAGTATTTTTCCACTCTGAGTTCAAGTCACGACAGGCCAGGTCTCCAGCTCTTAATGACAGCCCTCACGGTACCATCTTCCAAGTTTGCTATTTTTTAATCACACATACATCATGGTCCCTTTCCATGGAAAAACTAAAGACTTGGCAGGCTCAACTCAAATGTCTTTAGTATAATGGGCGCCAAACCAAAAATCACAAATTTAGCAAATGAAGTCGACAGCACTCAAAAATAAGTATGAAATACTTTTAATGAGGCACAGCAGCAGAGGAAAACGGACAGGTTTCAGCCCTAGGCTTTCCTCATCGTTACTAAATCATTTGTGGGTGTGACCCCATTTAAACAGCAGCCAGCAACCTGCCAAAGATTAACAACCAGCAGATACAGATCATCAAGACAACACCATCAAAAACCAAATACCTCTGTAGATGCCATCGCCCAGCAGTGCTGTTCTAATGACTTAAAGTGCCAGTTAGCAACTTTTACACAAATTATTTGTCATATTTGCTGCAACTGTCGGTATATCAAGACAGTAGCACACGAGACAGATACACAAGACAGATATTCTGTGAAAAAATCATGCTCCTCCTACTCCTCATTGTAATTTGCACTATCCACAGCAGCTGAAGGACAGCAAGTTGGGCAACCAGAAGCGGCCCGACGTTTTTCTTTTAGCAGGCCAAGTTTAGGTCAGTGCTGGGGCAGGTCATATTTGATAATGGCGTATTGATGGCAGTGCTGGTAGGCAGAATTGGGACACTTTATTTGGCTCGATTTTTGGGTATCATTAAAGCCATGTCTGAGCCGAGTATGCAGCCCTTCTTCTGGTATGCTGTGTTTGGACCAATGCTGGCCCAGGTCATTTTCGGAGCTGTCAATCATGTCAATTACTGCTTGTGAACTGCTGTCAAATAAAGCAGCACTGATTCAATATGAATCATTATTCTGCATTGCCTATTTCTCACCTTAAATGTTTTCAGAAACATATTTCAGTGTACTGTTTAACTATATAACGAAAAGGTTTGTGACCCAACGGTCTTGTTTAAAAGTCAAGTTTGCTCTGTCCAGTGGATGGCATTCACATTTTGGTCAGCTGTTTCTTTATGTTTTTAGTTGAATTTTATCTAAAAAGTCTCCAGATTTTGTGCTATAGGCTAACTAGCTGCTGCCAGTAGCTTCAGCTTCACCGTACAGACATGAAAGTGTTATCAGTCTTCTCATGTAACTCTCTGCAAGAAACTGAATGAGCTCCAGAACCGTCAAACTTTTCCTTTAATACTCATCAATATGCATTATATCACTGAAAAACAATAATATTACCTATCCACATTTCAGTGGATAGTCTTTAAATCTCCTCCGAACAAAAGTATTGCTTTCGAGTTGCACTCTCAAAAATTGGCATTGCATTGAATTGCATCACATCCTACCTTCAAAAATTGGGGTAGTTAAAGTACATTACCTGTGTGCCTCAGTGTGAATGATGAAGGTAACAAAACACTGCTGATGTCCAGTGTTCTTGTCATCACTTTGCTCGATAAAATACCCAAGTGCTGTAGGGAATGCTTTAACTTGCACAAAGTTAACTTTAGTCTCTTTTTTTTTTTATCATTTTTCCCATCCAGGCAGAGGTCAGACGAGCTCACAGCATGTCTGTGTCAGCTGAACTGATGATGATGAAACTAACATCATCAGAGTGTTTGAATCGTTTAGTGTTACAGTGGTATTAAGATCTGGTGATGAGAAAACTGTTTTAAGATGCAAGATAAGATGCATTTTAAGTGGTCCAATTGGAAAAAAATAGACAGCAAACAGTGATATTACATAGAGGAAATTCTAAGATTGTATTATTACAGAGGTAGACAACCTGTGGCTACCCGAACCGCATGCAGCTCTTTTGCTCATCTCTTCCTGTGGCTCTGACTCAAAATCCATATGGAAATGAATAACTGTTATTTTTTTAACATTTTAATTTATATTTATCAATTGTATAGTAACAATCAGTACAGTTTTAACATTTCACAACAAAAACGTGTGTCACACATCTATGGCCTGCCAGCTTTCTAAATATAGCTGAACCTCAATAGCGGTGGCTACTCTTGAGTCTCCCTGGCGAGGCTATGGATTTGGAAACCCCCCGAAAATTCTTGTTTTTCTCTCAAATAAATTGCCTTTTAGATGGATTTAAGATGCTTCAAAAGTTTTGACACTTTGCACACTTATTAGAACTGGTGAAACATTAGATATTTTATGGGTTGTGCTTGGCCGTAAATAGCGTAGTTGGGTATTTTAATATTTGAGTCTATGGGGATTGACTCGCTTTTGGAGCCAGCCTCAAGTGGCAGTTTCAGGCACTGTGATTTCTGGCACTTCTGCTTTGACTTCATTTTTCAGTCCCAGAGGTTGCCGCTTGGTAGAGACAGCTGGTGCAGAGAACTTCTAAGGCATTAAAATGAAATTAATACAGTCTTTTAATCACTCACTCATTACTGACGATAAACAAAGTGAGCTAAGAATAGCCTGTTATTATAAATGAACACAGCTGTATGTGGAACTGTATGTTTCCACACATGAGTGTGCTCTACATTCAGCTCAGTCTGTAAAAGCTCAGCATTTTAAACTGGATTTAATCATATAAACACATAGAGATCATAACAGGTTATGTATATGGAAAAGGCTTAGCTGCACAATGACTTCCATCCCCACCCATCATTGTAGGGTGGGGACCTTATTTTACTTCACTCTCTGTTTATGTCTGTGTTTTAGCACACAGTGTTACAATACTGAAGCTCTAACCCAATCAAAATGTGCTTCAAGTCTTTCAACATGCTGCCATTATTCCTCCGCATTGTTTTTCCTCTTTTTACCTTTTGAAGTCAGTATGCACACAGCTTTGAAAAAATCAGTATATGCAATAAACAGACCTCTATATCTCATTATTGCTTTCAAAAATATCAACTTAAGATCCTTTACTTCAAATATTTTCCAACTTTTTGCGTTTAGTTGTTAAACGTGGTGTCCAAAATAGCACCAATATCCTGTCACTGGTTTTACTTGATGACAGTAAAAAATAATGACTTTGCTGGTAATGACGTTTACTGGTAAAAAAAGTTCTCTTAAAGTGGTCTACTTTTAAGTGTCTTTCACTTATGTTCCTCTTGCTATTCACATTCACTAGCTAAAGGATCAGACTGGAGGCCGTTTACAAGGTTTTCTTCCAATAGTGGGATTTTACTGGGCTCAAGAGAACCTCGATAAGCAGGCCTCTGTGTGTATTAGCTCTGTGTGTCGTGCAGCTGAGCCTAGATCCCAAAATCAGACTTGTAGGGCAAAATGCAAGGTGTAGTCTAAGTGCTTTTTACTCTGTAAAAAAATCAGAACGTACACTGGCAACAGGCAGCCAGAAGAGGCAACAGGTAAAGTGAAGAAGGGCTCAAACCCTACAGCGGCACAACAACATAAACAATCTGGCAAAGCACAATGCTAACTGCCCGCTATATATCCTGGGGAGCTAATGAGCAAACGAGCAGCAGCTGTGCAGGCAGGTGGCTGATCACAAGAGCAGTCAGGTGATTTAACGGAGGCAGGGAACTTTGGAGAATGCCTACTGGGCAGGTATGGTGTGACTGAGTATGAGCAAAGAATAAAAAGCACACAGAAACAGGCTCTTTCACAGAGGAAAGATGGCCAACGTCATTATGTAGCCATCGCAGGTCAGAGGAGAAAAAATGCAGCCTTATTTAGTATCCCACAATCCATTGTTGACTGGACAAAAGCCTTTTTCACAACAGAGTTGTCATAGGAGGGAAAGCACAGGTGGTAGTAATAACATTAATGATGGCTCTGCTCTGTTCGAGGGTCCCAGTACACTGTGACGGTGAGCCAGCATGCACAATATCAAGATCCTGACTATTCACAAAATATTCTGTTTTTTGCCCTTATTAAAAAAGAAAACAATATTCCTATTAAGATGTTTACGTGGATAATTTAAATGAATATTCCACTAATAGTCTTGTTTATATTCAGCCGTGCATACTCTGATTAAGGTGCCTGAACTTGACATTTATTACATCAAAATATTTAAAAAAGTGGAAAAGTTGGAGTTGCTTGTGCCATTTTGCATCTTTGCATCAAAAAAGGATTTCTTCTTGGTTTTCCACCCCATTGACTCTGATCAAATGTGGGTGGACTATGTTTCAGGTCTGATAACAACCTAATTTTCTGCCCAACTTACAATGAACTCCTGTCAGGGGACAAACCTCTGCTGTATTGACAGGTCTGTAGTCAGAGTTAGGGCTGCACGATTTGTTGAAATTATATCGAAATGTGTCCAATCACTGTATCCTAGGCACAGGAGCTACAATTTTTTGATTGAGGCAAAATGGCACTACACACAATTATAACGGAAGCATTTGTGGTGCTACAAAAAAAAACTTCATCATTAATTTTTTTTTTGTGTGAAAATTAAATGCAAAATAACTATTCCTTAAATTCCTAAAATCTCGATGCAATCACAGTTTCTGACAAAATAGTTGGTATACGATTTTTTTTTGTGCAAATCGTGCAGCCATATTTCAAGTGTGACCACCTTAAAGACAGTGGTCATATGGCTGCCACTGTTTTCACGGCATTGCCACCGACTGCCACCTCGTAGCTGCTCAGGAACAGCTGTGTCCTGAGTGCCAGCTGAAATCCCTGTCAGATAACCCAGAGTTCACCCGGCCTGACCACTGACACACTCCCGCTGGCTGTCCACCCTGTCACTCTCCATGACCCTTATCACTTATCACCAGTCTGGTCCCAGCTATACACACGAAAACGCATAAACACTTCAGAACACACACAGATGGCCTCTCAGGGGACCACATGCACACTTGTATAAACTCTAAATCAGAAACACACACACACATACACACACACACACACACACACACACATATTCGCTCTTGTTCTATCTGTAACTTATAATTCATGTTGAATAAAGCTCTTTGATCGCACTAGTGTTTACCAAACCAACTGGCATCTCTGCTTATTTTCACGGTATTAAATGGCACCGGGGATGGCTGTGAATGCTTCCTGGCTTAATCATTCAGAATGTGCAGGTGAATACATTAAAGTGATTATCGTTAATATGGGGTTGTGCTCTGCATCTCTCGGCTGTCCGATAATGGGAGACCTGCATTCAGAGCACCTCATCCCTAAAAGGTTCAAGATTGTCAGTGATCCGTCACAGAACCTCGGCGAGTCTCTGGCGGCTCATTTGCTCATTATAGCATGTGGGGATGGCTCGGGTGGAGGATTTTTGTGGGTTTGTGAGACTGTGTGTGCTGTGTTTTCAGCAAAGTTATTAATAATGCACCTCCGCAGCCAACAGCCATCTAATTGTTACAACCCATAGACCTGGGTGGACTGTTAAACACATAAGGCTGGGCATATTCTGCCTGTGGATCTCTGATAAATATTGTATGTGCTTTCAAGAATTGTACAAGTTTTTCATTTGTGTGTTTTTTTTTGTTTGTTTGTTTGTTTGTTTGTTTGTTTTTACAAATTTAGACTGCCCGGGTTAGGTTTTTGTTGTGCATGCAAAAACTCACACATATGATGCAGGTAACCTAGTGGGAAGGTGTACGTTCATATTCCTTCCACAGAAGTTTCTGAATGCTCACCCTCAAAAAGAAAAGCAAAAGACAGCAAATAAGTCTCAAAGGGGCCTTGAAAGCAGAGTTTCTGGCTAACAATATCTGCTAAAACAAAGCCTGCATTAGGTGGAGGAAGGATCAGAATGCCCTGAGTGTGTGAATCACCCTCTAGTCAACTCAGGGAGTTTCCCTAGCGTTAACCAATATGCTCTTATTGCCTAAACCTCTGACCACTCAGGAGGACTCAGGCGGTAAACCCCAGTCTCCATGTAGTTACAAGGCAGGTTACCAACCCACGAATTGTGAATATGAAATACGCCTAATGAAAACACATCAGTTTTGAAAAAACTCCTATTTATCGCAACAAAGTTTTTTATGCTTGCATGAGGTGGTATTTAAGGAAATTCAAAAAAGCCATATTTTTGCAAAACTGCAATGGAAACACTTTTTTGGCTTTTATAGGTCACATGATGACATGGCTATGTGCTTGTTGGTAGGAACTTGCACCCTTGGGCATGCTGCAGCAGGCTCTACAGGAGGTGTTATTGCATCACATAAGTCTTCAAAAGTTGAGCAAATCATCAGGAAGTTTTGAACTTGCAATTCCTCTGTGAAATCGTGGACTATCACCTCCCAGAAATCCCTGCTCCCATGTATAAGGGGCTTGCCTTTTCATTATCGCTCGCATAACATGCCTACATCTCTTTCAATTGGAAATAATGATGGCTAGTGCCATGGCAGCAATAGAAATAAACCTGCTAATGTTTTGAACATCAATCGCCGTGCCTCTTGGAATGTTATAATGAGACGAAAAGTCACATAACATCACTCATCACTCATCTCACAATTGTGTTTTATTGGCATTTCGAAAATATCATCATAAGTTTTGCGAAAATCTGTAATGGAAACCAGCCTACAGTCTTCAAATGCCTAGTTTGTGAATGAATTGTGTGCTGTTATAATGTAACACTCCCCACAAAACAATGCCAGTGAGCATAATCCAGACAAAAATTGGGTCTCCTTTTAAAACATAATTGGCCAAACAAATTAGTATATAAACATGATTTCTAGCAGAAAGGGTTGTTCTGTGACACTATGATCTTTCACATTAGCAGAGAAGGACAACCATCTGCAACTGAGCGCCACATAAGTAGGTTTTTATTCTGACTGACTGCACCAGGTAATTTCAATCATTAGTCCTTCTCATGATGGCATGCAATGAGAATATTAGTAAAATTACCCAACCACCTGCAAACTGTTGTTGTTTATCCCTCAACTCTGTCTTTTGTTAATGGCCCTGCATTTCATTGAATCTAATATACCCAAAGTAAGAGCAGACTGCACTATACTTTATAGATTTTACATATCCAGTGTTTTAGATTTATGTGGGGGTCAATAACTCTTTCCGCAACAGCTTTAGAGTCACTGCCTGATAAAAGGGTTTAAAAGTTTCAGAAAAAAAGATAAAAACTATGACTCCAATGATGCAAAACACACACATGTACATCTCACATGCATACACACACAGATATCAGTGTGTGTACATGCATACAACACACTCCTCTGTGTCACAGTAAGCGGACTAGTCCTGCCCGTAGTGGTGGTGGGCTTTAGATAAGAATGTCAGTAATCTCAGCTCTTCTTATCATGCCGGCACAATAACATGACCCTAATCCTACACTGCAGTAAATACATTCTTGAAAACCTATATTTGTACTGCGGCAAATCTGTGAACTATCGCGTTCTCTTATCACATCTTGTGTGTCCCACGAGGACCTTGGATTCATGTCTTTTTTTCTGTGTGATGAGAACTTAGAGGAAGTGTAGTCTCTGCATCATCTTCTGCCTCTGGGCATTGCTATAGGCGTGGCAGTTTTATCTGATATTTCATCATTTTGTCAGCTTGTTCCTGCTATATTCACCTACTTACTCAATGAGGTTACAAGAAAATAAGTTAAGTTCATAGCATTTTTGACATCAGAAAAATGTCTGATGCCACGCTCTTCAGGTGAAGTCCCTCTGGATTTTAAAAGTATGCATCCACTAAACGTGCCGACATGTGTGATGCTAGCAAGTTAAAGAGATATTTCACGGCTGGAAGGATGGACTTTTAACAGAACTGGGCCGTTTATGCATTAAAAAATGCAAATATTTTTGAAACTGGTGCTACATGATCACAGAAAACAAAGGAAAAGTGCTGCAGCATTCGCTTTAGCTAAAGTGGTGTAAAACCTACAACTACCAGAATTCACTGGCCACACTGGACCAATAAAGGCTCCCGCTGTTAGGTGAGTTAATGCGAGCTTGGCTGTCTCTATCCCAGCAGCGCACAAACACTGTTCAAAATTTAGTCTACTCAAAGATTGAGACTGAAAAAATAAGTGACATATATAAAAAATTATCACTGTAACATTTTCACTGGCCTTCATGCTGCTTCCCACCACTTACTAACCTGTTTTTCTGCTGCTCTGGTCTAGTGGCAATGGGGAGGAGTCTATTACCTGTTTTAGTGGGTTTTAAAAAGCCTCCATCCATATGCTAATTTTGGTGGAGAAAAGGTAGAGTTTTACAGTTTCAACAGAGTCTGGTCTGAGTTTAAGAGAGAAGGAGAGAGTGAGGGAGGTCTCTTTCAATCAGCTTTTTATAATCTTTGTTTCTGTGGTTGCGGGCATGCAAAATTAGTGCAATCTGTAAATCGGGCCTTAATGCCAACGAAAAGAGATGAGCAGAGAGATCTGGAAGCTGCTAAGATGGAGGGAGGTTTACCTTAATTTACACATTCCACCTACATTATTGTGATCCAAAACTGGTTGAAAAGTTGAGCTATTCTGCATTTGAAAGATGACCTGCTGCTGGTCAGTTATAGACTCTGCTCTGTAATGGCTTGAATGAAAACACCTCCCTCCTACTCAGTTTTGTCCCTTCTCGTCTTGCTCTTTTCTCCTCTCCTTCCTCTCAGATGTGTGCTTCAAAGTGCGTCACAGATCCGGCTGTTTATTCCAAGCCTTCCTCCCGGCGTCTCTCCTCCTGAGCATCACTTTCATTTGCCACAGCGGCTCTGATGGCCTGTCAACTCTGCCACGCATGTCCTGACCCATACTGTATAAGTGTAGTAATACACATGAAAAGGATAAACAAACTAAGTAAGTGAGTTCATTAGCACGTGTATTCACCTTTTGTATATACCCACACATGCAGAATGGGCAAGACGGTGGAGGGAGGGGAGGTGCGACAGAGAAAAACTGCACACACAATAAAATGTGCTCACATCTGCAGCTGCACTTATCCCAGCTTTAAGGCAGCCTTTGCAATTTGCTTGTTCTGTTCGGCGGAGTGCCTTGGGCACAGCTGAATGCATTAATTACACGTGCACTGCTATAGATCCACTGTCTAACCCTGCTGATTGCCTTCACCCACAACACGTCAAACCTAATTGCAATTGTTAACCTTAAAGTTGCTCTCATAAATGAAATTGACAATCTGTCAGAATCGATTAACTTGGATAACAGAGTAGATTGTGTAATTTCCTTTTTACCTTTGCACACCTTTCACTTTTCAGACAGCCAGGCATGCTACCACTGTGTACAGGCACTTCCTTCAATGATTAGTTTGGACTTTTTTTAAGTTTAGTCAAGCGTTACAGCTGACACAGCAGAGTGTAAAGGTCCTCATCTTTAACACGCCAAATATTCATTACTCTTTTTTTCTTCCGGTGAGGAGTCTTGTGACCAGCAGCTCTGGATGTCTGAATATAGCACCAGTGATCTGGGGATGCTGCATTGCGTAATAAGGTCCACAGTGTAATCACTTTCATTTAATAATTTATGAACAAATGTTACACAATCAGCAGGAGATCTCATGTCAGAAATTCATGTCTGTTTCATCCCAGGGTCACGCACACATGTTGAAGCGTGATTCTTTGGATGCTACTTAAATCTTTCACACATTTCTTCACTTATTGGGGAAAAGACACTGTGAACTGAAAAAAAAGGTTTTGTTGCTACCGTAAGTAGTTCAGAGTATGAAAAAGAAACTGGATTTATAGAACTCCATGTTCTGCTATGTTGCACACATCCTTGCTCTCTGCAATATATGAATAATGTAAAAAAATTATGCAACAACACGGTTCAGTATGCAGATCAATTACGGCGGAACTTGGAGGGAAATCGCTTCAATCAATGGAGGAAAAAGGGAACACAGCTCTGGTATTCTAATAATTTGCCACAAAAATTGTCTTTCTTTTCTCTCCCGCTGACTCACTCTCCTATTCTCTATTTCGCTCTGACTCAGACAGGCGACGGAGATATTGTAGGTATAAAAAGGCTCAGTGTTAAAAAATGTAAAACCAGGAAAGAACGCCTCAGGGTGCTGAAGACAGACACAGGCAGCCGTCATAGTCCTGGCCAGAGCTGACAGAAGAGTAGGACACGGTGATATGATATACGACACATGACAAAGAAAATAACTGGTGACATATGAATGGAAGTCTGGGTGGCGTGCCAAAAGTTACTGCTGCACTTCCATATGGAGTGATGGTATGTGTTTGATGAAGTTCCTCATGAACAAAATGTTTTATAGACGCAGTAAAGACGTCAAAAATAGAGACCACCATCCTTAAAGACTTCAGCGATGAATACCAGCATCATTTAAAGTTAAAGTCCTCTTACAGGCCTTCAATCTGCAGCTCTGCTCTACATTTCTGCCTACTATTATAATGCATTCCAAAAGTAATTAGATTTGTGGACATAAACTTTTTTTTTTTTTGTCATTTTTAAGGGGTGAAATTTATGGCAGTAAACCAAGCTTGAAATTAACTGCTGTTCTGCCGGCAAAAGCCCTCTAAATAAAAAAGACATGATAGAAATAATAAGTTTGTAAGGCGACATATTTTTGGAGGGATTATTTCCTGCCAGAATTTTCATTTCTTCCTCAGGGTGTCAGGTAACTCACAATAACCAGAGCGTGATATAATGAGCGGGCTGATGTGAGAATACTCAACTGGAAATGATGATAAAAAGAGACAAACTCTGACACAACCACATTCACAACTTCATTGTCAGCGTGACGGATTATCTAGCTCAGGCAATTTTCAAGGCGGTGGAATTTGATTTTCATAATGTACAAAAAATATATAATGGCTTCTTCTTTGGGTAGGAAAATGAGTCTTAATATCTCCAGTTCTGCTCACTACTTACAGACACCATCAGGAATAATAGAGTCGGCGTGCCTGGCAAAAGCTGTTTTTAAGTCTTTTGTGACAAGTGCAAGTCTAATGCTTTATGATGCAAGTCTTAAGTATAGTCTCAGGTCCTTGAGAGTTCATGTCCAATGTGATCTCTTACCTACTTGGCATATTTTGATGCTTTGGGAGAAGCCTTGAGCGTTGTTATAACCCAGAATGGGTGGGTGGTAAGTCCTGTGACTCAAGTCCCCTGATTAACAAACCTACTTGGTTATTATTAGAAAAAGGTTGTGGTTGTGGTTGTATTTGAGTTCAATGACTAACAAATGACTGTATCACAATGCTGATTACTGACATGACAAAATAACTCACTGTTGACCTGGTATTAACATGCGTTCTGAGTGCAAGTAGGCACACAGGACACAAACACAAATCTCTTGGGTCAAAGTCCTGTGCTTGTTAGACCCATCCCATCCTCGCTCCTGCCGACCCTGAGCAGACTTTTGTGCTCTTTTTCTACATCCTTTTCTCAGAGAATCTAATAATTATGCAGATGGACTTTCTTTGGAGCTGGTTAAAAGCCTGGTATAGCATTTCCTATGCCAAAGGGTGCCACGTCAAATCACAAAACGTGTGATTTGACGTGGCACCCTTTGGCATGGCTGCCTTTGGCAAGAAGTAAACTGTATATTAATTACAAGTCATTCAGATCTATGAATGCTGATCATTAAGATGACACAACATTCAAACATGTTCTGCTCAGAGTTGTTCATGGTGCTTTAAAAAGTTGCTTTAAAAATTATGTGTAATGAATAAATCACTGAAAAGGTTCTACATAATGTTATTAATGACTTAGTTTCATTACTTAAGTTACTCAGCACAGCTAGCTATTTTAAAGCTGCCTTTAAATAACTCTAAATTCTCCATCCATATGTTCCCAGGGTCTTCTGCCCCTTGTAAGACAATGGTGAGAGCTTCAGACATTTATGCCAAAGAAAAAATTGGCAAACTGAAGAAGAACGAATGGATACAGATGGCTTAAAAGCAGGTTGAATGGTAAAAATCTGTTGAGCCATTGTGGAGATATCAGTGTCTAAAATCAAGAACACTGCCTTGCACACAAATTCGAGTGTGTAGTTTTCAAAGAGAATAACACTAGTGGGCTATAAGCTGTAGGTGGGTAATTTCAACATATTGACCCAACAGGGAAACATACATAACAGATTTGACCTCAGGGAAAAATGTTGCTGAGAACATAAAACCGCCTGAAAGGTCTCTTTAATGACTTATAATAAAAAGATATTGAGCTGGGAAACACACTGTTTCACCCTCCACGCCTACACATCACAGTTCCTGTATTTAACATGAAGTAATGGAAAACAAGTCACTCTGACTTAACAAGCTGACTACTTATGTGGTCACTGTAATTACTAACCATCTACAGTTAACTTAACATTAAACCTGGCGACAACAGAGCTCTGGGTCCACCCTCCAGCTCTTAACTAAATGTAGGTTTATCAATAGCAAATGTTAGCAAGCAAAAGTAAAATTACATTATCTTTGGAGATACCAGAAAAAAGCTGCCTCCGCACCCATCCAGTCACTGTGTTCAGTTAAATGAATCACACTGTCAACTGAACAAAGAGACCAAACTCACATCAACTCTTAATAACAGCAGATAAGCTGCTGGACAAATTGTTGGAGCAACTTTCTAGAGCTGTAAAGTCCATTTCGTGTTTGTGTTACAAGCCTCTGTACGTGGTTTGGGCATCAAAGAAGCCTTTAAATGTGTTGATCTCTCACTTCAACTGGACTTGACCGTTACTCCTGTGATGTTTTAATGCAGTATCTATATTTTTGATCTGACTACAGATAAAGAAACTGTAATGTAATGACTAAATTGGCACCCAATCAGACTTTTATCAGCTCATTAAATGGTCGTTATCTTTGGTTATGAGCTTCGTAAATATGGGTCTGTATAGGGGGCTGATACACCTGCTGATTGGTCTGATGCCTGTTCATGGCGAGGCCTGTGCAGCGAGCTGAAAGGTAGACTGAGCTTGCTGCTTCTCTCTCACTCTGCGGTGTCGTCTTTAGAGAGAGACAGAGGAGCGCGTTCAGCCAGCCGTAACTTAACAACTGACTCTGAGGCTGTGATATTCTGAGTATTGTATTGTTACAGCGACCGACCGACCCCTGAGGTTTCTATCTATCACACTCTGTACATCCACAGGGGCACGCAAAGTGAAAAGTACAGCAAAGATCTAAGTGAAAAAAATATACCATACTAAAGTTTAAAGTCATGCAGGCTTGCTGTATTACACGGTTCATACACATGTACCAATAAATTTTCATTACTTTTCAAGATCTTTCAGACATTCTCTGAAACAACCACCAATACTCCTTGTCAGTTCTCTTTCATGACTATATAAAAGCTTTTTAAAATACATATTATTGTATACAGTATACTATATTATATATATTATTTTAAAAAAGAACAAAATAAGAACTAGATTAGAACTGAATATTTAAAAAATAAATAAGGGACTGTTTGTTATTATGGGGGTGTGGGGGTGGTGGGTGCAAAAAGGGGGAGGCTTGTCAAATATTTTTTTAAGGACTGGGGAGGGATCTTTAATTTTTGTTTTGGCTTAGGGGAGCAGCATACAACATCAAATGGCCTTATTCTGAATGCTGATTTGTGCAATTTTTTTTAAACGAAAAAAAGCAATGTGTTCTTTAAATTTTTTGGGTGATTTTCAAGAAAATGTTTGGCAATTTTTTTTTTATTAAATTTTTTTAAAAAAGCACTTTTTTTCCTTTAAAAATGTTTGGTGATTTTAAAATGAGAAAATTGGACCTGTTTTATTTCCTTAACAATTTTTGTGGTGATTTTTTAACAATTTTTGTGGCGATATATTTTTGTCTTTAAAAATCACCACAATGATTACCACAGCCAGAAAAAGCAAAAACAGAAATTATAAATGGATTTTCAAATTTTGGACAGTCCTTGAACACATCATGTGATATTATACAGATTTAGAAAAAAAATATTCATTGACTTTTACAAAACGTTCAGGGTATATTTAGTTTCCAAAACTTTTCCAGGCCTGGTAATTGCTATTTGAAAATTCCATGACTTTTCGAGTTTTTTCATTACCCTACGAACCCTGGTATTAGTCACATGAGTGCACAAATCCATGATGATAAATAACCTCTGTGATAGTGACTGGATTAATGATTAGTCAATCGTTCTGTTATTGGAAGCACATCTAAGGGAACATTGATATTAATGAGCAGCCATCCCAGTTAGCGCCTAATGCATATCACATGGACCATACCGCTGCACGCTTCCTGCACTAATGGCTCACAGGGCTCTTTTATCTCAGCTGTGGCCATGATCCAGATGATGTAACAGCTCAATTGAAATATCACAGGAGAAAGCCAAGCATCAAAAAACAAGGAGCGCCACCCCCCAAAACAAACCTTAAATATTAATTCAGCGATGCCACTTATGTAAGCCTCGGCGCCAGTGGGAAGGAGACGGACACGTGTGCGTGAGGAGAGTAGAAGACAGTTGATTTTTTTACAAGTGCTGTTATATATTCTCATCGGGTTTGAAATGTCTGACTCATAACGATCAGCAGAAAGAACACAGAGTGCCAGATCCCTCCCATTCATCTGTCTATCTCACTTTTTTTAAAAAAAACCTTCCCTGACATGGTTATTTGGTATTTTAGTCAGAAAATGCTAATTTCCCGAAACAGCCTGAAAAAAAAAATCAGGCTTTTGAGTAATAGCGCCATACAGGGGCTGGTAGACATACACAGCAGAGATAACGATAGCAAATGAGACACTATTTATTGGAAAGGTGAGGCTGAGTACGTATCGCAGGAAACAGTTAATCTTCCTCAAGACAGAAAAGGTTACCCAGAATCTGCAGATGTCTCAAATATTTACATAAGGTGTGCATAGACATTCAATCTCTCTTTGCTTCCTTTCTTTTGAGTGCTGTGAAATAGTTTACGTCCTTCCTCTGAGGTGAAACACCGGGGAAACATTCTAAACAGTTTTATTAGATGTATCAGGGGAACCTAAATATTTGTGTAAGGGGAAGGGCGAGAGGATGGTGTATCATGCTAGGAGGAAGCCTGCAGAGGGCACAAAAATAAAATTTACTATACCAACATTTTTACTGTTTCTTTGCTGATACCTTATGCTATTTGAAACACTTGCAATAACAATATTTTTAGCTCGTGGCATGGCTCACAGGACGGCAATGTCAGTCTGTTAGTCAGTGCATCCAACACTTTGGTCCAGATTGAAATATCTCAACAATTGTTCGATGAATTGTCATGAAATTCTTGTATTGATATTCATTGCAATACAGCTCTGATGATGTAGCAGCAAAATTCAGTATTATGTATTGACTCTTTTAAGTGTTGTTTTTACTGATGGAACATTTCTATTTCTATCTTGTTTTTCACCTGCCATGTTTTTACTGATCAGTGTTATATCCTCATTCTCATCATTTTATCTTGCTTTTACTTACTATGTTTTTATTGGCCCATTGTATTCTCTTATTTTTACTTTATCTTTTATTTGTCTTGTTTAATGCCTTTTTTTAGGATTGAGCGCTGCTGTCACTTTACCATGTTAATACCTGTCGTCTGTTGATTGTGTGTATAAAAAAAAAAATAGTAAATAATAAAAAGGAGGCTGCAAACTAAATCTACCTGCAGGTATATTTAGTACCTACCTCAGAGTGAGAATCCAAACGACTTTGGTGACTTTTCAATCATTAGCCCAAAACTTCAATTTTTCCAGTTCTTTGGTTTAGGTTTTACCTGCAAAACTAATGACTTTTCCAGCTTTTCAGCCTCAACTGTTTTATTTTGTGTTAGTTAGTAAGTGTTAACATGCTGTTAACATGATGAATATTCTACCCACTAAACATCAGCATGTTAGCGACGTTTTTTTGGACTGGAAGAGATTTTTCACATCTGAAGACATAGTTTTAAGAACCAGTCTTTTTAACGCATCTGCACAACAAGAACTAGAAAACACCTGTAGTTCTTAGATGCTGTTTTGAGGGACTTTTTAAGCTCCTATTTCAGAGACGTGACTCTCACAGCACAAGGGGGTGTAAGTGTGCAGTGACTTGTTGATTTTAAACTATTTCAAACATAGTTATGAATATCATATACCATTTCTGCCAATAGATGCCCCTAAATCATACCCACTGGACCTTTGAGGATCTGTCCCACTACCTAGACTTGCACTCTTGAGGACCTCAGCATGCATGCGACACCAGGTAGTAAACAGGTGTGTCTCATGTCTGAAACATGCTAACACAAAGTGCACTTACCCAACACTTAATGCAATTATGCACAATGTTCCATTCTCAAAAATGTTATCGCACAGAAAGAATTTAAAATAATATAATTTGCCTGTGGTATCTGCTTCTCTTTTTAGATAACTAGATTTAATCCCTTAATTAATTGTATTGCTCCTCTCATCTCCTGGATTTGTTTTTACTGTCATCTGATTGTAACTGTAATACTGTAAAACTGTCCCAATGAGCTCTCATAAATGTCCACATGCTTACGATCTTAATGGGCTCTAGGGCACTTTGGCAGCTGCTGTAAATACATCACACCAGTAGACACTTGACTACTCACAAATACTGCAAGTATGGGCATTGAAACAGACCCTTCGTCTTGTGTCTGACAGCTGAATCTCTCCCTCCGTGATCCGAGACTTTCTAAATAACTGTCTGAATTCTGTTAACACAAAACAATACAGAAAATCTCCGTCTTGCTTTCCTCCAAAGTCTTAAATACCTCTGTAGTAATCTTGTTTAATCAGCCGCTGATTATTCTATCATCACTACTTAACATGCTCCCTCCTACACAGAGCGAAGAAAAGGAAATTGGGATTCTAAAGATAACAACGGCCGCGTTTACCAGTTGAGCTGTAGTAATGGATACACTGCCATCTGCACCTCAGGGATAATTTGATTTGCCCTGACATGGTAAATTACCCTGCTACAGCCTGTCCATTTTATTTGCTAATTCAATTCGGTGTCACTTAACACCCAGAGCCCTGCCTTCGACAGGCCCCTAGAGGTACACAGAGGCTGGTTTTCTGTGCTGCGGCTACTTCCCTCGGCTGATGCATGCTGGTCGGGCGGAGATGACCCGAATGAGTTGAGGTGTCCGGCCTCTGAACTTCCCGAACACTTTAACCTTGATATGTAGGAAAAATCTGCCACAACTGCAGAAATACATGCTGACTTCACATGTGGTGTTGAGGGCAACTGAACTCGGCGGCCACAGGTCTAAACCTCACACATGAGCACACACGTGTAGCTGAACACACACGCATACACAATCGCTCATAATTTATGATGCTCGCCGGATTAATAAGAGAGGAAGCTTCTTTCAGTACCACACCCTCTGTTCTCTGTGGTGTTTTAAAATAATTTGATTACATACATAAGCATGACGAAAGGCCTATATATACCATTAGGCCATTATTATTCATCCCCTTGACATCCTCTGTGAAATGATGTAAAATAACTCATCATTTATTTTTTTCCATGTGGCTGATTACCCTTTGAAACATGGAGCGACAGCACTTTTCTTGTGCTGCTTTCAAACGCCTTTCACAAGTATTTAAACCTTTGAACCCTGCACAAATTGGTGCGATTACATCCAAAACCATGGGGAAAAAGACAATGTGCAATTTGTTTTAAAATGTTCCGCAAGTTGCAAGAAATTAGTAATTTAAAAAGTATTTTATGCCTCCACGCCGGCGACAGCTGTGGCTGGAGGAATTTTGTTTTCTGGTTGTCCGTCTGTCCATCCGATTTTTGTGATTGTGACATTTGAAGAAGGGAATTTCTTAAAATTTGGCACAAAATTGTGTCCTCGTTTGTCTTATTCTTGTTAACAGGATATTTCAAAAGGACCTTGAGGGAATTTATTCAAATTTGACGCAAACATTCACTTTAAATCAACTATGAGCTGCTTAGAATTTGGTGTTTAAAGGTCAAGGTCACTGTGACCTTGCTTCCTTCTCATTTTTGTGAAGGCAATATCTGAAGATGGCCTTGAGCGAGTTTCCTCAAATGTGGCACAAATGTCCACTTGGACTTGAGAATAAACGGCTTAAAATCTGGTGATTCAAGGTCAAAGGTCAAGGCCACGTGACCTCATACAATATGTTTTTGGCCATAACTCAAAAGCCTCAATAACCACCTTGAAACTGTGCTGATTGCGTATTTCTTCTGCGTGAAGCATCCATGTTTTTACAGAGATGGATGTAAACTGTAAGTGCATCTTGACTGGTGCGCGGAGGGATACAATCCCATAGTGGTATATTTAGCTTTTTCTTTTTTTTTTTTTTAATTGGGAAAAACTGTATTCATATTTATCATAACTACCTATAAAAAATATGTTGTAGAAATTTCATCCTCCCTGCTCATTGCTTTCCTCCTGTGTTTTTGAATGAAATCAAGCAAATTTGCTCTGGTTTCAAAGGGTGCAGAAATATGCAGAGAAACAGTTTTGCTAAGAAACAATTTTCTCTCCATACAGCCAAGTTGAGTGGAGTTTTTACACTTGATGTATTTGAACAAAGAATTGCAACCAAGTGACTAAGATGCTCAAACCAAAAGTGTCTTGCTCCCTTTTTCTTCTTCTCACCAAATTTTGTGTTCTGCCTTTTATTATTGATGTTTTCGAACCCAAAGCCCACTCCTCTGAGCTTTCCAGTGGACTAATATTTGTCTTTCCACCTCCTCCCACTCTCCGAACATCTGGACTGGAGCTCTGCAGGAACACAAACTTCCTTGGCGAGCATTTTGTATCTTTTGATGATTGCATACATAACATTCAATAGTTTACCGTGGCCATAAACATTCCCCTCAGGCCACCAACACACGGCCGCTTAGCTGACTCGGGATTTTTGTCACTAACGCTATTTATCAGAGGGAGATGAAGCACTCCGTAACCCATCTTGCTGATGTGGTGTAGCAGTGGGACTTCTATTTATCGTGGAAATTTCACTGACTGAAACACAGTTAAACACTCTGAAGCAATGAGGTTGTATGACTAAGACAGAGGTCTGGTACTATAATTTATCCAGAAAAAAATTATTACTTGGTTGAATTTATCATGATGTGAATTTGCAGATCTGTTACTCTTAGCTAAGATCTGCACAGGAAATCTCAGAGAAATTATGAGCCTCATTTCCACAATATGATACCCCGTCACTGTAGGTTGGATTCTTAGCTGGTCGTCATAGCAACACTGCGTGAAACTGCCTTGTTATTGTCATCAATACCACACTCTCATTTGATAATTGGCAACCAACTCCTTAAAAAGAAACAATTTGTTTTATTGTAAAAAAGTTAAGAGTCTGGCTGCCATTAAGATGACAAGTTCAATCATTTAAAATTACTTCAACTTGTACTGCCAAATTCAGTCAACTTTAATTTTAAGACAGCCTGAACACTGTCTTTTTTTTAAGTTAAAACAAACGGTTTCTTTCAACAGCAGAGGAACGTCTGCATCTCATCAGCTGACCAAGGCATAGTTTTAACTCCCTCTTTTTAGTTTTGGCACAACTCAACTGGAACCTTGATGGAAGTGATACCAAAATAAGTACCATGTTTTATCTAGGGATGGGAATGAGTACTCTAGTATTTGATTTGTAGTTGTTTGATCAGTAGTTGCTTGAAGTATTGATTATTCACCGCCACACCTCCCACATGTAGACATTTTTTATATATTTTTATGTCTTATTTTTTAACTATATAAATCAAGTAAAATCTTTTGTTTGCACACAGTGCATTGCTTTGCTTAGTGCCTCCTTGCCCTGCCGTCACCCTCTTTCTGTTGATGATGAAATTACTGCTGCAGGAGCGTGAGCTCCACACAGGCTTACAGAAAGTGAGAGGTCTACCCGCACAAAAAAAAAAAACACAGTGAGAAGTCAAACTGTTAGCATCACAAGGGTAACGTTACCTAGCAGTTATTAATGGGTTTAAGAACACCGTAGAGGCGTTACCATGTAGGTGTGAGGTTTTTAGGACTGCTTCACGTCTTTGTGTCAGATGTTAGCCGCTGCTGTGTTAGCTCATACTAACCAGACAGATGTTGAACCGACCGGGAGGAGAGCCGACAGTCCTTCAAAGCTGCGTCTATCCTATGCATGGCTAACTGCAGCAACAGAAACTTAACAGATTTTTTCTTATAAGGCCTCTGAATTTATGGCTTAATAGTCTAATTGAGTTCTGGTTCTTCAATAGGTTCATTATCTTCAAATCGCACTTGTTTCGTTTTGTGTCGCTCAATTTACATTCCTCTTATTATGTTTTTCACAACTTTTGTCCATGGAAAGCCAAAAAGAGTTTGCTGTAAGACGCAGTGGAAAAGATGCAATCTGTAAATGCAGGGGGGACAATTTTAGCTGTGAAAAGTTTGATTGCATACAATCGCTGATTTCTAAGTAAATCAATAAGCGCTCTGAAAAGCTCAGTGGGAAGTCTGACTTGAAAAGGTTTTCTTGCTGTTGGAATCTTTATCCCTGATTTTGACAGGATGGTCTGCAGGGGGCTGATGTGTCTGTGGTCCTCGGAAATAATGGAATGGTTCTGAGCACTGAGGAGGAAATGAAAAAGCCCGAGCCTTTATTTTGAAGCATTTCTTTTGCTTCTATGGCTGAGGTAGTGATAAGAGAAAAGAAGAAGGAAAACAGAAATGAGCACAAGCTGGTCCTGAACGTGCTTGTACTGTCAATATGTACCCGTGCATACCTGTCTGAATGTCTGTCCCGCTGTGTTGCGTTTCTACATGTCAGAGAGTCAAACTGCCTGAAGTTCAGTCCAATTTTCTCCGTGTGATGGAAGTCATTACAGCTCTGGCTCACAGCTCTGATTGAAGTCTTTTAGTCACAATGGGCTGGCATGACTTCGTCTGAGTCAGGGTCAGCAGAAGCCGGCTCAGTAATCAGGTGGGATTCAGGAGGGAAGATGTGTTCAATCAGGCACATTCCAGCTACACGCTGCAGGTCACGAAACTGTGAATTTCATGAGCAGCTCCACATATGAATGATGGTGTCAATCACAGTCACTTGCACAGTATACTGTAACTACTGTATGCAGGCATTCATGGGTACAAATACACATGTACAGTATGCTCAGTAAATTCAAGTTAATTCAACTTGCACTTTGTAAATTTTTGTAAAGGTTTTCTGTCTTGAAATGAGTGGATGTACAGCTGAAAGTTAATTTGCCCAATATGTATTATCATTCAACATATTTTTGTTTGAATAAAGAGTAGTATGCATCTTTTTGGACACACTGAGCTCTAAATACCACGTCACTAGTCCACACGGACACTGTATTTATGAAAAAAGTTTGTTTCCTCTTCATTCTCAAAAAAATCCCTGTCATCACAAACACTGTTGTTAAAAATCTGTCCAAATGGAAATGCAAAAACACTATCAGTAATTGCTATCAAGCATGCCAAACCATAAAGCAGCAATATATCTATAATCCAAAAACTACCTAAAGAAGAAGATGGTGCTGGCCAATCAGAAGCCTGAAAAAAAGCTATTACCAGAAAGCTACCTGGAGCAGTGACCTCCACAGATCATTATGATGAACCTGTTTCTCACTATAATGGAAAAGTAACTGTACACTTATGTGTAAACATGTAAAAAGTCCTGTTAGCAAGGTTACAGACAGCAATATCTTGGCTACATACACCACTGCACAAAATACCATCTTACAACTGTCAACAGTCCACACTCTGTCGTTACAATCCCTCTTTACACGTCAACAATGAATACGGAGTTCCTAAAAATCCTCTCCCTGGAGGGATTTTTTTCTTACAAAAGGTTAATTCTCTGTAACCTTAAATGCAGTTTGCATGTGGATGAAAGGCCAAAGCACAAAGACAAAGCTCTGTTTTCAAATACTGTGTACCTGATTTGTGCAGACGAGGCCTCAGCTAACATTGTAACCACAACAGTGCATCTACATACAACCATATGACCAAATGAGGATTTGTGAGAATACATCATGCATAGCAAAGTAAAATCTTATACATACATATACTTAAACTAAGGCCTTATTGACATGGCAACAGCACTGCCACGTCCACCATTGCCTCTTATGCACACTGTCGTCACTTCCATATCGCATTATATTTAATCTGGCATCATGGCCACTATTAATACACTACATACTGTATAATTTTTTTCTTTTCATAATAATCAAAACAGTGCTAACTATGATGAAGGTTAGTATTGCATGTGATAAATTTAGTGGGAGCAGCTTAACGAGGTGTAATTTGCACTAAGTCTGGTGTGAGAGTGGCTCCAACTGCAGCCACAGCTGTGCATTATTTGAGTCAAATGAAGATTTAACTTTATAAACTGAGAAAACATATTGCAATAATGACTGCAGCTTACAATTTTAATTGAACTTGTCTCCTCAAGTTCAGTGAACGTAACTTGGTTTTACAGTAATGACGAAAGATTGTTGTTTTACAGTGTCAGCAGGCAAAAAAGAACAAATACAGAGTGTGAGAGTGATGCTGTGCCTGTGTGATGCTGGAGGAAGTGGCTGTGTGTTTCTGTAGATGGCAGTGTAGCACAGATTTCCTGCAGCTCTCTGTCTGTGTGTGTGAGTATGTGTGTGTATGCTCCTACATATTTATGCCCCTGATAACCAAGATAAATCCTTTTAATGGAAAAATTCCACATATCCCTGAAATAGCAGCACTCTATCTCCCCATATTTAGCTCACTTTTACAAAATGCATGAAGGCCCATACAAATAAATCTTAACCTGATTTGATTCCTGTCCTTGCAAACCGAGTTGTTCTATTAAGTTAAGAGCTTTGACATAAATATAGTTAGAAAAACAGGAGCATTTGTTTGCATGTCTGTGTGTTTTAGAAAACGATTGATGGAAACTGCAAATTCCTCCTCATCCGCTACATCGGACATGTCAGGAAAACAAGCCAGCTCTTTGAGCGAGAATAAACCAAGATCCTGCATTAATTTGCATTCATGTTTCCAGTAAATATATTCCTCTGTATTCTGCAGACAGAGGCTTCACTGTGAGGAGTAAGCTCAAGAGTGGCCACAAGCAAAGAGAAGGGTGCAGGAAAGGGATGAAACACAGAATAAAGGACCAGATTAGAACAACGGAAATAGTAAATTTAGCAGATATGGTATTGATAAGAAAGAGGAGGTTGGATGGGAGGAATGCTGCTGCCAGGAAAGGCTTTGACATGTATCGGAGTGTTGCGGAGGGAGGGGAGGAAAGAGAGGAATGACTTTATGTTGAAAGAAGGAGACGGATGTGACCCGGCGGTTAGTCATGTCCCCTGTGGGGTCCTCAGGGGCCAGCAGCGTCTCTTGCTTACTTTTTCCCCCTTTTTCCCTCTGTCTCCCTTTCTGTCAGGCCTCCTGCACTCTTGTCCTCTGCTCTCCTTCAACATCTGGAGTCTGTTTAGCATCATCAACGCCAGAGCCCCCGCCATGACACCTCTCCTAAAAATGCCTAGGATCAGGGCTTTTTTCGGAGGGTAAAAGGAACAAACAGTTTGACAAGAGGCTCAGTTTGCAAGAGGTTTCTTACAGTGTGGCATCTCACAGAGGTGCCACATAACTCAAGTCAGAAATTTGATGACTTAAGATTCAACAAAATCAAAACGACTAGCAACTCAACCTGGCATTAAAAACCAGTGACTCCTGACTTCAGTAGACTTGAGCCTTTTGACTTGAAAATACTTGATACTGTCCTCAAAGTCAAAGATAAAGAAGTATGTTAAAGCCAGCGATGTAGGATATTACATCAAAGTAGTCTATTGACTGTTTTAGAATAAGTTCTTAACAATGCTGTCCAGAAACTTACTTTAAATTGCCTGCAAAATGTTACTATTGTAGCTTTCCAACAGGTGCTCTGATGTGATCATATCTCTTAGTTATGTTGTAACCCAGGAGGACAGGTGAAGGTTGGGGGGTAGATGGACCGGTAGATCAAAGGTTTTGCCTTCGGGCTCAGCTCCCTCTTCACCACGACAGCGCCCACATCAGTGCTGACGCTGTGCCAAACCACCTACCTTACTCATGGACAAGACCCAGAGAAAAAAGCATTTGTTTTTGAAATATTACTATATTTTTCTTCTGTTAAAACTGAATCACATTTGTTGAGGCCCAGATTGTGATTTCTTCAGGACTCAAAGTTTAGGATTTTTGACTTGACTCAGGACTTGTGTGCAAAGACCTAAAACTTACTTGTGTCTTGCAAAACTTTTTCTTCGTCCCACCTCTGGCATTTCCTCTGGTTTTACACTATAAAAGTCATCATTTGTCCTCATTGCATGCATAACAAATCAGCAGACCTCTCCACTCTAACTCCTAACAGCTTCATTACGATTGACTAAATGCTTTGACATTTTCGTAGCAAGAAAAATCCATAGCTTTAATAAAAAACACCTTCAGTAAGGTATGCCTCATTGTCAGATGCTTTGATGATTTTTGGTCAATTAACCACGAGATTCCAGTGTTTACAGATGCAGCGATACTGAAAGTCAACCACTGTATGCTGCTTCTGGTCTTTCCTGCCGGTGACAACATTGTAAATGAGTTATGTTTAATTGGGAGGTTTTATATAAGTCACAGCCTATTTGTAGGTGCGTGCGTGCGTGCGTGCGTGCGTGCGCGCGCGCGTACGTGCGTGTGTTCAGTGTTTACATGGAGCTGTCACAGTCCCCCCACCATGGCCAAAGGATTAGAGGTGAGCAAACACCTCTGTGAAAGTGTTTAACGTCGGGGCCACGATGACGGATTTTCACGCTGGTCGGTCAGCAGAGGAGCACACCATTCATTTTCTGTTGTCAGAGGAGTGACCTCTGTGTCCGCGCCTGGGCCGTCCCCTGTATGCAGCGGTGGAATGTAACTTAAGTACATTTACTCAAGTACTGAATTTAAGAATGACTTTACTTGAATATTTTCTTTTCATATAACTTTGTACTTTTACTCTTTTATATTTCAGCAGGAAATGTTAAACTTTTAATTCAAACATCTATCTGACAGTTTTAGTTACTGTACAAATTAAGACTTTACATAAAAAAACAAAAAAAGGTTTATGAAATATGAGGATTTGTTATAAATTAAATTACCAACAAGTTTATAAAAGTACAGCTGCAACAATTGTTGATTAATCAATCAGTCGATTCACATAATATTAACTGCCAATTATTCTGATGAAGTCTGAAGTCTTTTTCTATTTTTTTAAAATGATTTTGAGTTTGGGGGGGTATATTAATTCTGTTTATAATTTTAAGTTGTTGCTTTTTAATTTCTTCTTTTTGTAATAATTTTGAGTTTGGGGGTGTTTTCTAGATTTTTGTATTATAATTTTGAGTTTCTAGTTGCTTTATATATTTTTTTAAGTTCTGTGTGTTTTTCCTGTTTTTTTATTTTTAGGGGTGATGGGGGGTATTACATATATTATATAACAGAGTATTTTGTGAGTGGTATTAGTACTTTTACTTAAGTAAAGGATTGAATACTTCGTCTATCACTGCCTATATGTAAGCTCATGGGAAACAAACGATGTCTGGGGGGTCTAAAGTCAGTTTTCTGGTCAACAGCTCAAAGCAGAGAGGAGGGGGGCATGATACAGAATGGGATGTAGATTTTGGGTTTGGGAGTGTTGACGACTGTAAAATGTATTATTGACTTCATATGAAGCATACGTGTGCCATGTGTGTGCTGAAATACCTGATGCGTTATGGTTTGGCTTGAGATGTGCTTCATGTCAGCTTATGCAATGAAAAGAATGGGTGTGCAGTCTGCTAAGCACCTCGTGGGTGTAGATTTTGTGTATGAAACTGCAGTTTGTGTGTGTGTGTACATACTTGGCTGTGGGGGTCCACATGGGAGAGGGCGGGAGTTCCTGGGCACCGGGCCTTTAACAGTAAAACATTTCAGAGGCTGTCCGTCAAAATCCTAATGACTTCAGCAGACCGAGCCTGGATTTTGGCTTTTCCCCACCGCCGACACCAACAGCCATAAAACTCCTGCATGTTTGGAATGCAGAACATGGATCCTGTGGACGAGAAACAGCAACACAGAGATCACACACAAACCAGAAAACACTGCGGCTCACACAACGACCTGCTCGGAGCTATTTTAATATATGAGGTGCTGTTATGTCGAGCAGCAGACTGTGATATTTGTTTGCACACAGTCAGAACGCCGACTCGTGCGCATGAATTCTCATTACGTTGGTTTTGTCAGAGTGATGTGCATCCAGAGGGTCGGGATGCTGAATGATTCATCGGGTGGTGTAAGTGACAGCGTTTACAGGAGGTCATACCAACAGACCAGTCCTCCTGACCTTTGACCTCTGACCCATAGAGGCTAAAGGAAGGGTTAGTTTACCAAATCAGAAGACAGAGAATAACCAAAGAACAACTAAAGAACCGAGCATCAGTAACACCTCATTGAACTGAGGATGTAGTTTGCTCTTAGAAATAGAAGTCCCAACTAGAACCACATAGGGTTCTTTGGTCCTACTATGTTCGCCCATTTGATAGAATCTTTTACCGAGGTTTCATGTGTAACTCTTTCAGAGGGTTCTATATAGAACTTAGGGGTTATATCTTGAAAAATCTGTGAAACCTTTAACCCCGAGACCCAGACGAGAGGTTCTGCAGAGAACCCTTCAACGGAGTAACGGAGTGCGCTTACATAAACATGAATAACCTGTTTATGATCGGGTTTTTGGAGTATTGTTAATGTGTTTGAGCATTAGTTCTAGTTCTTAAACTGACTCTGTTGAAGATTCTTGGAACCTTGGTGGTCTTGAGTGAACCAGCTCGCGTTGCCACCAGTTTTGCATGCAACCAAATGGTTCTGGATCCCTTCAGGAAGACTTTGTGAGGAACCCTTATTTCTAAGAGTGAGATGAGAGGGGGGTTTAGGGGGCAAGAAAAAGCTGGAATAAGTGGATATAGAGAGATTAAGACACAAAAAGCATAGTTAATGGAAGTCTACAAAGGTTGCAGTTACAAAAAAAGTGAAAATGGGAAGTTAAAGAGACTGTATCGACAGAGACAGAAAATGAAATGCCTGTGAATGTTAACCCCCCCCTCAACAAACCATGACAAATTCCCCAGCATGTGTCCATTAAAGTCCCTTATCTTAGCCCACCTCCTACACAGAGGGTGGAGGTGGAGTTAGGTTACTAAGATGACCCCCCACATGGAGTTGGCATGCAGCAGAAATGGTGCTCTGACTGTGTTTAACCATAAAAAAAGTCACATGTAAATCCTCATTTCACCTTCAGAAATTAAAGGAAAAGATAGAGTTCTGCCATTAAACAGCATACTCTAACACTTTCAGTAGAGTTTCAAAATGTGATGATCTTTATTGAGCAAGAATGTCATCCAAACTTTCCCACGTCTGTACATTAAAAGGTATGAAGAAGTCATTACCAACTGGACATGAGTTTTCCTGCCAAAGCGATGGTTTTAATCTCACTGCGGGCCAAATGTCAGGTCAGGCTGATCGAAGAAGTGACACAGATGATTCGGAGCGCCACAGAGGTCATTGTCATTTGTAGCTGGTCCCCGTCCACTGTAATAGGTCAGCTCCCCAGGAGCCACCACAGGCACACAGACCTACACTGTCACCATGGAAACCAGACGGCCCAGGAGGGATTAGACATGATGAGCTGTCACGTCTAAGATGAGTACAATGGGTTTATGAAAGTGGACTGTCACTGGTAGAGGAGAATGGGTGTCGGGGGGCCAGGTGAAGGTAGTCTCATCAGCAGTGAGTGTGCGTTTCTTTCTTACAGTTAGATGGGTGTCTTTTAAATGGAAGTAGCCCCCTTTTTTTCGCTTTAACTTAACATTATGAGGAGTTGATTGCACAATCTAACAGCTATAGAATAATCACCCCATCAGTGTTTGATTGGCAGGTTTCCTACACATTCATTTATTTGTGGCCACCCGCCACGATCGAAACATCTTCCACCACATATTGATTATATATTTTTGGAACAGGAATGTTCATTATGAGTGCTATTGGAATATATATACCACTTGGTTATGCACAGCACCCCACTCTCAGAGCACAGAGCGTACTCTGGGCACAGACAGAGCAGCAGAACTCCAGGCACAGTGAAAAAGAAACATGGACTTGCAACCCCACCAAAACCTTCTTACTTACAGATGTTTTATATTAATGTTTTGTTGGACAGAAAACAAAGAGTGATTTGGTTGTCTTCATGACAGCGGCACCAACAATAACACCATATGGAAACACTAATTGAAGGGGTGAGGGGAATGCGAACTTTGTTAATATTGTATTGCAGCTTATTCAACGGGGGACACAATCCCAGCTGGAAAAGCAGCGATGTCTCTTTAAAAAACAACCACTTTCATGTGAAAAAACACCCACATTTGGGTGAAAAGCCACGGAAACACAGCAATGACTCACAAAAAACAACCAGTTTTGTTATCTGATGGTCTCAAACAGGTCTGCAGTTTGGCAGGCATCTCGCCTTGGTGTTACGCCATCCGTCATCCCCATTCCCAGCTCATATACAATGCCACTTAAGAAACATTGATATGATAACATATTAAATATGATAATATATTTCTGGTTTGAAGGATTGTAGAATACCAACATTTCCTTGTAATGACTGGACTGAGATTTTTTCACTTTGAAAGTTTGGAAGGGATCTTTAATAAAACTGCTCTTTTATATGTTTATATGTATGCAATGTTTTCAGACAGACTCAAAAAACTTTGAGCCTGTTCTGAAAGCACAAAGAAATGACTGACATAAAATGATATTCAATCTGGATCTTCAGACACAAAAAAGTAAATAAGGTATTATATGTGATATGAAATAATTTCAGTTTACTCTGCTTAAACAGAGAAGATTACAGTAGATATTGCTTTTAGAAAGCTGGGCAGTTGCTACCAGAGCAGCTTCAACAGGGAAAAACTAACTTTTACTTTAAGGCCTTCTCTTTTGTTTTTGTTTTTTAACTTGAGGCAAAATAGTAACATCCTCAGTTATATCCTGGATCTAATACCCTTCCTCCCATTTGCCTTGTGGACATGTCACATGTTTTGTTTCCACGAGAACTCACTGAAAATGTTTGTTTTGCTTACAAAAACCTCACTAATAAAATGGTGCGTGTGAGACAGCAATACTGCACTGACATGCAGATCAGGCTGACAGCGTCACAATGGCTGTTTTCTTAACGGGACTCGCTGAATGAAAGGCCCCAGAGGTACACACACACCCCCAGGTTAAAAAAGACATCACGTTGTCATTGGACTGGTAAATGAAATTCTATTGGTTTGCTCTGAGAAACAATTTATCGATTCACCGACCACACTCCTCACTGAGTCAACAAAAGCACCGCCAGCTTCAGTCTCTCGGCCATAAACAAGCGAGGGAAATGACACGTAAAACTATTACAACAAAAATATAATATCATCTAAGGCCAAATGCATAATTGCAGGCCATGGGTGACAGCTGGGGTACATCACATTGTTTCTGGATAGGAGAGAAGGTGAATCATGTTCCTGTGTTTCCACGTGACGGAGATAGAGGGCAGTGTTTGTCTTTTCAAGTAGAGATGGTCTCACAGGAAGCACAGAGCAGAGACAAGCTTCTTATAGATAAACAGGGATCAGGGAGATGATCAGTGAATCATTAACAGCAGCAGGAAGAAAAACAAAACATTTAAAAGGTGTTCCCATATGTGCATTTGCCCAAATATACAAAAAAGTCCCCACAATTACCATGCACATGTTATTACATCCTACAACATGAATTTAATATCATCCAAGCCTTTCCATAATCTCTTTATCTACTGCACAGTGCTGGGTGGAGTATTCTTATTGTGTTTGAATCTCTAACAGCACTTTGTTGATCCTGACAATGATTAGCTACCGTAATTGCTACTTACACTTTTGTCTCCTTTGAAGAGACTCATTTGAGAGCGTCTTAAGAATAGTCTCGAGTGCATCTGTCTCTCTCGAGGAGTTAAGAGTGGTGTGGTTTTTGTAAGCTGCCTCATTTACCCTGAGAGTGTGTGTCTCCGGCGAGCTCTCTGCTTGCGCTCCAGCCCGTCGAGAACAATGCTCGACTGCAGACTTTGATGTAGAACCAACTTGGAAATAACATTGGTTTGTCCAAAAGAAAGGTTTGTTCCACTTCAAATGTTTGCTGAAACTGTCACTGTTGACATGTTCTGTTCTGGAGCCGGATCACATGTGGCTTTCAATTGTTAAAACTGCTGTTTTTTATCTATTTATATTGGGCCTGTGTTCTACAAACACTGATCAATGACGTCATGTTTTGTTTGCCATTTATTTGGGAACGCAAATGAGCTGTAACGGCTTTTTTTAATGGTCTAGTGTATAAGATTGAGGAGGATATAGTGGCAGAAATGGAATATAATACATAAGTATGTTTTCTTTAGTGTATAATCACCTGAAAAAAGGTATTATCATGTTTTTGTTATCTTAAAATGAGCCGTTTATATCTATGAAGGGAGCATGTTCGTGTCTACAGAGCCATGTTGAATTGGCATGTTTCGAGAGTAGCCCTGAACATACAAACCAAACACTGGCTTTAAATAAGGGCATTTGGATTCCTGTGTTGGCCAACATAGTTAGCAGCCCTTCCATGATGAGAGTATTGGAAAAACACTGATTTTTTATTGTGAATTATTATGTTATTCAGTATTTTTACTGGTTTGAATTCTATAATTCATTTGTTTTGGAGAGGAAGAGACCTCTGCAGATAATTTGTCCCCCAGTAAAAATCTCCTGAACATCTGGAACTTAAGTTATCAGCACATTAGCAGGTCCATCTGTAACATAATACTGCTTTATTCAGTGTTTTTATCCATTTAAGTCACCTGGTCTGTTTGTTCTATAGAAGAAAAACCTCCATGAATAAATTAGCTCCCGATTAAAATCTCCTGAACATCTTGATATTAAGTTATCAGGAAAAATGAGCATACATTAACAGGCACTGAGTGAGTGGCCTGTCTGTGACGACCAAACAGCGTGATTTTTAAAGTGCTTTATTCAGTGTTTTCACTGATTTTATCACCTGGTCTGTTTGTTTTGAAAAGAAAGAGACTTTTGCAGATAATTCAACTCCTGGTAAAAACTTTCTGAACAGTGAACACTGAAGGAGGAGTCTGCAATCCTCACCACTAGCTGCCACTAAATCCCCCTAAAACTTTAACTTAGCTTCCAAGTTCAATAAATTGTAGGTAATGCAGCTCAGTGCTGGGTCGGGCAACACGCGGTGTGTTTCACCTACAAATGACCTTAACTGACAACCAAATCCCCTCACTGCATCCCCGCGAACAGATTAGCAATCAAATCCCCCTCTGTGTGCCGCCTTGCCTCTTTCTCAGACAAGACAAATGTGCGACCATGACAGCCAGTGTGACATAATAGGGTTTTGCATGTCTCTGAGCTAACGTGCATGAAGACTGAGTGTGTGTGTGTGTGTGTGTGTGTGTGTGTGTGTGTGTGTGTGTGTGTGTGTGTGTGTGTGTGTGTGTGTGTGTGTGTGTGTGTGAGTGTGTGTGTGTGTGCGCACACGTGTATGTTTTCCAGTAGGTGGGTATGATTACAGCTCATGTCTTGATTGGATAGAGTTGCGAGTCTTTTGATGTGTCAGCCAGACGTTGAGAAGAACTCCACTGAGTGATTTATGAAGGTGCAGAAACACACACACACACACACACACACACACACACACACACACACACACACACACACACACACACACGCACGCACGCACGCACGCACGCACGCACGCACGCACACACACACACACACACGGCCTCCCTGCAGAGAGGCACAGTAGTAGACAGGACGCAGGCCAGGCCTGTGTTGTCCGATGGTGCAGACTAAACAGTAAACAGACACCTCACTGGGTAGAGTCAAAGTTTACAGAATTTCCCATCTGAATTACCCAAAACTGCAACAACATAAACAAAATCTCATGCTTTCCACATGACGGTAATTCATTCATATTTTTAAAAAAAACAACAAAAAACCTGGGAAATGCCCTTTGAAATACATTCCCATTGTTATTTATAGACATAAGTGTTTGGGACTGCGTCTGTAATTACAGAGAAATGTGTCATGTTGTAAAATGACTGGCACACTGACAGAATCTATAAGCTCTAAGTGTAACTGTGCTCGATGTATCTGTGTAATTCTTGTGTGTGATGTGTGTCAGCCGAGTCTTTGTGGTGCGGCCTGTATAATAGGAGGATCTGGCTTTATAATGGGACCCTCTCTATGAGACCTGGCCCACTGCCAGCAACCCCAAATGCCTCTTACTGGCTGTTGGTTTAGCCGTTGATCCCTGAAAGTGGCGGTGGAGGATCGTGGCCGTATTGGCCCTCGTATAAATCACAGGATATGGGTGGTTTTACTGTGGTTGATGGTTTTTATTTTACATCTCTACAATGGGCTCAGGCTCTCTAACAAAGCTGAGATGCTTTTTATTCCTGCTTAAAATAGTCCTCCGTCTTCAGATAGGCCTGTGAGCCGGCAGGCCACAACACACGACATCTTTAATGTTTCTTTTTGTGTCGTGTTCGTTATTCTCAGACAAGCATACAACGGTCTCCCCGAAAACAAAGTCCGCTCCTGATTCCCTCTTATCCATTCATACCAGCCTCCTACACACTCAGTCACAGACAGACAGGCGGGCACAGACGAGCTGAGATTATAGCAGTTGGGGCTCACGCTCTCTAATCAGAAGCAGAAGTAAAGATGTTAGTCGCAGCCAAAGAAAGCTGTGTGACACTCGCTGGCACACAGAACATGGAAAATGTTTTGTGCTCATAGGCTGCTTCCTTTTCGTTGAGATGTGCTCCTCGGGAGTTTAGAGCTGCAGCTAGACTGACATATCTGGGAGGCAGTACAGAGCTGTACATTTCCCAAGAAGTGCTTGAGGTAATTAAGAAATGATGTAATACGTATAGAAAACTAACTTTGTAAAACTGTCTGAGGTATTTGCATTGATAGAGCAGCTAAGGAGATAACGCCAGGGTTTGGTTTGACATCTGACCTTTGACTTATCCTTCCTGCACAACATCTTCAGCTCTGTGAGGCTGTACTTTGGCACAAAGTTAACATGCTAACGTGCTCACAATAATGTAAACATGCTGCTCTTTAGCAGGAATAATGTTTACTTTGTTTTTTTGCTTTTAATGTGTGAATAATATTTACATATCCTATTGTGTTCTACTCTGTGATTGTTTTAACTTATGTAAAGTGTCATTGAGTACCACGAACAGCACTGTATTAATAAAGCGCATTATTATTATTATTATTATCATCACATACATCCACTTACACAGTGTCTACACAGCGTGAGTCGCAAAATCAGCATGTTATGCCTTTAATAAAACAATACACTAGCAGACTTTTAAAAGACTTAAGTCTGACACCCTCTCACATCTAAAGAGTGTGATTTTTTTAGTCACACTAATATTTTGCAAAGACTGGGGATCTTGCAGAGTCACTTTTTGCAAAATTAAAGCTGGATTCCTTTTGAGATTAATTTCCATCCTACTCCTGGGGGAAAATATTACACCAAACTCTTTTAAAGATAATCAACATATCACCAATTCCTTATGTCCACAAAAACACAACTCTGACAGTCTTCTTAGCAATATTGCATCAATATAATCCATAAAGATAAACTGTATTTGTGTACAAACTTTATATTTTGGATTTTGTGGCTTCCAGTCTACGTTGGTTAGCTGCACTATTTTAGTGAGAGGACACTATGGGAATGAGGGGTGAACTGTTTAAAAAATTAAGATTCTCACTAAAATAAGTGCAGCACAGGGGGTCGGATACACGGCAAATTAAATACTGACTCTTTAAAGAAAAAAACCTCTTTCTTATATAACAAGATAGTGATCTTGTTCTTTTTTAAAAACAATAAAAACAAGAATTTATCTCATTACTTTAGAAAAATGAGAGCAGATTGCTTTTCATGAAAACGTTTTTTCAGAATACAGAGATAATAATCTTGTTAATTCAGAAAAAAATAGGCAAATTGTTCTTTTTCTCAAGTATTTTTTCCATAGTTTGTCCATCACAGAGTTGTGTTTATGAGGCATGTCCATTGGTAGAGCAACACATCACATCTGACCTGACGACACCCGCACTGATTTGGACCTCTGACTCCAATTTACCAGCGAATGCCTTGCTTCCAATTCCCCTATGACAGCTAAGACTTAAACCCAATGTGAATCACATTTGCTAAATACATATTTATATGCAGAATTTCTCTCTATATATATTCTAGAGAAACTTCCAAATCCATTATATGCAGCCCCCAGCACATGAGCCCCAAAAAAGACCTTAATTTCCATATTTGGGAAAATAAAATAAAAAAAAATCTCTAACTCAAACTTTCTACACTGAGAACTGGCAGAGGTTGACAGATAAAATGGTAGATTTCATCCCATCTCCTCTCATCAGGCCCGGAGGCTTATCCCGCTCGTAGAGCCGCTTCGCTGTGTGAGGGCGGGCAGATTCGCCACCCTCAGCCCCATCCTCGCTGTAATGAAAAGTGTTATGAATGTATATGTCTTAATTCTCTTCTACTAATGTCTGTGGGTGGCAAAATTAGGGTGGGCTGTGCTGGGGCCACTTAAATAGAAAACCGTGTCCAGTTTAACCGAGCTGCTCTAAGCCGATTTTTTAAGGTCACATTGGCACCAATGGGGGATTAGTTTGGTTCAGATCAATGTCTGATTGGGATCTTTCTCTCTGCCATTGCCTCCCTCTGTCCTGAAAGAATGCAGCCAAAGTCTTGCGATTTGTACTTGGGGAGAAGAAAGGCTCTCCCCTCCCATGGAGGACAAAGACACACATTAGCTCAGTTTTGCTGTTTTTTTCTCCTGCAGCAGTAAAGCTCCCAGCCAAAAGGATCAAACGTATGAAGACATGACCAGTGATGGCACCCCACTGCAGCTGCTGTAGCTACTGTTGCGCAGGATGTGTGTATGTGTGTGTGTGTCCAATATGTGTGTGCATTTTCTTGTGCGTGTGTGTTATGTAAAGAAAAAGAAGAAAACAGGTGGCTTTAGCAGCCAGTGCATGCATATGTTGTGAATGTATTGCTGAAAACATTTTTGGGCTTATGAATTTTGTCTCTGAACAAGTGGTGTCCACATTAGTCAAATGTTTGTCATGTTTCCCACAGGACTTTAACATAACTTAGTGTTGAATTTAACCTTGACTGCGGTCAACGCCGCCCACTGACAACCTGCATCGCTTTATACAGTAAATCATGTTAAACTAATCCAGTCACCAGGATATTCGCTGTAATTCTTGACATTTTAGAAACACAAATTGCAGGTTTGTGCAAAGGGTCATTTTCAAAACTATAGATTTTTCAGAAAGTGATGAAATACTTACAAAATATTTGGCAAAAAGGGGATTTTAGCTCATAGTACGTGCAGTCAGTGGTTAGAATAGCCAAAGATCAACTCAAATAAAGACAAAAAATCCTTTAGTGAGTTCATTAGTTAAAACTGCCATCTTGTTGCTTTTACATGAAAATCCACAAGTAAAGGTAATAAAGTGAGCATTTTTATGATGTATTTGCTTCGTTCATCATATAGTTTGCTGAACAACCTATTTATGAGAGAAGGAAAGAATGGAACATACACTGATTTAATATGATTTGGATAAATTGTGAAGTGTATCCAAATGTTAAAATTGTGTCGTTTCCTCTCGAAATTAGGTAATGAATAAATCATACGCTATTTTAAAGCAACTCCTTGAGTTATTTACTCAAAAAAAGTTAATGGTTACAGAACTTTCTTCATTCCAATATAGAACCTTTTCCATAAAGGCCCTTATTTCTCTTAAGTATTACTTTCATGTTGGTGAATCAATTAAGAGAATACAAAAGAAATATCAGAGCTCCTCTGAGCTTTGATTTTGAAGTTTTGATCCAACAAAAGTCTTCAGATACTTGTGCACACAGCTACTTTCGCCTTTTGTGAGGAGATTACATCACACTCAAAAAACTCATAACATCACATTTGATGTGAATGTGTGATCCAAGTGTTTTTTTTTTTGGTAAACCTCATATTTGTTCAGACAAAAGGTTAGAGTTCATCAGCGGGCATAAAGCATGGGGGGATAATTACTGGTGTACATGGAGGAAGAAATGTTTCTTTGTTCGTCTGCATCTCTCATCACAGCTCAGTCTGTCATTATCCAATCAAAGAGGAGACCGACTAAACAAACAGGGCAGACCATAATTGACGACGAAGCTGCAAAGTAATCTGTAATTCCGTCTGTTCTCCCACCAAAACCAACGTCATTATTTAAATAAAAGAGCGAATCAGAAATGTGTCAGGTGATTTGTCTTTTTCTTTCCTCTGTTCACACATCGTGTGATTTACGCTGGCACATCCGGCATAAATAAACTAGTTTACACAGAGAGGTTCCCAGCAAACACTGAAAATAAACACAGAGGGAAGCACAAACATCAAGACAGAATATTTGATATAATTGTTTTTCTGGAACTTGAATACATTTGGCACTCGCTTTTGAATTATTGAAATTGCTTTTTTTTAAGAGTTATCCTCAAATGATGCCTAAATCAACACCACTAACAATTTCCTTCATTGGAAAAACACTGTGAGAGTGCATTGTCCATGCACATTTGAGTTGTTATTATCTGCTGACACAACAGTCTCAAGTGACTTCCTACAAGTGCGCTACAAGAATCTTGAGCGTACTTCGTCTGCGGCTGCAGAATGGACTCTGCTCCCCTTCAGTTAAAGGCCATTGAGAACCTCAGCAGCTGGGAGTGTTTGTCTCCTTGTAGTACGCTGCTGAGGGTTAGTTAAATGAGGGTCACAGGTCAGAGGTCAACCGGCCCTGGTGTTCGAGTAGTTTTAATTGACACGGAGCCAACCACCTCAGGCAGTCACCTGTGACATTAGTTTTGTGGAGCCCATCGCACATGTCTAGAGGAAAACACTAAAAACATTTAAGGACCGTTTCCTGGCAAATCCAAAGCTAACAGAACTACAGTTACAGTCATTTGTTTCAAACAGAGCAAATGACTGGAAAATTCTGGGCAGATAAACATGTAGTTTTACTGCCTGAAACTGCACAAATCACAGAAGTAACGGGCGCATTTGTTTTTTGTTATTACAAGAAAGAGTTTTCCGTCTGCAGAAGCAGAATTAGTAACTTCAGTGATCATAGCTCTGGATTTTATCTGGTACAAATATAGGCAGAATTTCAGGAAGGAAGATGCACTTGTTTTCTTGTTTTCCTGCAAGTCAGACTAGCATTATTATTGCTACGACCCTCTGTTTCTCACTGGAATTCCATGCATCATGTTAGCTCATGGTGCAAGGTTGACAGGCTTAGCATGTGGTAAAATGTTTTGAAAATGGAGATAGGAAAAGTGCTGCATACAAATTTGCCTTTAACAATATTTTGACTGCAAGTCACCTCACCCATGAATACTAAGAAACCTTTAATAAGCTATTATGATTGTTGCGATGTGTTTTCTACCCTCCTGCTGGGGGTGCATCCTTGATTGTTTGCAATGTAAACACTAAACCTTCTATTCACACATCCAGCTGATACAGAGCAACATCAGCTTTCATTTAGAGTCTGTCCAACGTTCACACTCCTTTTAGCTGTGTTTTTGCTTCCCAGCTGCTACATGCTTCACAATGTTTACTAGGTAGCGGCTAACTTTGTCTGCCAACTGGTAATGGGCAGGTAACACCCAGTTACGCCCAATTTATCATAACTTTTCTTTTTACAGATGCCTGCTTAGGCCAAAAACACCCTATTAGAGTAGCAAGAGTGAACCAAAGCAGTCAAGTCACAGGCATGAAAACCAAAACACTGAGTTAAAAGATGCTATAAACTGCAGAGTTGAGCAATCTCTGTGGGTTCATCACTCTGAGCATCATATTCACATACAAGTAGTTGTGTTCATATGCTTACAGACTCTTAACCCTCTATGGTACCTTGTTGCCTCTTGGTAACATACCCGCTTTTTTGCTGTTTACACTCACACAACACACCCTCAATTACTTTAAGTAGAGCCAGGACCCTGTAGCACTGTATAAATTGTAACATGACTTTCTGCAGGCCATGCTGAGTCCCTTTTTCGAGGCCTTCCTCACATTGTTCAGCCCCATTAACTTAATTTGAAAAGTGATTAACAGAAAATTGCTAAAATGCAAATGCTGCCGTGTAACGTCGTACCGTTACAAAATCCCATCATGACAGAAAAATTTTGTTTTGAAAATGTCTTTAAAATATGTTTACTTTATCGATTTTCTGAACAAAAATCATTGAAAACATTGTTTCTTCAAGCATCATAATGCATACCATAGAGGGTTAAAATACCATCTTCACAGGCATCAGACTGGTGAAAAACTTTCAGCCACCCTCTACGGTGTTAGGTAACCGAGAAAGCCCTTGAGGAGGACATATGATTGGGGTTAAGTGTTTCCTCTGGTAACTCAGTGTTTGCTTCTGTAATGTTGCACTGAGCCTCACTACAGGCAACCTAATAATGTACACAGCTGCTGCAAGTCAGAGCTTTCCTCGGAACAGCAGCCTCTGCTGGAGGCGAATCTCTGATTGCCTAATTATGTTAAGAGTCAGTGTAGATGAAATGGTCTGAGAGGTCATTATGCCGAGATACTTCTCACAGAGCTACAGGGCAGTGACAGATGGGTTTGTGCTTCTGTGAGAGAAAGTTACAGAGGGGGGACAGACGAGGCGGAGTAAACAAATTATAATTACGGTATAACTGACTAAAACTAAAGGGGAAGTAACAATGAAATAAAACTGAAAATACAAAAGTATGATGCTCCAAACAAGAGGTATTACACCTTGTCCTGTGGTACAAATGTACAAAACAGGATTCCAGGTGGAAAAGATTTGTCTGTTTACTTGGTCTGATGATGCATTTTTCCTAAAATCATGAGTTATGAATATCATTAATTGAAATGGAAATAATTTCACAGAATCAAGGCCATCAGCACGATGACCTCGTAACTCTTAAACTGATGATTTTAACCGATGTCACAGGACAATAGAGTACATTGTGGATGTGAAAAATAACATTTCAAAAAGATCATTCATCTCTTGAAGTGAGATGATATTTCTCCTGAATGTGTGGTCCAAAACATTCAGTTTAGTACACAACTTATTTCTGCACACTGCGCCCTACGACACAAATGATTACAGTCCCATTAGTCTAATTACAGCCTACGTTCAAGTTCCACCCAGTTAGCCTCAGCAGTGTCAGTAAGCAGCCTAGATATCTAAAATATCATGAATTCAAATGCTCAATCAGAAGTTTAAGAGGTTGAGGTGGAGTGTTCTTTAATAAACTATGACAAAACTGGATGAAGAGTGGATTAGACAACTGCGTATCAAAGTTTAATTACACGAAAAATCTGGAACAAGCATATTTCACAATAAACTAGTGTGTCAACACTTCTCTAAACAAGTCAAATTGTTTGTTGTTGCCTTCTGAAAAAAACTAAACACGTATGAACATTATCTGATCTGCAAACTCTACGGTTAATTTTACGCCCAATGTGTTCAACCCTGTCTCCCAAAAATTAAGTCTGTATACTTAACTATTCATAATTATGTTGTGGAAAGAACATAACTGTTGCCTGTACTACGCACACACACACACTGTTTCTTTGAGTTAATGAAACATTACGTTTATTTACCTTGCTGGATTCGTAGGATGCGGTCGGATCAGAAGGTTGACTATGGCACCAGAATCCCGGTTCGGGTCCAGGCTCCTGTGGGTAGGTTCAGGCAACAAAAAGACTTTAGATTTATGGTGTAGCTGAGAAATATATCAACATTATATCAATATTTTCATAAGGACAAGATACCATCATAGATTTTGGATATCGTAATATTGTATGTGTTGTTTTTTCTTGGTTTTAAAGGCTGCAATGTAATTTTCCGAACTTAACAAACTGTTCTAGCTGTTCTACTGTTTGTTAGTCATTATATCCAAATTACGGGTGATTATTCATCAGAAATCTCATTGTGTAAATATTTTATGAAAGCACCAATGGTCAACTCTACCCTGTCATTGTGATATTAATATCAAGGTATTTGGTCAAAAGTATTGTGATATTATGTCCAGCCCCGAGGTTAAGGAAAGATCATGATTTCAACAAAAAAGGGAAATAATTAAAAAATAATGCTGAAGTCACTAGTAGAAAGTACAATGCAAGACTGCCTATTTTGGTGGAAAACTAATGAAAAATGTAGTATTTTTATATAGTATTTTTGTTGAAATGTTTGGTACCTGCATTTTTGCAGTTTACCTGGTACATTAATAAGCAACACTTTGTTAATATGTTTACAGAAAATGCAATTGCTTCAACATTACATCTCCCTCAAAAACACATTTGTTGTTTGCAATGAGTAAACATCAGTCCTTGGAGACAAGGTTGATGTGCTGAAGGGAAAGATTGTGATCTTGTTTAAAAGAAACCCACAAACTGTTTGTGTAGGAAACAGTATGCAAACAGTGTTCTCTGATTCGAAGGCAAACACCTTGTTTACCCAGCCATCCTCTCTGAGAGCTTTTGGGGAAGCCAACACCAGACAACAATGTCTGGTGTTGGCTTGCTTGCACGGGGTTCGGCAAGTTAAGAAAGGACTGTGGTCACAGGTAATTTAAATGTTAATTGTAGATCTGTGACTGGATGCGAATTCCACTTTAGAAAGTCAGACTTGACGTCAGCACCTTGACTTTCACACCTGAACTTTCCACCTTAATTACACACTGTTAAAGACAAACTACTTCCTGCACTGACACAGAGCATATCAGAGCATAAGTCCAAAAACAGAGTGCTGGGGCTAAGATATGGCACATAAATACAAGTTTTAAATACATGTGATCTTTTGTTTTGACATTGTGTCAAAAATATACTGAACTATGATCCCAAAATCACAAATTAAACATTATCTTGAATTTTGTGTTTTGTTACACATCTAATGGCTGCTGGACACAATTTTCTTATTGAGGGAAAAAAAATGTTTGTTTTACTCATGGGCTAGTTTTTTGGGTATGAAAAGCAAAGATTGACAGTGCACCTGTGGGCTGCCAATGAAGGAGTGACCCTGAAAAAAGAGAGGGGGAAGAAGAGGGGGAGCAGCGGCCCAAGAGGTTCCTCAGCTCTGCAAACCACTTCAGTTCTCACTTGAGTGCCTCTCTTTGGGCCTTAACCCACACGGACCCCCACCTAACCGCTTCAGATTGAAATTCCTCCACTCGGCAAGACCCTGTGCTCCCCTCCTCCCCCAGCGCTCGGCACACACCGAGGGGCATTCAAAACGCATTAACACCAAATCAATGGGAAACAGTGAAAAAAGCAAAAAAAGAAAGAGAAAAATCTCCTTAGCAACATAATCTAGACGGCCTGACGAGAGGAGGAGTGAAAAGAAAAGAAAAAGAGAGGGGCGGTGGTGCCGTTTAGGGAGGGAAGAAGAATTGGACACAAAGCCTGGGCACACAGACTGCGACAAAATTGAAAATTAACACAGAAGAAACTGTTCCCTTTTTTCAAGGGAGCACAATCAGCTACATTAAACCGGAGCCAGGCCCCTCCTCCTCGCCCGGCCTTCCCTCGCCTGCGGACAGAAGCTCCTGTGGGACTTTGCTCTGTTTCAGAGAACTGAGGAAGGTAGTTACCAAAGATAAATGTTGGCAACATGCATGATTACCATAAAACATGACAAGTCGCACTTAAGTTTGGTCTCATAACACAGACAACACAGACCAGGGGTGTCACACTCATTTTAGTTCGGGGGCTACATACAGCCCAATTTGATATCAAGGGGGCCGGACCAGTTACACCATCAGATAATTGAAAGTTAACCAAACTTTTATACAGTAAAAATTCTTGATTTTCAGTACTGGTGTAGTTTGAGATGTCCTGAACTCAAATATTTCAGCCATTGTCAGTAATTATAAAGCATTGTTTTTTGGGTTGTTTTTTTTTAGTGCCTCAATTTTCAGATTTGATGTAATTTAAAAAAAAATATGTATTGTATGTATGTTTGAAATAATTCAAAATTTATACAATTAAAATGCTTGATTTTTGTGTCCGTATATAATCTGAGAAACCCTCAACTGAAATGTACCATGTATCTATTCAACTTTTATTTCCAGCAGCCCCAAAAATCAAAGAATAAACACATTTTCCTCACAATTTAGTGGTATTTACCGTTTAATTTGTTTGAGATAAAATAAATTGGGATCTAGTATTAATGTTTTCTTTGAAACTTCACACTTTGAAAAGTCACACAGAGGGCCGGATTGGACCCTTTGGATCACCGGTCCCCGGACGGTGTGATTCCACTTCTGACCACCATGTAAAATTTGCATCAGAGTCTGCTGTACTTCCTGGGGGCTTGTTCTATATAGTATAGTTTGTGACATCACAATTTCAGGGAAGTCCTGAAGGCTCGTTTCAAGTTTTTGTAAACAACAGATTGTATTTATAATGCATTTTACATTAGAAACAATTCTCAAAGTGCTAAACAAACGGACTTCATTTCTCTGTGGATTGAGCGTTTTCTACAATTAATCACATTTAAAGGAGTAGTAGTCCATTCTGGTAGATATTTGTAGCTGACAGAATGGCCTACGCCACATTTAATTACATTTATACAAGAAGCAGTCCGCTCTGAAGGATATTTGTACCTAACAAAATGACCTACACCACATTTAACTACATTTATACAGGAAGTAGTCCCCTGTGAAAGATATTTGTACCTGACAGAATGACCTATGCCACATTTAATTACATTCATACAAGAAGCAGCCTGCTCTGAAGGATATTTGTACCTAAAAAAATGACCTTCACCACATTTAACTACATTTATGCAAGAAGTAGTCCTTTCTGAAAGATAATTGTACCTGACAGAATGACCTTTGCCAAATTTAACTACACCTTTACAGGAAGTCATCCATTTCGATACCTATTTATACCTGACAGAATAAACTACTCCACCTGACAGAATGGCCTCAATACTTGAACAGTGTTCATATAGCACCTATTCCTGCTTTATATATATTTTTAAAACATGGAAATCTGGCTTTTTACAACATGGGACATGCAAAAATTATTGTGAAAGATGAAAATCTTCATGTGAATCCTATAAATGGCGTGTCTTTGCAGACCTTATCTGCATGTCCACAAACACTGTGGGATTTAAATTGTCTCGTCTAGCCTTTAGACAAACACTTAGTCTGGCTTAATGATCTCAGGCTCTACGTCTGGCAGGACAATGCAAAAGTCCCTGAGAGAGACTGTCGGTCAGTCTGTCTGTGTGAGCTGAGAGAAGAGAGATTAGATGGTGATCTCAGTCTGGCTGAACTTACATAAAGAAGTTATGGTAAAAAAATGCTAAATGACAATGTTTCGAGGAACCGCATACACTGTGAATGTTTACCGGCCAGAATTGTGTTAATTTGTGTATATTGAAGGGCAATTAGCATGGAGCAAGAACTCTGGCCACCAGCAGCCCTGTAAATGACCTTTGACCTCCACTACATGATCAGCCCATTGAGAGGAGGGCCTGCTTTAATTAGGAGGTCATTAAGAGCCAACCTCAACACACCATGGGACCACATAAAGCCGGCGCTCACTCCAACCTGCAATCCCAAAATCTGCACTGTGACTTCCATTCAGACACAGCTGACTACTCCATGAAACTACACTGTCTTGTATAATTTAAATTTCAGGTCATTTCATGCATGCAGCCGAGTGAAATTGTTTAGTTTGTGTTCTCTTGAAAAAAAAAAAAGTTTCTCAGTGTAAGAATAAAAATGTCATGTTTGGGCAGAATAGTTAAAAAATAAAGTGATGAAAACAAAGCAAAAAAATGAAGTTTTCCTTTTTCGACATTTCATCACTCCTGGGAACAGCATCTACATGATTGGCTAAAAGGTAAAAAGAAGGTTACACTCTGGTCATGCTTCATAGAATGAAATATAGAGAAAATGAAAATTTAAAAAGGGATGAAAAGTGGGTGAGCGCCAGAGAGCAGAAGAGTCTAAAGAGGTGAAACAACAAAGTCAGATAGAGTATAAAGGTGGAGAAAATAGATGACAAGGGAAAAGAGTGATTCCAGAGCGCTTTTATTCAAGCCTCTGATTTCACACTCGCACAAAGAGCTTTGGGGACGTTTCATCCTTTTCACATTTCTTCTGCATTTAGTCAGTGTTATTCTGCAGTGCAGTGTCTCCTATATGGGAGAGGGAGAGCTGCCCGGAGAGGAGTCAGCTCCATTCACAGCTTTATAAATCACCTCAGCATGTGCAGACCGTGGCCAATCGGCCAATTACGCCCCCCTGACACACCGGGGCTGATAAAGAAGGCCCGGGACAATGGGATCACAGGCCAGATAAACGACCCTTTAATGAAGTCGCCCACAAAACAGGCCAAAACCGCGCGCCCCACTTACGTATTCCATCATGCCGTTGCCCTCACATTTCCTCTTGCTCAGCCGCCACGGCAGGCACAGCTGGGGAGAGGGAGACACAGAGAAAGAGGGGCAGAGTGAGAGAAAAAGGAGAGAAAAATGACTCTGTGCTCTGACACTGCTAAGCCCCCCACCCAAGGCCCCTTTCAGACTTTTGGCCGAACAAAAGCATCTGTTGCCATACTGTGCCGCTCAGACCCCCCTTAACACACACACATACTCAAGTCGGGGAAGGAGCCTCGCAGGAGCTAAAAAAGGCAGCACTGGGCCGTATGCAGCTGAGGCTGCTCACCTTGTGGCACAACCTATTGTGCGCCCCATTCCAGGAGCGTCTCCATCCATCTTTGTGTCTCTGGGACAAATAGAGAAAGAGAGAGAGAGGGAAAAACTTTGTATGACAGAGTGAGAGAGAGGGGCACAAGACTGCAGCTGCAGGATGAATAGGAGAGCGAATGAAGGGATGAGGTGGGAGAGAGAGAGAGAGAGAAGGGGGCAGCTGCAGGGTGGTCCCACCCCTCCGTCCCTCCACCTCTACTGTTGTTTGGCTCCTCTTAGGATTCAGAACACAAACAACTTCATGCTACGTGCTACGAGAGCACGCTGTTTCTGCAACGCCACTGAGCGACAAGCGGGGGTGAAAGAATGTGCACAGAGAGTGGTGAAGGTGTAAATGTTTACCTCGAGGTTTCACATGTAAGCCATCAGGGTGGGAGAAGAGAGTTTGTTAGTTACTATGGGGCCGTTTACACGGTAACAGTTCTTGCATTAAATGTTAAACTTTTGTTGCGGTTTGGCCTTTTCGTTCACACGATAATGGCGTTTATGGGGCCTGAAAACGCAGACTTTTGAAACAGTGTTATCTTTTAAAAACGCAACCCTTCTGTCGCCGTGGAAACTGGTAATACCTGGATCCTGTGAGAACGGTGACATCACGCACGCACTTTGCACATGTGCATGGTGTTCTTCAACGTCAACTACTGGCCTGGCATGTACACTACAGCGTTTTCGGTTGTTTTGCAGATCCGTGTACATGAGGATTGTTTTCACAATGTCATCATTTGAATGCAGTTTTTTTTGTTTTTTTTAATGCAAACGAAAGACATTTCTGTTGTGCGGCCGTGCTCCTCTAAATATGGTCTAAAATACGTTGACATCCAGTTTGGACATGTTCACTACATATTAAACAAAAAAACTGCATATTTTTCCTCTCACCTGTTGTGTTAATTATAAAGGTGGATTGTTTTGGTGTGATCTGCCGAGTGTTGGAGATACTGGTCGTGATTCCTGCCTTCTCTCCAACATAATAACAGTAGTTGTCACTTGGCTTGTGGCTCTCAAAGCACCAAAAACAATTATTTTTGAAAAAGTCAGCAGAAATTTCTTTTTTCAGTGTTCATCTACTCACAGAAAAGAGGCCTGTGCTTATGACATCGAAACATTAAATATAAATGGGGAGGGCAAATATTATAATATAATAAAATATAATTACGCAATACAGTTCAACAGCACTGCAGCCTCAAAAATGACCATTCAGTTAAATTAATACCTTTCTAAAACACTTTAAATGAAGACAGAACCTTATAACCATAATGATGGTAGGATTTTTGCAGGACTGTTGTATTAGACTGCATTGCTTCTGGCTACGTGTACAGAATAAACTGGCAAGTGGAGTATGTAACTGCCAATATAACGCCAATTTTCTTTTTTTAGCTCATTATTTTGGATCTGAACATGGACAGATTTGGTAAGGGAGCACATAATCCAAGACTTGGCTTGTTCCCTTTTTCATTAATTAAATTTCAGAAAATGTCTTTGTTCAATGAAAACCACATACCTCCAAACTTGGTGAGTCAGAATTATTATTTTTTTGTAAATAAAAGGAAATTCTGAATTTAAAAAAAAAAAAGAGAAATAAATAAGAACGATCACGTGAGAATTTTTTGTGTGTATTTTTTTTACAATTTAAATTTACTATTTAAAAACTCACTGGATTTCCTGAAAATACACTGTAACAAAACTAAAATCACAGAGGTTATTTTTAAATTAAAAGTTAAAAGTCAGAGATAAATGGTTTTCAGAGGCTGACAAAAAAAACGTATAATTATGGTGAACAAACAAAAAATAAAAATTCCATATATATATATATATATATATAATTTTTTTTTTTTTAAAGTAGCAGTTATTACAGTTTGGTGGAAGACTATGCCGATGATTATCACAGCTGCAGGTGCAGAAAGAGTGTCACCAAGTTCAAATCCCTCCGCCCATCCCTCCCGTTCAGCCATCACCTCCCTGAAGGAGAGTCACCGTGTCCAGAGGCCGTTCTCTCTCTCATCGGACACCTCCAACCTCGTCACCCCAACCCACTTCTTTTTACTTTGTATATGTAACCTTGCTCCTGCAGAAAACTTATTATGGATTAAACAAAAACACTCCTTTATGAGCAGATACTAGTACCTTTGTCTAAAATCCTCTCTTTATCATCATGAGGCTTAAAGCCTTTTTGGAGAAGATCCTCCACTGAGGTCTGTGTGTTTTTTCTTCTGATTTATATGCAGATCAGGTCTCATCCAAAGATGCTCCTACAGTATCCTCACTATAAAGATATCTATTCTCCATCCACGCAAACATCTCTCACTCACACTTAAAACAAATTTACTCTCTCGGGCATTGTCATGCTTCAGAAAGAGACTTTTTAAGAGTGTGTTTAGCATTCAGGTTTGGTCATTCATTCCCCCTGTCTCCGCCGAGAAATCTTTGTTTGGCCGCTCCTCTTCAAACCTTGGAGTGTCAGGAGGGGCGGGGGGATCGATTTGATTCTAATCGGACCATGAAAAGAACATGATCTAACTACTTTCAGACCGGAGTATATTTAGGCCCACTCCTCTTTACACTCTCCCTCTCTCTATCCCCCCCTCACTTCAGTGCCTGCACAATGAAGCTGGCCAATTTGAAAAGCTTTGAATGTCTCGTCAATGACTTTGTGAATACAGGGGAGAGAGATTTGGAGAGGAGGAGAGGGAGCGAGGGAGTGAGGAAAGCTGGAAAAAAGAGGGGGAAATGGAGAAAAAAAAAGGCCAGGGAGCAGACATAAAAATTCCAAGAGTTGTTTAAGCGTGGGTGGGTTCATTTGCATGACAGCGCCATGTGAATAAGACTGACCTCTTGGACCGCCCCAGTGCTAGGCCGAGCTGCAGCCTGACGTGCAGGCTTTGACCCAGCTCATTGACTCTGAATGGATACTCTGTCAAAGGGAGGGACCTTGCAGCTCTTAGCCGGACAGGCATCTGCAGACCTCCTGTTTGACACCCAGCTACCTCAATTTCCATCCCTACTTCTATCACGGAGCGCTGTGCGCGCACACACACACACGCACATGCACACGCACACACATTTACTAAACCATTAGGCAGATCTCCAAACTCTCTTATCGCCGACCCCCAGGCCTGCAACAAGAATCCCATTCAGCGGGTAGATGTGAATACAGAGAAGTAAACATCCATAGAAACAGTTAAAACATTTGCAAAAACCTTTCTTCAGAACAAACACACACGCACGCACACGCACGGACAGACACAGAGACGCGACAGGTGCAGCAAAGCTCTTGCACGTGCAGCCCCATCAACACGCTTCACTTGATAGCTTTATGATTTACTGCAACAGGCAGGTGAGAGGACATAGAGTGGACCAGGGGGGCGGCGGAGCGATGTAGTCTGCATACAAATCTTCGGGACTCCCCCACCCCTCGACCCCCCATACAAAGTTGTGACTCTGTGCAAACACAAAGCTCAGACAGCTTACAAACACTCTATCCATTTATCTGGCTGGCACAGAGCTGGGACGATGCAGACAGCAGCTCCTGGCCCTGACCTCCGCTGTCTCGATACGGTGAAAAGGAAAGCCCGCTGCACTTGGAAATGCAAACAGCGTGGAGCAAAACACTTGTTAAATTTCTTTAAATGAACTTGCTTTCAAAGAGAACTCAGCAATGAATGGCTCGTTATGGGGGGGGTGGCGCTGATTTTTTTTGTTGTTGTTTTATTTTACAAACATCTAAGTATACGTAACTCAAAATAACATCCTTATTTCTTTTAGCGTCTGAGTCGTCTCCATCACTGAAGATTTACGCACAGATCACATCAAGAGATCGTTTCCTGATATGCAGTGACAGAAGGAATTTGTCTACAATTTTATTCAATCATATAATTTTGGTCTGAGCTCTTCAGGTAAACAGCGCTGCAACACAGCTGCTGCATTACTTCAATATATAAGAAGGTGTGAGGGCTGCATGTTTATTACAGGACAGGCTGTGCAGGTGGTGGAGCTCGTGATTGAGCCTTTAAGAATGTGGTTACTGTATCTACTAAACAAATACAAAATTAAATAATAAAATATGGATTTTTTAACATACATATATTATTGCTATAACAACTGTTACTTTCTTTGGTATTTTTACTACAAAACACTATCGTTTTGGGTGCGTGAAGTGTGTACACCTGGACATTAATCTACACAAAATATGTTTTTTTTTCTTATGTTTAAAACTGAAGCAAATAAAGTTTGGCTTTATGGGTAATAGTGTAGAGTTAAGGGTTTAGGATTCTCAACCTTTGATCATGCACAGGTTAAATCAAGGTGAAAACACAGAGATCTTGAGCTTAAGGGAAAGACTGAGTGCTACAATACATAAATACTTAATTATAAGTTAAAGTCCTGCAATTAAAGTTTTGCTTGACTGCAGTATTAACAGAAACACAAACTAAAAGTATCAGAACTAAATGTTTAAAATACACAGAGTGACCTTTTTCATAGTATATTTATAATATATAGAGTTTCAATGTTAGTACTAATGCATATTGATCTTATACTTTGGATGAAACGTTTAACCTGAAAATTAACCAGCTGACAGAAAAATTAAGTGGAGTAGAAATATAAAGTAGCATAAAATTAAAAGATAAAATGAAAAATGAGGTGAACCACGTGCACCTAAAATTGTATAAGTACACTCCTGGAAATGTGGAAAATGTGGATAGTATCTAATCACTCTAAAAGCTGGTTTAAAAGATTTAGACTTACTTCTAGCTGAAATGTACACCAGTCAGAAATGTAAAATGCATAAATGCATTTATTTTATAGAATATATTTTGAAAACTGTGTTTTATCCACTCTTTCTGGTTTTGGTGCTCTTCAGTTGTTTAAAAAATACAACTCTTTCATAGCAGGTAAAGCACAGTGTTAATAATAACATTAACCGCGGCTCCGTTCTATTCAAGTGTCTCAGTAAGACATAACTGTGTGACAGAATATACAGAACCAGCAGGACCCTGAAACTGAAGCAGCTAAATAGAACTCAGCCATCAGTAACTTACACACCTGTGCTTTTCCTACTGTTACATGTCAAAATGTCTTCTGTAAGAAAGGCCTGTGTTTTAGCATTATGTTTTCGGCACATAACTATATCACATTTATTTAAAAAAAAATACAATATTGCACCAAATTTATTTAATTAAAATACTTTTTTTTCTATTATCTTTAAAAGAGATAAATACCAAATCTGCTAAAAGCACTGGACAGTGATAGTAAGTATGTAATTAAGACCATAAATAATTAAACAAATAAATAAATCAGTGAATAAAATGGTCTGAAAAAAAAACTTTAAAGAGAGATAGTGTTTTTGTTGACAGCAGTTTTTGAAGTTGCATTCTGACTTAAATGGTGGCCTTTTTTCTCAAGATTTGGAATCAGCATGCAGATTTGTTTTCAGACTGTATTCTTTCATTTATTAAATTTGATTGTACTTATTTATAGGTGAATATACTGTTTATATCCTTGTTTGTTTCTGACAGATTTGATTTATCTTCCTTTAAGAAGAGACAGCAGGAGTCAATGTAAACAATGCGATGTGCGGTGAAAGTTGTTTTTTTTTCCCAAGACAGTTATTATTACTAATATTTCATAGTATCATTTGATAGTAACACTGTAGCTTATTATGACGTTTTATTTAGCATGGTGTATAGAATTGTGGAAAAAAAAATTAAAATAGCTCAAATTATTATTACGGCATTTCCAAATTAGAGTTCTGCACATTTAAACACATCACGTGAATTCTAAAAATCATATCACACGTAGAAATCAAAGCAGAGCTGCAGGCTGTGGTCCTGTGCCGGGCGGCTCTGCGCTCGCTGACTCACTGAGCTGCAGGCTGGATGCAGCTGCCCACCAGCCCGTTCATGTGACGCCCCAAACTGCCTGACGCACAATTAGCTGCCTGTTGTGTAATAAGCTCCGCCGGGCTTAAAACACTTTATGAGTTTCTCTGTTATTAAACCTTGTGATGCCTTCTATTGAAGTTGAGCGGATGTAAAAAAATAGAAAATAAAATAAACATCTGCCAATTCACAGTGGACTCGTGACAATTTCCTTGAGATAAACTTAAAGAAAAATTTAAGTTTATGAAATCACATCATCAGTTTTTCATGAGTTGATTTTGTATCATTATTTTAAATGAAACACACTATGATGATCAAAACATTTAGTTACATTTACTTTTAAATTAATGTGTCTGATATAGTTTAATTGGGATCTTCAACACAGTTTAGTACTGTCTGTGGCTGCTGACTGCCAATTAATATGTATAAATCTGATAATCCTCTCATAAAAAGAATCACATGCGCAGGCGGGAAGGAACATGACTGTGTAACATACGAGAAGGATTTCAGTTATATTGGCTCGCATTTTTGCAGAACAGTGGAATGAATATAAATGAACTCTGAAATGCCAACAGCTGCAACGATGATGAAGACAATAACAGAAGAAAAAATCAGATCGATGTTTTCTTCATTGTCCAAATGAGCCAAATAAGTCAGAGCCAGAGAGTGCGGCTGGATCCCGACAGCTCGCTCTCTACCTTCCTTTAAACTTCTGCACATCTTCCAATAAATCACACTATATTCATGATAATAGATGGAAAATGTGGCCATCGTCTCAATTAGGAAACGTGAGAGCTTTCCCATTTGTTTGAAAGCCTCTATTTGACCTCAAACGAGGGAAAATCAGGATGAGGTTCCGCTGACAAGCTGCCCGAGAGACACTAACAGGCAACAATGAAAATCAACATAATGACAAACTCTACTCGACAAGACGCTTTTCCAAATCAATATTAAATCTGAAGTGAGAGCACATAGAAAAAATAAATTAGAAATATTATTTATTTAAAAATAAAGCCTTAAGCTGTCCTCTTTGGCTAAATTTAGCATGAAGAACAGCAGTACAGCAACGAGGATGCTAATCAAAATTAAAAAAGCTTTCTGCTTTTATTTGCAGATTAGATTAAAAATTGTAACTCAATGGAGATTATTACTGGAAAAGTTCAAACGTCCCCTCTGAAAGGGAGAAAACTGATTGACAGGTATAAGGTGGCGATACCATGTGGATGAAACATTTTGGTTTGTTTGCTTCTTCACAGTCTGATAAACAGAGGACACAGAGATTTTGGCCCACGTCTATTCATGCCCCTGGCCGGTGACAAAAGATGCGGTCCGGACACACATTCCAGCCTGCTTCCGCTCCAGCACACAAGCTCAATCCTGGGATTTCCCCTTTCAAAGGAGAGAAAAAGGGCTACAATATCACCTCCTTTAGACAGAGGGAGAAACTGGTCGGGGAAACCGGGTGGAGGGACTCCTGTCATTCATTTCTTTTAAAACATTTCCTCATTTAGGGTTCAGGGGAAGTCAGAATCTCTGAGCAGAGGCGGGGTGCGACCCATTCAGGTTTGGTTGAAGCTTTTTTAGGGGAGGAACTGATTGTTTTTCATGTTGGGCTGTTTATAATTTGTGAATTTGAGTAAGAAATTGTCTGTGTATGTGAGCGAGTTTGCATACAAACATTAAATCCACACTAACTCATTTTTCATTTCTAGATGTTGTTTTAAAGAGAAAACAATCTCTGTAGACACCAGCATCTTAGCACCCTTTCAGAGTTAATCTGCGTCCATTCTTACACTCCTGAAAACGCATATCACAGGACCATTCATGTACACTAAGCATGCGCTTGCTGGTGTAAAAAGGAACCAGAGACTTCTTTGCTTGGACTGACATCGAGGTCCAATAGAAACTAGCACAGAAGTATGAGGCGGTCAATGTGGCAGAAAACAGACTGGGAGCTGTTGCAAAGCAAATACGGCAACATATTATGGCCCTGACACACCAAGATGACAGTCCGGCGCCGGTCAATGTCATGTCTTGGTGAGCATCTGTTTCCCTAATATTGGCGCTTATAACCTGCACCATTGGCAGCAGTCGACCCTTGTCTGCTTTTTTTTTTTTGGTCAATAAGTCAGCGTCAGAGTTGACAAAAGCCCGTTGGTGATTTAAATCACTCTGATTGCCAGTTCAACTCAGCGCACGGGAAGAGAAACGGAGGCGAACAAACGGCTAAAGGAAAAGGGGAGTGAGATCACAACATATTTGGCTAACTTGCATTTTAAATCCATCTTCTGATTTTCCTAACAGAATGACAAATACAGACTACCCCGCCTGCTGGTATGGAGAGATATTTCCTCTCGCGCAAGCACAGAATGCTAGTTGGCCTTTGGCTGCAGTCTTTGCTGTGTGTTCAGATGCAACTTTCTGGCTGAAACACAGTTGACGTGAGGCTAAGCAACAGCTGGCCTTTCTTGGCATTAGTTCTTTGATGGTGGTTTGGTGTGTCTAGGCCTGTGTAGCAGTAACCACAGCATTATACTTTGCCTAAGAAATCCTTGGCAATGGTAAAGGAATACCCACAAAAAAAGGATGAAACCACAAAAGGTATGTTAAGCCAAGCTAGAACGTTTAAGCTTCATACATTGTGACTGCTAAGACCCAATTGGAAAGCAAATGTGGGTTTCTATGTCATATTTTTAAATGTCTAAATTTTTGCTCTTCAAAACTAAAACGCAACCCTGGAGTTTTCCAAATCAAATGGGGTCAGCAGCATTTTCCAAGGTCTCTGTTTTAGAGATTCCAAATACCGAAGTAGTGTAGACATTAGGCGTAAAAATAGCAATACTTATGCATGTTAATACAAAACTTAGTACTGACACTAGTATCACAAATGCCTCTGCTACTGCCAAAAATGCTATATCAGGTATCAGCAGGCACACAAATCTATGCACTGATAAAAAAAAAACAAATAATTTGGCACTCTAAAACGATAGCCTATTAAGAAAGTTGTGCTGTGCAGGTAAAGAATTGAAGAAAAATAGACTTTTAGCAAAAAGTGTAATGTTAGCTGTTAAAAATTAGTGAAAAATTACAAACAAGATAATAAAGGTTCTATGGCGTTCATTCTCTGTATGTATTTGTTCATGTTTTACAAAGCGTTTAACCTGAGCCATGCCACACAAACATAGCAATCACTTCATATCCATATAGGGTTAGTAGTCTACAGCTATTGATTTTGTTTTCAAATGCAATTGTATTGGGACTCTGTATCAGCCGATACGAAGGTTGTAATGGGAAACAGTATCGGGAAGGAAACAATGGTATCAGAACAAGTCTAATTATGTAGCCAAAGTCTAAATGCATCATCCTGAACACAAGTCATTTAAAAGCCAATCATTAACGAAGATGACACAGCATCTTGATCTCCTTAGAAACCAGCGAGAAGCACCATAATGAGTCCTTACAGCTGATAACTCCTGCAGCGAGAACATGCACTACAAAGTGACCAACAGTGGAAGAGCTTCCCATTACAAAGAGGATGGAATTTCAGGACTATTTGACAACTCAAGCAAGAACAGATTGAAATAAGGGCTGTTCTGTGCTGTCTCTGTAATGGCATTTGCTTAGTCTTTTGGAAACGACAGAGGAGGCAGAGGGACGAATCGGGGCCTCGAACAATGAGCTTTAATAAAGACGTTTCTCTGGGAACTTAACCGTGATCGGCGTCACTATCAGTCGGTGTTTATCTCATTTTCGAGGCTCGTTAATTGTGCGCTGCCGCCGAGCGCAGACGCACACACATGCTGCGTCGAGTGTGGACATGCAGACGCACTCGCTGGCGCTGGGGCACACTTCAGTCTGGAGTGTCTGGTCTGAGCAGCTCTGTGAGACTGAGAAGCGTCTCCCTAATTAGAGGGAGCCTGGTGCAGGACTTCTCTATAGGCCGTCAACAGGGCCCTCGCTGGCTTTGTTCGGCAGCCTCTTCTTACACTGAAGCTGTCACTTTACTTTTCTATAGGAGTGAGCGCCGTGCTCCCTTACACTGTTGTCTGTTCCCACTCACAGAGACCGTTTGTGGACATTTTTAAGGATACTGTGCAAAAGTCTTAGGCCACCATAGATTTTTTTGTTTCAGCAAAGTTGTAATGAGGATATTTATACATTTATTTAACAATATGTTTATTAAGCTACAAACAAAGAAGAGAGAGAACAAGTACAATGAATTTAAACATAAAAAGTCTGAATAAAATGGCTACTTCAGACTGAAGTCAATAGGCCTATTTAGTGTGAAACATGGAATCGTACAACTTTAACAAAATGTAACTAAACAATAAATATTGAGCTTTGGACATGTCTTGAATGCAACCTGGTGTGAAGATTAGTATTGTAAATCTCGTGTTGTCTGCCAAAGAGAGTTCAAGACATGCTAAACAGAGGCCACACTAAATACTTGCAACTTTGCAACTTTTTATTCTGAAATACTTGTGTTTTCTTACTGTTTACATATTTCCTGTATGTTCTGGTTGTATTTTAGTGAGGACACTACTTATAAATAAATATGTATGACCATTATAATCAGCGATGGATGAAGTATTCAGATTCTTTACTTAAGTAAAAATACTAATACTATCTTTTGAAAATACTCCACTACTATTGTAATATAATAATATTACAAGTCAATGTCCTGCATTGAAAAAGGTACTTAGGTATAAGTAAGTGTAATCGGGAAAATGTACTTAAAGTAGGAATAATAAAATTACCCTAAGAGGAAAATCTAATCAAAGAACACAACCAAAGCATTTAAAACTTAATTTAAAAGAAATAAACAAAAACAACCCAACCTCACCCAAATTATTAAAAAAATAAAACAGAAAAAACACCCCAAACCTCAAAATTAAAAAGTAAAAAAATAAACATTTCCCAAACTCGAAATCATTAAAAAAGAAAAGGAAAAAATTTTTTTGGAAAAAAAAGAAAACAACACCCCAAAAAGGAAAACATCCCAAACAATCTAAATAAAAAATAACTTACAAAAAAGAGGAAAAATATCCCAATAACTCAAAATTATAAACCAAATCTAATATCACAACTCCCCAAAACTCTAATTTACTCCACATCTAATTTTGTGTGAATCAACTGATTAATAAATTAACTAACTGTCAATAGTACTTGTGTAAATGTTTGGAGACTTAATTTATAATAAACATCATATGTTATAAACCCTTCTTGTGTTTTTTTATGCAAAAATATTAATTTGTAAAGTAACTTAAGATGTTAGATTAGTGTACTGAAGAAAAAAGTACAATATTTCCCTCTGAAACCACATGGAGCAGAAGTATAAAGTAGCATGAAAACACAATACTCAAGTAAAATACAAGGTTCTTATTCATACTTAAGCACAGTACTTTAGCAAACTCACTTTGTTACATTCCACCACTGATTAAAACCTTGCTAAAATAACAAAGTTTATTGTGGCCTGAGACTTTTGCACAGTAGCTGCAACTCAGCATATTGAAAGAGGAGTTTCCTGATCCGTTTTTGCAGTAAAATTTAAACTTCTTGATCTTGACAAACTCCTGCTGCGAGACATTAAAAGGAACTGCTTTCCATTGTTTATCCAACCAAGTTGTCACAGTGTTTTAAACTGTAATTATTTCCAACTCATTTTTGCATAGAAACCTAATTATTCACCCAGATATAAATTAGATCCCACATTCACGGCGACCATGAACCCCCTAAACTCCTGCAGGATGCTATTCACTGGTGAGGCTCTTTCTCTCCCCCGCTCTCCTTTTCTCTGCAAAACCATGAGATGGAGAGTAGCCACTGCAGCTGCTATTCACACCAACCAGATAATTGTTAATGAAAAGTCATTGCGTGGCATTATGTTGTCCACGGGATCATTGTTCATTTTCCCCCCATCGCCATTGAGATCTATATGGAGGACCAGAGTGTTTCCTTTGAGTTTTGGTATTCAGGATCTGTTGCCTGGTAACTAATAAAGGGGCAAATCATCCACTGTATTGGCCAAGATGGGCCGCAGACTGGCCCTGCGCAACAATGCGAGGTTTGTAAAAAGGCGTTGAAACAAGTTAATGACGCTTGTTCAACAAAACATTAATGGACTTCTTCACGGTATAATATGGCATGGGATGCGATGTGAATGAGAGGGGGGAACTTTAGCAGTGCACTTTTACAAGTTTGTGTGTTTTTACTACTGGGAGGAGCTGATACACACACACACATACACACACACACACACACACACACACACACACACACACACACACACACACACACACACACACACACACACACACACACACAACCTTTTTCCCCCCTCTTTGAAGCACTTACACTCATACTAGAAATGTTTTCCACTGAGGAGAAAAAACTAATCAGCCTCTAAAGAGAATAAACTTTTCTTTAAATCCCGTTTAAATGTAATTTTCATGTCGCTGAATGGGCCAGTGATTAATTGCCCATCAACATGATTTGAAAAGGGGGTGACTATAAAGTAAAAGGCGCACAACATCCGAGAGAAAGAAGAAGCAAGTGAGAGGTGGGGCCCTGAGAGCCTTACACATTTCTGAAATTCTTTATATATATATATATGTATTTAATCTAACGTTTAAACAGTGAGTGATACAGCACCGGCCCCCATTTGTTGCTTCTTAACCGAAGCAGACAAAAAAACTGCAGCCCTGTCACCCCGAGCAGAATAAAAGGGAATCAAAGGATTTTTCCCTTAAATGGACTAATTTTCTCCTTGAATTATGAAAGTAATGGCTAGGTAACAGCCTGTGCTCAGTACCCGACCGGCTTAATGCTTCCTAAATCCTTCCACGTGGCTCCACTAGTCCTGGCAATTAGGCCTCATTATAGCCTCATAAAGGATCTCATTTGTGGGATTACTTAATAGACAATGAAATTTTATCGTGCAGAATTATGGAAAAATAATATTAGAGCTCGCATGGTGTGTTGAGGGCGCGCGCCACGCATCATTCCGCTTGGTTTCCTCTCTCTCCCTCTGACTATCCCTCTCTCTCTTGTTTCAGACTTGTTATCTGTGCCATAACAACTCTGTGCGTCTTCCTTGTCAGGCGCTGGATTCACTTTATTATAGCAATTACTGTCTGTGTGACAGACATGTTTGTTTTTATCATTACTGTGGTTGGATTTTAAAGACTTTCTAATTCTTTCAAAGAGTGCATTTTAGCTCACACTTCAATAACTGCTTCTGTTTGCGTGTATTTTCTCTAAAAATGAGGAGGTTAGTGGATTTTTTTTAAAGAAAAGGAGGTGCAGCATAAACAAAAAGTGGTGTACTACAAGTTGAGATCCCCCCCAGGTTTATTTGTGTTTCTCTCTGGAGGTCAGAGGAGAAACTAACTGCACCGTCTGCACCATAAACCTACTGACGGCTCGCCTCTGTCTGAAGGTCCGAGGCGTTACTTGGCAGATGAAAGCAGAAGCTAAACTGCCCGGTGACCTGCCCGGGGATCAAACTCGCTAATTATTGTCACAAGATGAGGGATTAACGCATTTCTGAAATAGCTGCCTGTTTACCCCCGCACAGACCAACCATTATAAACACTTTCTAATTGAATCCTAATCGCCATCGAATAACCGCAGCCCAGACTGCACCATCACTTCATAATTCTTTAATTGCTGGAAGTGAAACCTGGACCAACCGGATTCAAAACGTGATTAGGCTGCGGGGCAATTAGTGATTTAAGTCGCGTGCAATTCCTTTACTTGCATCTGGGAAAAATAAACTGACCATGGAATAAAAGCAGATTTAGATAAGTTTCATCAAAACAGCCTGATTATGCAATCATGAAGAGAAAAAGGGGCAATTTTAACTGACCTATTGATTGATTTAGAATAATAGAAACTTGATTAAATCACATTTAGTTGACTGGACACTTAAACAGTTGTTATTTCTTTTATGAAAAAAAGACATTATACAATGCAGGTTGCAAGTTATTCCTATTCCAGTTTCCACTGCACCTGCTCCAACAGGTTCTTCTCTCAGCTAATTCTAGTTCATTCCTTTGTTTTATCTGACACACTTTATTATTTTTTAAGTGTTGCTTGGCGATTAGGGTTTGAAATTACATTTTAAAATTTCAGATTTACAACTGAACAATTAGATTCTATACACCAAATTTTCCACATCATTAATACACATTTTTAGCAGCACATGTGTGAAAAAATATTTGTCAAGCTTTATTTTTTGTTATATTGTTTAAAAAATAATTGTTTATTAAGTCTGTTGACGAAAGACAGTGCAGAACTTTGCACAGTTTATAGGAAATAGTGTCAATATTTTGTTGTACCTGGTTATATTGTTCTAGTGCACAAGACTTTTCTAAATTCGGGGATAAAAAGAGTAAATCTGCAAGTTGTGATTGGAGGCCCAGGGAGACATCACGTGGTTTGGGTCGCTGACAGTATAAACCCTTGGAGCCGGGTGCGCACGTGGGTGACGCTGCAGGGCCAACCCTCTTCTGGGTCCCTTTTGTTGAACCATCAAACATAAGCACCTTTGGAGTTCCCGAGGGGTTCAGATGAGAAACAGCTATCATCTTGTGCACGGAGCGATCACTCATCAGCTGCGCAGCCATGTCGAGGTCTTTTTACGTCGATTCTTTAATAATCAAGGATACGGTGCGACCTGGACCGGTTGAGCATCCCGGACAAGACTTCCTAATTCCCATCAGCATGCACTCTCCGAGCGTAATGACGGTCACCGCGCCGGTGTGCCCGTCCAGGAAAACTGGGACTTTCTGTGTTTGCCCGCTGTGCGTCACGTCCCACATCCACTCCTCGCGCAGCGGCATTCCCATGCTGAAGAGTCAGTTTCCAGGAGCGGAGGCGCAGTACTGTCAGAGGATAGCGCATCAGCAGTCTCCTGCACTCGCGCACCCGGGACATACACCTGTCTGCACGCCCACATTCAGCGTCACAGATCCCAGAAGATACCACTGTCTTTCTATTGGTAAGCCACCTGTTTGCTCTCTCAACGCACAACTGTCTTACACCTGTTTGATTTGTTTTGCTGCACCTTTTGATGCACAGTTTGATGAACGCTCGTCTTTTACGCACAGTGATTTACGCGCGATTGTTGTGCCATTTCCATCTTTGATTGAGTTTAGACTTACAGAAAATAAAAAGCAAAATATCTGACTTTTTTTCTCCAACAGGCACCTCCGAGAGCAGCCACATACAGAATGGCAAGAGGATGCGCACGGCTTTCACGAGCACGCAACTCCTGGAACTTGAAAGGGAGTTTTCCACGAACATGTATCTCTCGAGACTCAGAAGAATCGAAATCGCCACATATTTGAACCTGTCAGAGAAACAGGTGAAAATCTGGTTTCAGAACCGCAGAGTGAAGCACAAGAAGGAGGGGAAAGCCACCCAAAGGAGCGCGCACAGCGGTTGCAAGTGCACAACCGGTCACACAGACTATTCGAGGTCAGAGGACGAGGAGTCTCTATCTCCGGCCTCAGCTTCGGAGGAGAAAGAGGTGTCACCGATCTGAGAGAAACGCGACTCTCCAAACTCCCATTGCTGGCACTTAACTCTGCCCTGCTGCGGTTATGGGCATCACGCAACCTCTGGGCCAAAACAAAAATCTCCCGCATGAAGTCTGAGACGTGTTGAAAATGTCAGTTGTTTTCTACTCCATGTTTATCCTTTTAAATTAAAGGAAAATGTGACTGTTTTTACGCTGTCGTGAAATATTGGGAAAGTTCACCTACTGTTTTCCGTAATAAACTGAGGTATTTTAATCCCTGCAGGGTTCTCACCTACATATCCAGGTCTGGTCAACTATCCCCAGTAAATGTTTTTAAATGTTGCCCGTTATTCCATGAGGTTGTGTGGTAACAAAAGCCCTTAGAAATAGTATAGGCCCAACCTGTGAGGAGTACGCAACAATTTGTAAACTATGTATATGTGTATTTATTGTAATAAACATGACGTGTTGTCCTAAGAAGTTGTCTATTTATTTACTAAGGACTGTGTTCAGTTATTTAAAAAAAGATCCAGTACTAAAAAAAAAAATTGTATTACTAAAATTTTCTGTTAAATTGTTTTATTAATTATTTATTACTCTAAAAATATTTTTTCTAAAAAATATTCAAAATTGGGACAATTATTTGTAAAAGTGTATTTTTGCGTCAATGCAAGTTGAGATACCTAAATTAGTCATTTTCATTTTGTGACATTTTGGTTACAAGAAAATGCTGTCCATATAGTAGTGATATGACTGTGTAAAAAAGTATCCACTTAACTTTGTCCCATTTACATACATTACGCAGGAGTGCCAGTGGGTGGGCAAAATATTTAAAACACCATTCAACATAATGCAGCCTGTATAAAGTAACTATATATATATATATATAATTCTGACTCCTCATCTCAACAAAATCTAAATTTTTCCGGAAAAGGTTTTTTGGATGATTTTAATAAATTTTACAGTTTCTACTTCGAATACGTTTTGCGCACAACTATAAGTGCGGTTATCTTTCACTTTTACAACATGACCTTTCCAACTCTTTTCTATCAATCGACAGCTATAATTATTAAGCATCGTTGCGCTATGGCTGCTGTTTAATAGACTGGCAGCCAATCTTCGGTGTGCGTTTTTTTTAAATTATTATTATGGGCCATTATGCAGCACCATTTCCATACGATGATATAAGCTTTTTAATTCAAACTGGATGGAGCGAGCTATATGAAAGTGTAGCTGTAATTTCTCCTTAGATCTGACCACAAAAGGGTACCCGATAACGCCCCTGGGGAGCAGCCAATAGTCCATTAATGTTCACTTTTGAAAAGATTTTTGGTTGTCCAAAGCGAGTTTAATTGCGTTTTCGGTCCCACGTTGGTTGATTATGCTGCTATTGCCTGAAACCACAGAACAAGGATATATAGAAGTGGGCAAAGGCTTTGACAGGTTAGATTGTCCTGCCTTGGGACTCGCATTTAGCCGAAGACCCCCGACGGCTGTGTGCTCAGAGAGCTTTGAGAGACAGCTACAGGGTTCCTCCGAGCGACAGAGAACGATTTAGTCACTGTTTCATTAGGCACTATTTGAACCTTTCAACTTATGGTGAATTAAAGGGGGCACGCTCAAATGGAAAGACTCTGAGGGGGGATTACGTGGGAGGGGCCGCTGGAAATTAGCTGACGCCTAATTTAACTCGTTTCTGTCAGAGTTTGGGATACATTCCTAATTGAGAGGGGAAGCAGGTGAAGTTTTGGTCCCACGCAGACCCATTCAGAGCCGGAATAAATGGTCCCCTTTCACATCCCGCTGGTGATCATATATTATTGGGGGAAAGCCACCTAATGAATATATATTGAAGTTCCTATTAATCGAATTAGAGTTCCCTTGCAGGTGTGAAAGACCAATGCAGCATTTAAAGTGATTAACAATCGCAGTTTTGAGAAAGACTCCCCCCTTTTCAGCCCCCCAGGACGTGACCTCAGACTGTAAGGCCACTATAATGAACCGAAGCTGCATTTAGAGAGTGGATCCATTCGTCCAGGTCAAATGGGACAGCTCTCCACAAACTAAAAAAACTTCTGATCACATTCATCAAACAAAATGTTTAAAACGAAGCAGAGAGCGGAATGTAAATTTTACATGAAAGGGACTATACCTTGCACTGCACAGAGACCACTCCAAAGACGTCAGGCCTCGGCCACCATTGAAAGTGCGGCAATTACGCATGACAAAAGACAATTAATAAGAGCGCTTTTCAGCCGGTTGCAGCTGCTGTCTCATGCGGAGAGATGGAGGCTGGAAGAAGCTGAAGTGCCGGTGTGGAAAAGAGGGGAGAACCGTTGTCTTTCCCCGAAGAGACCTCCACTTTACTAATGAATCAGCAGTGCGATATATAAATGCGGCCCATGCATCCAAACACCAGAGAGTGTGACGAGATCCGGGAAAAAAGATCCCTCTTATACAGACTGGAAATCATCACAACTGTATAGAATAGACTCTACTTTCTGAGAGCCAAGGGCACTTTCACACCTCTTGCTTCCCACATTTTGCAACTTTTTGAACATACTTATGACCTGATGTTATCAAACCGTTGTAAACTGAACTACAGTAGAACATTTAAAACGTTTACAGTATGCTAATAGGTTTGGTCATTTTTGAATAATCTCAGATATGAATTGAATTGCGAACATCCTTTCGTGGCGTTGAAAGGCCATTATGTGTGCGCGCGTGCACGTGTGCGGCAGCGGTGGGGGTGGGGGGTTAGTTAACCATGATGGCGACTGTTTAAAAGTGAAAGTCAAGTGTGTAAATCTGTCCCTGCATAAACAAGGTCAGATACACTCACACAAAAAAGGGCGAAGGGGCGGTGCAACATTATTCAGTTTTATAAGGCTAATTGAAATAATTTTGCTTGCTCTTGATCTGAAAAGCCAAGAAATGCGCCTTTTTAAAGTAATATGCCTTCCAGTTCTCTTAGGGGATTTTTAAAATATCTTACACACAGATGAAAAGAAGTGCCCTTTAAGGTTGTTTTGTACCCATTTTGTCATTATACTGTGTGAAAAAGATGATAGATAGATAGATAGATAGATAGATAGATAGATAGATAGATAGATAGATAGATAGATAGATAGATAGATAGATAGATGCAGCAGTCCCAATTCCTCTTTATTTATGTAATGTTATTTTTCGTTTTAATTAATAAAAACTCACCTAATGGAGTTCTCCATGAGGCCTTTGAGTTTTCCTTCAGTCCGCAGCTTCAGGGAGGTCTAAGCTCCTGAAAAATACAGAGGGGGGATTTTATTGATGTATTTATTTATTATTTGGATAAACAGAGAGACAGACAGTTGGCTGAGAGGCGATCACTGCCAGGACTGGTACAGACAGATTTCAGCACGCTGGACAGCTCCCACAGGGACCGCCGCCCGACGGCCACCGACAGACAGACAGACAGACAGACAGACAGACTGACTGTACATCTTCAAACACTGAGCACATCTGTGGGCTGCTGTGCTGTATGATCACGTGCACTCAGGCCTGTATGTTGTATGTGCTGTTTATCATGGACTTGCAAGTGACATACAAAAAAAAGTACGTCATTGTATTTAATCTAATTACCAACTTTTAAACAATAACAAAGTGGCTGAATTCAATTTACATTTATGTCATTATATTATTTGTAAATTTAAAGTGAAGCGTATCGGAACGCATGTTTTAAAAGAGGAAAGTCATTCTCGGATTTGGGCTCTCGTTAAAACAGAAAGCACGAGCCATATAACAAAATTATCTGCTCAATTTGTTTAGTTTTAAAGAGTATTTATGATCATTCCTATTGATAAGTCCAATTTGGACGTATGCTACTTCTTCACTGTAGATCCACATATTTGACCAAAGCCCCCTGGTGGACAGCTGGGGGGAGGTCATCATAAAGAAGATGAGTAATGTTGGTAAATGGTACTATCCTGCTTTAAGCAATGGTGTGCAAACATCCTGACTGTGAGATTTCCGCCTCCATCTTTAAGTTAAGAGTGTCCAACCACCCAGAGACGTAGCACCAAATTCTGGGGCCTATTTATAAGCAGTCTCTGTGGGCCCCCTCACCTTCCCTCTTTTGATCCACATTTTTCACGTGACTCTATTTTTTATTGATATTGTTTTCTTATACAAAGTAATTTCGGTTTCTTTTCCTGTCCTTTTTTTTTTTGAAACCCTTATTTCTCTTTCTTGGTGAAAAACATGACAGTGCATATTGGTGCTTTGGCAGCATAAGGAGTCACCTAGCTCTGCATTTAGAGACGAAATATGAGAAAACAACAGATTCAAGAATTTTATGCCTCTGATGGATGAAAGGGGCCTCATGAGCGTCCACTGTTTTTTGTGTTTTTTTAAATACAAATTTCAGTTTTACAACTGTTTTTGTTTTGTTTTTTTTTAATTTAGCTATATGGCACCAATTACTCAGAAATAAAAAAAAACAAACATTTCATTCTAGGCTTTTTCATTCGAGGCTATGGGTGGGTAATCACCCCCACCCCCCGTTTAACACCCCTGCTATCACCATATACAACACTTACGCGTGATGGTGGCAGGGGCGTGTCTAGGGAATAACGAGGGGTGCCAACCCTGAAATCTGACTGGCCACCCCAGGTGCCACACCATTACAATTGGCTTTCTACCCAATCAGTTCGAACAATTTGACGAGTAAAATGAATTTTCGCTTACAGGTGCAATTCAGTCTTAAACTAAAGACACTGCAGTGTTACTAAAGTAGGTTTGGGTGTAGGTATGGGTATAAGTCAGTGCCTCACTAAAAAAAAATGTCTCGACATGGTGTTGCATTGAGGGGGGTATAATAAAAACGATTTTTTTTTCCAAAACGGCCTCATCATGTTATAGACAAGAGAAGAACTAGTATGACTCAGCAACCTTTTTAGTGATATTAAGATGGAGAAGACAGGCTTATCTGGGGACTTATTTGTGACTTAAACTTTTAAGTCACAATATGAAGGGAAATATGGGAAATATGTGCCTTCGATTATGCTGACTTCATTCAAAATAAAAAGTATATATAACTTTTTTGGGGTAAATATTGATCTTAAACTGCCTGTAGAATCCATATTACCTGAGTGCAATTTACATATCAAAAATCTTTTTTTTTTTTTTTTTAAAGAAGATTCCTAAAAGTGAGAACTTCAAACCAGTTGGAGGTAAGCTTGGCCCTTCCGAAATTGCGATCCTTTGTTTGGAGAACAAGGACACTGTTCTTTTCGGCAACATGTGGAAGTAATTGCGCCAAGCGGCTGCATGGAGCTGGGAGAAGGGAGGAGGGGAGGGGGTGATCATCAGCCCCGGGGCTCTGCTCGGTGCAGAGACACCGGTCTGATGCCCCTCATCTGTGCCCACAGATAGGTGATTCATAGCGGCCCATTATTCTCCTGTTGCCCTACAGGAGAGCCTCGGGGTGAGGGGGTAAAATAAAAAATAATAATAATGGCTGAGCTTAGGGACTCGGTACACAGCTGACGCATGTGTGTCGGTAAACAGGAGAACCCTTAGGTTTTCTGCGGAAAAAAGTGTGTGTGTGTGTGTGTGTGTGTGTGTGTGTAAGTAAGAGAAAGAGAGGGTCTGGTGTTGCTGTGATATGATGGTGTTGGAGCGCCCTCTATGAGTTTAGGGCTCTACTGTTCCCACTTTGCGATAGATGCACAAATACTGTGTCCATTCACTAAACTGCCATGCATCATGCAAAAAGGAGCCGTAAAAAAGTGCAATTATGTAATTAAATCTGTTAATAATGCTTGCTAAAATAAACTGCCAATAATTGCACTCACAAAACAAGAACTTTTATGCAAATCAAAGACAGCGAAAAACAATCATGACACACCGAAAGTTTCTCATAAACACACCAAACCTCCTTTTATCCTCCAAAAGTTCTCGTATCCACATAAAACCCCCATGAAAATGCCATTCCTCCCCTTATTTCTCCGCGGATATTCCCACTCCTTAAAAAGACTCTTACTTTGAAAAGGGGTCCAGCGCTGGAAGGGAGGAGAGGGGGGTGTCATTTCCTGAGAGTTATTTACTTTGAGCCAGATGATTACTTTTTTTGTCGGAGGGGAGGAGGGAGGACTGTAACATTGAATCAGTTACAGGTCGCTTAGCTGGAGCGCAGTTGTGAGGACGGTCGCGGATGCGGACAGAGGGGCGCACATATGCTCTCACAGCGCAGGATCTCTGAGGATTACAGCCGCTGCAAAGGACCCTCACTGCGCCTTTTGGAGCGACCAATTCACTGTGGATATACTTGCACGAAGGGAATATAAAAGAGGGGATTACTAAAAGGTAATTGAAAGGTTGCTGGGAGCAAAAAGATGACTGAAACACATTTTCTCAGTCTTTTAGGAAAAAAAGTTTGGGGTGTTTTTTAATCGGAAAAAGTATTAGAAATTCAAGAAATATTACATCTATAGGTCAAATAGTTTATTTGCAGACTTCATTAGTGTATCTAATTATTAGAGTGCGATCTGGAAAAGTTTATTTTAAAGTTTTATTCACTAATAAAAATAATGCATTTCTGCTCTTGAAGTTGTATTTGCAACTTTTGCACTAGGAAACGCATTTTATTCCTTTAGATTAGATTTGTGTCCCCCGTGCACCATATGGTCTCCCCGCTGGACGCCGAGCAGGGAGATGTCGCTGACTCGGCTGGATAAAAGCGCTCGGTTTCGGCCTCACAGCTGGAGGTGTCACCTCGAAGACTGAAGGCACCATTGTGGGATGCTGCCTGGCATGTAATGGGAAACACATTGGAAATTGTACATCACATTGTTTTCTCGTCTGGTGGAGGAATGTGGGGAATTAAAATGGAAAAATCGGCACTGGAGGCACTGGAATGAGTCCGAGTGGGGCTTCAAGAGCTGCAGCTGAATGGATTCAAGAAAAGAAAGCTGTTTTGGAGCCACGGCGCATTCTTCATTAACCACCTAACCCTGCTGTGTCACCAAGGGATTTTTGCATATGCCTGTGGTCAAAACTGACAAAAATGCATAAAAAAAAGATATTTAAACTTTTTTGATGCTTTTTGCACAATTTTCTCTCTTTTTTTCGTACGACATATTCACTTTTAAAAAGAAATCTCTCCGTGGAAATCAGCTTCTTGGAGTGGGATTGAACTGAGAAAGTTGAGAGGCGCCTCGTCAGCTGTTGCTCAAACTATCCAGCGATGCATTTGCTATCAGCCACATTTGTTGGGTCGCTTGCTGGGAGCGGGGGAATAAAAGAAGACATGCAAGCAGTCTGACTGCCACTCCAGGCTTTAGTTAAGATTAACTCGCAGTGGCTGGAGGATCTTCGCCAAAGCCAAGGCAAAAAAAATATTGAAATTGTTTGAGACAAGGCGTGTGCACAAACAAGTCAAAACGGATTAGACTTTTTGTCAGCTGATTCCCACGCGAATATGTACTTTTGCGCGGAGTGGGTCCGCTAATTATAGAGTTAAAGAAAGCCAGGTTGCCCATGGATAATTTAGGCCGTTTCGGATGAGACAGAGCGGACAGCCACAGGAAGTTATGCAGGGGCCAAAACGTTTTATTGTTTGGGGACACTGTCCATAAAATATATCCACATTGGCTTCTGAACGTTTAAAAACAGGGTAAATAGTAATAAGTCAGATATAAAACGATCCTAAGTCAAATTACTCCTGAAACAAAGATGGTTTTAGAAGAAAAAATGTATGATTAGTGGAAATTAAAACGTTTGGAAGCGTTTTCCTTTAGTCCGCGCCTCTCAAACTGTGGGGCCCCTGATGCTGATCCAACATCAGACAGACAGAGGGACAGACAGAGAGACAAGGGGAATGCGGGCTGGAGAGCTCCGTGACAAAACCAAACTTGACAGGGTCTGTGAGATGACTTGAAGAGTCTGGACTAAACTTGTCTTAATTAGGGATCCAGTAGATATTTCGTTTAAAATATTCTTGGATTAATCAAGAAAAAAAGTCAGATAGACATGTTTGGGGGCTTAGGGATAACTGTTTAGAGCAAAATCAACAAAAAGTGGACATTTTCTTCATTTGGACGAAAAGAAAACTTTACAAAAGCGACTGGAGAAACTGGAGATGATGAGACTCAAGGTTTAGTGCCAAAATGTGGACTGTGTCGCCCTCTACCGACAGTCTTTATGTTGACTCGGCTCGCTGCAGCCAGAGGAGCGCTCTGTCTGTCCTCTCTATCCGGTCCAACATCCATCACTGGAATTAACAGTCTTGTTATCTTCACCCTCACTTTATATTAAAAAAAATCATGTACTCCTGTGATAAATTTCAAATTGTGCGCTGAAGTGATGTGGGAGACCACAAGAGTTGCTGCCAAATCCCCCTGAGAATGATCCCTCTATAAATCTTTGTGGGTTTATTATAGCAAGAGCAGGAGTCAGTGTTAGTGCGCACAGGCTGGGCTTCACGGGACTTCAGTTGATTTATTGATTAAATTGTAATGTTATCTTATTGTTTAGAATGTGGACACAGTAGCAGGTTATCATGCCTTATCACCGAGGATCGAATAATACAAAAGTGCATCTACTTGTTGACTAAATAACTCACTTTCTGTGTTTACAGACCACAGCATCCATAGACATGGATGGGGTAAAGGCGTATGTCGTCTTTGGGGGTATCCTGGTGGCGCTGGTTTCAGGTAAATACATAGCAATGTGCATAATGATGTTTTCTGTCATGTTTTGACAGCTCCTGTTTTCTTGTTTGTTTGTTTTAGGCTTTTTAAGTTTTGAAAACAGTATATCAGTGGTCAATGCAAAAAAAACTGTAATAAAAATAGCGAGACAAGTGGGTCCAAAACAGACACAAATGGAAATAAAATTAAATAAAATTAAAATAAATACACAAATAAAATAAAATACACAAGTATGAAATGGGCTAATAAAGTTGTATTTACATAAAGTAGGTTAACAGTTTTGGTAGGGCTATGCTAGTTGATTTTTTAATTTAATTACATTTTTTTAAGTTTAACGTTGTTTTCAGATATGTATCTAGATCTGATTTGAAAGTGGTATGAGGGCAAATTAAATAAACATTTTATGGATGTAAAACTAAGCTAAAAGCGAGCAAAATAATGATATATTGCTCATCGTTGGAGAAATTTGGTTCGAGTAAAATGTTCCTACCAAAGTGTCTTTGAAACTGAAAATCACTCCAGAAGATAGTCATGTTTACACATTGAAAAGTTACGTGTTCTCATGTTTCCATATGTTATCACTAAAAGTGCATTTTCCTCCAATATTTTTAAACACTTTGTTTCAGTGACTTCCGCACTGTCGCCACCTACCATCGTGTCCAACAAAGACGAGTTCATCCTGCAGCCAAATTCCGTCTTCAACATCAGCTGTACCGGCAAAAGAAACGTAGTTTGGGTTGAACCTCTGCCGAAAAACACCTTCGTTTATCCGGGATACTACACGGCGACACTTTTTATTTACAACGCAACTGTGGAAAACACCGGATACTACATGTGCACCTATGAGGATGACCTGGGGTCCGAACCGGAAGAAGATAACGAAGCGGGAATATATGTTTTCGTTCCAGGTGATTTTTTTAAATGATTATTATTATTTTTTTAAGTCGTCAACAGTCAGTGGGACTAGGGAAATGACACAAATATTAACTGTTGGATAAAAGTAAATGCTGAAAAAAATAAAACATAAAAACAGAGTGGCTGATAGAGAACTGCAGGGATGACGTTTTTTTGTAGGCCAATAAGGAAGTGCTGTTCTGGGCTGCTTTTAGCCCCAATATAATGTAGCAAAAAGTTTATTTAAACAGAGACATGTGTGGACACCCTGTTGTGTTAAGCAGGAGCATTGCCTTTTAAAACTGCCAGGTTTATTTAATCTAATTCTTTATTGGTGTGGGGAAACGTATTGCCAGAACAAAAGTAAAATTAAAAGAGTAAGACTTTGTATTTTATACATGTTGCTTTTGATTCAGCGCTCCTCTAAAGCCCCCAGAAAACAGGAGAAAACATAAATTAAAGTCTGTTGCACACCATTTTGAAGAAACTTGTTTAATCTGGAAACTGGAGTAAAATGGTGCAAAACATTAAAGTTTGGCTAAAGATGAACCATGGAAAATTTTAAGCATGAAACACTATTATGTGCCAATTTTCTGCATCAATTGGTGGTGTAAATGTCTGAAATTTTATCCAAACAAAAGTTCTCTGCCATTGTCATGTTTTTATTGAGGAAGACAAATTCAACCCCAACATCTATGCCTGTGCAGAATTAGGCTACTTAAAGCTAGCTAATAGAAGTTAGCATTGGCCCCCATAAACTTGTCATAACTTACAAGATCAAGTCTAGAGCAGCAAAACCTGAGCATTAATGGATTACTGAACGGGCCTAATGGGCACAGACCCAAGGGCCCAGAGTGTCAGATAATATGTATAAACCAAGAAATAATTCAAAATGACCACAAAAAGATACAAAACTACAAAAAGGACACATAGATACCAAAAAGAGACACAAGACAACCACAAAAGATGCATAACAACTACAAAGAGATGCAAAACCAACAAAAAAGTTTGCTTGACTTGGTCCTATGTGACAGAGGTGGAGGGGCCCTTTGCATATCTATGCCCTGGGGCCCATTGTCTCATAATCCGCCCATGAGCCAGAGTACATTCAATTAAGAAAGAGCATGTTTTATTGTTTAGGAACTCAACTTTTCATGTAAAAGACATATAATTGTAAAAATTCAGTACAAACCAAACAGCAACAGTACAAACCAAAAAGAGAAAAGCTACAAACACCAAGAACAGCTTATCAGAACCAAATCTTTACTTGGGAGGTCAGGGGTCACACATGTGATGGCAGAAGAATCTGTTCAGGGAAATCACACAAGAAACAAAGTCCAGAGTCAAAAATCAGACAATCAAACACAAAGATAAAAGCTGGAGAGCATGAACACTCAACGGCAACAAAGACAATCTGGCAAGTAAATGTGGGACACACTTGGCTTTAAATACACAAGACCTGATCACTAACTACACCTAGGTGAGTGAAAAAGACACAGGTGAAACACATGAGGTAATCAACAAAGGTGAGCAAACTCAGGAAGTAGAATTAGCGCGAAACACAAGGAGAACTCATTTCAAAATAAAACAGGAACTGGACACAGACACAAAAATAAACTTAAAAGAATATCACAATAAATTGTCATTGTACATCTTTAAAAAGTTAGGCTACAAACCAATAGTCCAGTTTTAAACAAATATAAGGTAAAAACGTAAAAATATAGTAATTTAAATACATAACAAATATGAATTTAAGTATGAAAAAGAGGTACAATGTATCATAATACACTTTGCAATCAACCAAGTTTGACCTAATTCCTCTTTCTCAGATCCCCAGGCTCCATTTGTCCCCGAGACCCCTGAAAACTTAGTCGTCCCTATGTATGTACCTGGGGTCCCCATTTCCTGCCGTGTGTCTGACCCCTACTCTAACGTCATCCTGAGGAGCGTCCCCAGCGGAGAGGAGATGTCCACCTACTACGACAACAAGATGGGCTTCTTTGGGAGTCTCTTGCCCGGGCAGTACCAGTGTGAAACCACCGTGAATGGGCAGACGATGAGAAGTGCGGTTTATACTGTGGAGACTGAGGGTAAGTCAACAAAAAAAGGGACATTTTGTAGATTTGGGGTCATATTCAAGGTTTCTTGAAATACCTGGAAAAGTTATGAAATTTGAAATACTGTTTTCCAGGCCTGGAAATGCTTGGGAATTAACAGAAAGTTTTGGAAAAGTTTTGAATATGCATTGTTTTTGCTATCATTTAAATGATGTGCATAAAATTCCCTGAACACGTCACATAGAATACATTGTATTTAAAATCAAGTGAAACAGTGTATGACCGTTGATCATATTAGCATTTTTTTAATCGTCCAAAAAGGGATGCAGCCTGGACATTTTGTAAAGTACCTGTAAGTTCACCGCTGGTCTATTTGCACATACAACTATTTGGCAGCACGAAATTGCAAATAATGATAGCAAGTGCTAACAGTTTGCTCATCCAGGGAAGTGCGTGATTATAGGCCAAACCCACCTCACCTACTTAAATAAAGTAATAAAAATAGGCTAAAAAATAGTAAATACATAAATAGAATATAAAAATTAAAAATATTACGTAATGTGTGGGACCCTGCAGTATTTCTAATGAAATTCTGTGTGTGTTTTATGAAAACATCCCTGAATATATCAGGACCTTTGCCTCCTTGTGATGAATATGTTTTTAATCTTTGTAAAAGTAAGTTCAAATGAGAAAGAAAGAAAGTTTTTTTTTGTGCACGCCTTTCCAAAAAAGCACTTTAAAGGATAGGAAATCGAAACCTGAACAGCTGGAATCACTCCCCAAGTCTGTTTACCATGAGGGAACTGCAGGGTGATCTCACTGCATGAGAGCAATGACATTATGTCATTATCACAGAGGGAGATGACTTAACACGTCTGTTTTCACTCTTTGTGTGTGTGTGTGTGTGTGTGTGTGTGTGAGACTGCGTAATGACGACCTAGTAAGCCACAGCTCTGTGATAAATGAGCTCATGGTGATCGAGATCTCACTATCTTGGGACCTTTGTGATGACGGTGCTGATATTTGCTCTCTGGTGGTCCCTGTAGCCCCTGTGGAGATGGAGGATTTCAACATTGAAGTAAAAGCCAGTGAGGAGACATTGAGAGCCGGGCAGCCTTTTAACGTCACGTGTGTCGCTCCCACTGGGCTGGGCTTTCATCAGCAGTGGCTCCATCCCAAAAAACAGGCAAGATGTTTTCTTTTCTGTGTTTTTTATTTCAATTTAGTCTCCTGTATGGGTTCATCTATAATAAACATTAACTTCTCAGCCTTCTTGCCCTATTTCCTTCAACCCCTTGTCATATTTCCATGTTATTTCCTACCCAGCAGCACTGAGCCTTAAATTAGCGAATAATGGTTTTGGACCTAAACCTACTGTAGCAGTGGCAAGTGGAATATAGCTCTGTGGACGGCCCTTAGTGGTTACAAAGTATGTAAGGAAAGCAGCAACCAAATGTTGTGTCTTCATTTTGAGGACGTCAGCCAAAAAGCTCTTCCAGCAGTTAACCCTTTGAGACCTGGATCCACAGCAGTTTTCTTGTGTTGCATGCAGAAGCCACAAGCGTTTTGACCGTTTGAAACCTGAGCAAACTGGTGTGAATTCTTTCAAAAACATGAGGGAAAAAAAGCAATGACCAACTTAGTGATAAATGTCCCACAAATTGCAAAAACAGTAAAAGGTGACACAAAAATGACCTAAAAATCAGTTTTTAAATAGGAAAGGATTATTAGAAAATTATATAAAAAACAGAGAAAAATGTCCAGAAAAAAAATCCACAATATTTTGTCCATAAAAATGTGTTAATAACTATAAATAATTGTATATTTAAAATGATTTATAAAACATATGAAATAATAAAAAGTATAAAATAAATACATATACATATTTTATTACAGCTCTTTTTAGGTAATTTTTTTCTTTTTCTTTTTTGCTCATTTTTTGCAAATGTTTGGGCCATGGCGTGTTATTGTACTTTGCCTCTCCCCATGTTTTTGAAAAGGAATCAACCAATTTGCTGATGTTTCAAAGGCTACACCTCGTACGCAAAATGTTGACGGGAAGTTCAGGACAAATGGCTTGAGGAGAGCAGGCAGTTAAAAAAAAGAAAAGAAAAAAAAGGAAGGGGAAAAAAAAGGATAGTAAATCCTTTGACCCCTGTGACCTTGTGCCATGTTGGACAGATGCTGTCTACACATGACAGCCAGCTAAACATTTAATGCGTTTGAAGTGTTAGCTGAAAGGATCCGAAAGAGTTTCATGTGCAATTTACGTTTGTTTATATTCAGATTCTCAATCTATGCAGCACGTTGTGTGTTTTTCTGCATGGGGTTTCTCTAAGCCTTTTTCCAGAGATGGAGAACGCTGGAGTCGCGACTCCTGGTTTTGGTCTCAGTTGCAATTACAGACTTTTAAAAGGCTCTGTGAAGCTGATTTATCTCCTGTGGCCCAGCAAGTGTTTTAACCATTAGCCCTCAGCAGCACGACAAACTGGCTCTCATGCATTGTACCTGTAAAATGGAAAAAAACACTAAGAGTTAAGAAATTCAGATATCTCGTTACGAAGTTTTTCTTTGTATTCTGGTGTGTGTGATCTTAAACCCATATTGTTCTTCTGTTCTTATAGGCTGTGGATGCAATTCAGATGAAACAGACTCTCCCTGACCGGGTCATCTACACCCTCAGTATCCCACAAGCCACTGCTCAGGACAGCGGCACCTACGAGTGCTCCATCACCCACGAAATCAGCGGAAAGGTCAGAGTCAGCAGCGTGGCTGTTACTGTCTTCGGTAAGTCTCAGACGGTTCCTACATAATGAGTTTTCAGGAACTGTGATAATGTGAATAAGTGCTCACGCCACCAATTTACACCCACTTTATCCAAATATTCTCATCATCATCATCCAGTTAAATTTGTCTTGGTTTCACGTATGTGCACGAGGTGCTTTCAGTGGTGTGTGGAAGTCATTTTCTACCATCCGACTGTAAAGCTTCACCTCTGCTTTCAACATTAGCTACTGTGTTTTATGGGATGGCTCCAGCAGATGTGTGTCAGACCTTCATTTCACCTCTCTGTCACTGTGCATTCATCTCAATTCTTGTGTTTTTTATTCACTGAATCTGTTTCTTTTCCTGTTTTCATTCACCTGCTTATTCTTTTCTTGTTTTCTCACCTCAGAGGAGAATTCCTTCGTGGCACTGGACCACAGTGGGATTCTGGCTACTGAATTTGTCAGTCTTTTAGAAGAGACAGAGTTTACCATCCTCATTGATGCCTACCCGGCCCCGAAAGTGACGTGGCTGAAGGACGGCAAAGTCATGCCACAAACCTACTACGTCCTCACCAAAACCAGCCACCTTGAAGGCAATCGGTGAGAATAAAGATTTGTTTATAAGTTAATTGAGGGGCTGTTTAGTCTGACAGCAGTTAATACATTGAAATGAATAGTTTGATGTTTCATGAAATACGCTCCTTTGCTTTCCTGCTGAGAGTTAGATAAGAAGATGCCACTCTGATGTTTGTATGGTCAATATGAAGCTGTAGTCTGGAGATGGTTATCTTAGCTCAGGATAAAGACTGGAAATAGCTAGCCTGGCTGGGTGCAAACAAAGGTGACAAAATCAGTCTATCAGCACTTCTAAAGCTCCCTAATTTACATCTCATTTGTTAAATTTGTACCAAAACAAAAGTCCTAAAGTCCCCCCCCCCACTGTGTGCCATTGGGTGTCATTGAATTTGTAAATAAAACCTTGTCTTTTGTACGTGCCTCCATGGTGAATGAACAGCCCAAAAAGGAGATACATTTTGATAAATTGAAGTCATAGGAGTCCACCTTTAGCAACAGTAAAACGGTCTTATTTGTCCAGTCGTACTTCTCAAAACGGACAGCCCTTTCTGACGGGGAACTGAACTAAAAGTCAAACTTATCTTTGCTCTTAAAAGCCAAACATGATTTTACCTCTCTGAAAATGGGAGATGCTGGTATATCACTGCCTAATGGTGAATCATACCTAATCTTATAAAACTTTTGAATTCTTTGTTCACCAATGCATTCAAGACAAAGAAAAAAATCACAAATTCAGTCTAACGCAGGGTGAGTAGGCTAACTGATAAACAAATGGTCATTTGGAGTGTGAAGTATTTCTTTAAAATGAAAAACATTGCAGTTTTACAGGTAGTTATGTCATGTCATGATTCTATACTGTGCTTTGTAAAAAACCCTCTTTCAAATCAAATAAATGACATCAGCAAGCTTAAGAGGAGCTGGTAGGTGGATTTTGTATGCCAGCCACCTGCTGACTCCAGCCTCATATTTAATGTAAAGGCAGGAAAGTGGCATCAATCCTCTAATATAGCTTTTCCAAAATTTCCTTTAAACGAAAAAAATATGTTCTACTTTTCTTCTCACAGGTATCAAAGCATTCTGATATTTCGGCAGCCTCTGGGGAAAGACAACGGGAATTATACCATCACAGCCCTCAGTGGCTCTCGCACTGCTCAGTTCTCCTTTACCCTCAAAGTGAAAGGTAAGATAGATAACAAATGATAGAAAGATAAACAAATAGAGAATTTGTGATCTGTAACTGAGCGCTGCACGTGTCTTTCTTTCAGCCCCTACCGCAATGATGTTCCCACCCTCCTCAGCCCCAGTGCTGCTGCCACAGGTGGAGGAGATGGTGGTGCCCCTCCACACTCCTTTCACCCTGACCTGTCGAGGAGAGGCAAAACTAGCCTGGGAGACGCCGATCGATGTGCACGAGCAAACACAGGAGGACAACAGTGGTCTGTTTGTCACCACCGTCACTGTCAACAACGCCACTGCCATGCACACCGGCTACTACACTTGCTTCTACAGCAGAAACAGCACTGACGATTCAGAGGACAGCAGCATCTACATCTATGTGCCAGGTACAAAGCAGCTTTGAGCTTGCATGTTTTATGATTCGACTTTATTATCTCGTCTGAGAAACTGAGAAATTGTACTTCACCTCAGATCCAGATGTTCCCTTTGTGCCATCGCCGGTGCCTTTTGGCAACCACGTGCTGTCTGACCACGAGGAGATGGAGATCCAGTGTCGAGTGTCTGATCCCAGTGCTAACGTGACCCTGGTTAATGTGGACACCCAGCAGCCTGTGCCCAGTGTTTATGACAGCAAGAGGGGTGCTTTGGGAGTATTCACTGCTGGAACCTACGTCTGTAAGGCCGTCATAAACGGAGAGGAACACGTCAGCGGGGAATACATCGTCCACGGCTGGACAGGTGTGTGTTTGCATTTGTAAATGTGTTAAAAAAGGAGGCATCATACCTTGTAAAATCTGATGGGTCAGCTCCATGTTTTCTTTTGTGGATCTGTGTCCAAACACATTTCAACCCTCTTAATCTCAGGTGGCACTGGGCTGCACGTTGAGCTGACGGCCAAACGCACTGCTCTGCTGGTGGGAGACACCATCACAGTCAACTGTCTGGCTCGGGGGTCTGAGATTCTGGAAGACCACTGGAAATACCCTGGCAAACTGGTGAGAGCAGAAGTCACCCTTTGCAGCACAAAAAAACGGTTCAAACTAATTCTGTTTTGGTGTCGGCCCCCCAAACCTCTTTTTGCATGGTGGATTGAAACCTGATGATCCTCTCTCTGTGACAGGCTAATCGTGCTGTCAAGACAGTGCATGAGAATAAGAGAGATCAGGAGATCCTTTACACCCTGACGATCCCTCAGGCCTCAACCAAAGACAGCGGCATCTACTCCTGCTCCATCACTGATATTATTAGCAATGAGAGCCAGACAAAGGAACTAGTTATTCGAGTTTTTGGTATGAACGCTGTTTTTTGTTGACTTATTTCATAAATTCTCTTTCCTTTGGGGATGAATGATTGCTGATTGTCTGTTTCCTGTTTTCTTACAGCAAGTGAATTTATGTCCGTGTGGCCGGAGTTTGGAGAATACGAATCTGCAGAGCTGGATGAAGTCCGCGAGTTCAGGGCCGAAATCAGCTCCTTCCCCAGTGCTCACGTCACTTGGCTTAAAGACGGCATCCCGCTCAGCGATGTGACAGCCGAGATCTCCACCAGCCTCCGGCAGCTCAGTGAGACCAGGTGAGCCTCCTGTACAAGGTCGACTAATGACAAGCTCGGTGTTGACCTTCCCTCACATCAACCAGGCCTGTTATTAGGTCCTGTGACTGTGTGTTTAAAACAGTTTCTGGTTGCTCTGTTTTAGCTACATGAGTGTTCTCACCCTGATCCGCGCCAAGGAGGAGGACAGCGGGAACTACACCCTGCGAGTGGAGAACGGAGACCAAATTCGTGATGTTGGATTAATCCTGGAGGTCAAAGGTCAGAGAGAGGAAACATTTTATTACCTTTTACTTTCTTTCTCACCTCAACATTTTAGTCGATGTTATGGTCTGTCTTCACATATTTGAACACACTTTAGCTGTGTTTTCATCAGCAGCTTTTGGTATAGTACCTTTGGAACCAAATGTAAACCCTACAAACATGTACCTCCCAGCTCTGCCATGTTTTCTGTCTCCAAGTGAGGATTAGAGTATGCAGTTCACATTAATACTGTTGAAATGAATATAATTCTTTTTAAATGGTTGAAGATCCACTCATTACTCAAAGTGTGTGTCATCCAAGAGAGGCAATAAAAACAGATGGAGTGGTCAAAGTCGTCATATTGAAAATTAAAGTGTTGAATTCACATTATCAACTCATACATTTAGTGATATTACAAGTAAGCATTCCACCTTAAAAGTTGCTGGCAGTCGGCCCAGAGATAAATTATTTTTTCACCGTCTACAGCTGCTGCTAGAGGCTACAAACATCCTTTCATTTTATAAATCTAGCTTACTAATGTATAAAAAACTTGTCACAGTATAAACAGTGGTTAAACCAGCTACAGCTCAGCCCTGAGCACAGAGTGTTGATTTTCTACTGACATATCAATGGACTGCAATGTTTCTAGCTTTACCCTTTAGTACCTGATCAGTGTGCTAGGTAAACAAGCAAAGGGGAACAATTCCAAAGATAGCATCCTCAGCTTTTCACAATGGAAACGTGAAAAATGCAAATTGAACTGAACTGACCTGCTTGGCGGAAACACAGTTTTTGCTTAACCACTTCTTTTGACCGTGTTACAGTGCCTGCAGTCATTGTGGAACTGATGGACATCCACCATGGCTCAGCCACGGGCCAATCTGTGGTGTGTATTACCAGAGGGCAGCCAACTCCAGTTGTAGAGTGGTTCGTCTGCAAGAACATCAAACAGTAAGTTCTTTAGTTCGACAGTCATTTGCTCAACAGCCAAAAGAGACGCTTCCAGACCTCTCAGTCCACATCAATGCAGTCACGCCACACTTCTCTCTCTTTTTAATTCACATCTAGTTGTGCCAATGACTCGTCCTCATGGGTGCCCCTCCCCGCCAACTCCACCGAGATCACAATGGACTCGCACATTGACGAGGACAGTAACCTGGAGAGCCAAGTCATGTTTGGTCACCTGGAAAGCACGCTGGCGGTACGCTGCCTAGCCAGGAATGAAATGGCTGCTGTCAGCAGGGAGGTCAAACTGGTGTCCAATGGTAAGAACAAAAGTCTTTAACCAGCTTTTTTATCTGACATTTGATGTTGTTGTTTTCACCTTGTTTCCTCTTAAGTTGCTTCCATTTCCGACACTCAGAGTGCGACAGGCTTTGTGAGTAGCTGTGTTCAGGGCTGGGAAAGTGCTGTCAGTGTTACAGCAGCTGTCAGATGATGAGTTTGCAGTGAGACAGCTGATAGGGGGCTGCGCTTTAGCCACGAGGAAGGGGCTCTGACAGCTAATTCTTGGAAGCAAGTGATCGTTAGGCCATTTGGTTCTTCCAGATGAGTTTACACCCCTATCTTCTTCCCCTAAGTGCCTGGACCCCTCCCCCTCTTCCATGTTATCTTCCCAGCATACCTTTTGGTCCTAGTAATCTGGACTCCCTGTGGATTTAATTGTTTCTAAGGCCTGATAAATGACTTTTGTAATACACACATTTCTTTGCAAGCATTTCATTTTGTCATTACAACAAACACATGTTGCATCTGTGTGATCAATGTGCGGCCCATCTAACATGTGTGACGGCTGGCTCTCCTCCTGCACAGGCCCTCACCCTGAACTGACTGTAGCTGCTGCTGTGCTGGTGCTCCTCGTCATTGTCATCATCTCACTCATTGTCTTGGTTGTTATTTGGAAACAGGTACTGTTGCCACCATTCTGCAATCATTCTTGCATATCCACTCTCATATTTACGCTCTACTCTTCCACCTTTTTTATGCATTCGGGAAAAGTTGTTTTTGGAGTGCATATTTTCCTTGCAAAATCAAGCATTTAGATTAAGACTGCAGCCTTAAAATGTATGATATTAGTGGTTTATGGCAGCTAATGAGAAGTCATGTATTTTGAATAGCAGATGTGCACTGTGCCAAATTGTTTTGAGTATCCACCAAACAGCAATGCTTCTGAAGTCTCCTGAGCTATGAATAAAACAAATTTTGTGGGCAGACTTTGCAAGGCTAGTAAATTGCTTTTAAAAACAACTGAGAATGTTAAAACAGTCCCAAATGCCAAAATTACAAAGGTTAATTAACTAGTTCTTAAATGTATTTTGTCCTCCAGAAACCACGTTATGAAATCCGCTGGAGGGTTATCGAGTCTGTGAGCCCAGACGGCCATGAGTACATCTATGTGGATCCCATGCAGCTTCCCTACGACTCCAGATGGGAGTTCCCCCGTGACAGGCTTGTGCTCGGTGAGCTGATTCTCATTTTCGATGTGCTAAAGCCGTATTCTTGTCCCGGTGGCTCTGCAGCCTCCCTGCAGGGATGTTCCGGTCAGGATGTCTCACTCCGTCTTTGAAGTGAGGCTGTCATAAGCTTATCTGGCTCGGGCAGAAGGGGTTTTCTGGCTGGGGATTGGTTTGCCTCAGTGATCAAGGGGACATTCAGCCACCGGAAGAGTCATAGATGAGAAAGCAGAGGCATCCAGAGTGTACGGATGTGTTTGTGCAGGTTCTTTTGTTTTTCTTTGTTGATAATTGCTGTGTGTGTGTTTTTGTTTGTTTTGTTTTTCCAGGTCGTATCTTGGGCTCTGGGGCCTTTGGAAAGGTGGTAGAAGGCACTGCCTATGGTCTCAGCCGCTCCCAGCCTGTCATGAAGGTGGCAGTGAAGATGCTGAAACGTGAGTTTACAAGACATTTAAGCCGTGATGCTACCTCATGTTAGCAAAGCTCACTAGTTATGGGCACTGGTTAGGTGAAAGGGAACCTGTACTGTAACTCTATACTATAGTATAGCTGATTTGTCCCTCAGTAGCAGCAGAAGCTGTATTAGTGACATGGAGGCTATAGATGACATTCTTATGTAGGCCGATGCAATCTCCAGAGGTAAAAAGCTAACGTTAGGGTAAAAACAAACTACACTACAGTCGCATGACTTAACGTCACTTCCACAACAAGGCTGTCCAGCGTGGCTTGATGTGATGACGTTTTGCAGTCTCATTTTGCCACTTGTTTACAACTGTCTTTTTTAAGACACATAAAAGCTTCAAAGTTCACGAGTGGGGTATTTACTGACGTATTTTGTGTCTCTTCAGCTTGTGTTAACCACAGACCTTATTTCAGGCTTGTAACAAAAAACCTATTCAAAAAAACCCATTGACTTTGAGACAAGGAAAACGGGAGTGCTGAATGGTAACTTATTTCCTGGGGCACTCTTTTGCTGTAATTAAAAGTAATCCAGTGATAGTTGTCTGTACATGCATTAGTACAATGCAAAAAGGAATTGCTAACAGCTAATTCGAGATACCTTTAATAGTGCTAAATTGCAAAACAGGACATAGACTGGGGGTGTTCAGGGTCTTTGAGACTCCTGCCATAAATAATTGAGCCCATAAAACACTGCAATAATAAATTCAATGAGTAGCATAAAATATGAGACCTGCTAAACAATTTAAAATGTTTCTGAAAACATTGCAAGATGCAACGTAGCAACAACTCAGACAGTTGATTCTATTCAGCTGATGCAGAACTTTGTTTTTATAGGGGCAATGACAAAGAAGTGGAAAAAGTGATAGAAAGGAAAATACTAAAGAATCTACAGGACAATAAATACACTTTTTTACAAGAAGATAAAGCAACCAATTATAGGCGTCACATTAAAGAGGTCTTGGGTTAACATTTTGTTGTTTGATGGTTTGATTATGTGCGATGATAATCATGGTTTCTGTGGTGTCTTCCAGCCACAGCCCGCTCCAGTGAGAAACAGGCCCTGATGTCTGAACTGAAGATCATGACTCATCTTGGGCCGCATCTCAACATCGTTAACCTCCTGGGAGCGTGCACCAAGTCAGGTGATTAATACACAGACAAACTGCAAAACGTAAAGACACACATATCCTTCACAGGCAAACACATAATATATAGTAACAGCTTAGTTTAACCATTGTTGTCTCTCCCTTGTAATTTTGTCACCAGAGACACACAATAACGCCCACGTCCATGCTGCCAAAAACCTGCATGCACACACACTCATTCAGATTTGACATTTGTACACATTTATGGCTCTAACAGCCAGAAATGATTGACATCCCTGTCTCAGCTCTCGGTGGGTGTGGTATTTTAATAGGCTTTTTATGGGAAAGTGGAGGCTTGCCCTGGTGACTGTGCTTTTAGCCTTTACGAGCCTCTGATAAGATTAGCCTGCAGACTGACGCCGATGCACGACTTTATCTGCTGTGTTGTTCCCAGGCCCCATCTACATAATCACTGAGTACTGCTTCTACGGAGACTTGGTCAACTACCTGCACAAGAACAGGGAGAACTTCCTCAGCCTGAACCCAGAGAAGAGCAAAAAAGAGCTGGATATCTTTGGAATCAACCCTGCAGATGAGAGCAGCAGGAGGTATCCCTTATACGCTTAAATACATGCATTTAAGTTTTATTTTTATCCTTTTACATGTAACGAAGGACACATTTAAATGCACTTTTTACATCAATTCCCCTTTGCCACTCCTAAATATTACAGCCCAACAACTTGCACAATTGCTTCACGCACACTCACATTCTCCCCTTCCCCTAATCGGTAACTCTATCGCCATTTTCTCCATGGTTGTGGAGATTGTCTGGCGTCTTCACCTAATCAAATCACAGTCTGAAGTGGTCTCGGCTTTCAACCTAATTTCATTGTATCGGAGGTACCTGTTAATTCTCTCCAACCCAGACATTCAGGGTGAAACAGCAGCCCTCTCTGGCTCATCTGTGTTGATGGATGACTCACAGTGACCACACCTCGAATTGACCATAACATGATTTAATCCTGGCTACCATGTTAGGCTCAACCACATCTTCCTCTAACCCCAGCCACATGGAGGGAGGGAGAGGATTTAAGGGCACTGACGTACACACAAGTGGGGACTGAATCAGATGCAGTGATGGATGAAGTACTCAGTTCCTTTACTTAAGTAAAAGTACTAATACCACATTGTTAAGAGTAAAAATCCTGCAGTGAAAATGTTACTTAAGTAAAAGTAAGTAAGTATAATCAGGAAAATCTACTTAAAGTATGACAAGTAAAAGTACACTATTCAGACCCCCCCAAAGACAAACAAACAAACAAACAAACAAACAAACAAAAACACACCCCAAAATTCAAAACTACAAAAAAATAAAGAAAAATATTTGCCAAAGTACCTAATTCTGGAAAAAAAAACAAAAAAACCCCAACACTCAAAACTATTAGAAAAAGGGGGAAATAAAAGAGAAAACGACTTAGGTGTTTATCAAAATAGTAGCCAAAGTACCTAAGTCAGAAAGAAATTAAAGACACACCAAAAAACTATTCCAAAAGAATAGAGAATAGTAAAGAAAATGACTTAAATATTTATCAAAATAGTTGCCAATTAATTTTCTGTTGATCAGCTAATCAATGACTCGACTGTTCATTTCAGCTGTACTTGTATAAACTGTTTGGTAGTTTAATTTTAAACAAAATGTTATATTTCATTACTCTTACTTTATAAGAAAAATCTTTGTTGTCAGATACACATAGTGAATTAAACATACAATATTTTACTCTGAAATGTAGTGGAGTAAAAGTATAAAGTGGAATGAAAAGAAAATAATCAAATATAGTACAAGTACCTCAGATTTATACTTAAGCACAGTGATTGAGTAAATGTACATAGTTACATTCCAACACTGATAAGATGTGTAACACAATGTTTTATCACCATGGTTCTTGAACAATTCCTCCCTCATCGCTAACAGCCTCTTCTTTGCACACAGTTATGTGATCCTGTCCTTCGAGAGCAAAGGAGACTACATGGACATGAAGCAGGCTGACAACACTCAGTATGTCCCCATGCTGGAGATGAGCAACGCCTCCAAGTACTCAGACATCCAGAGGTCTGACTATGACCACCCACCCTCTCAGAAAGGTACGAACGTACAGTTTGTTCCTCCTCTCTGTGTCCTGCTTTCCACTCTCCCCTCTGAGTTATTGGTGTGGATGCATTTGGCTTCAGCGCTGTGTTTGAGTCAGTGTTGGTGAAGGGGTACACCCTTGTCAGAATTTAGGACTGGTACAGCCCTGTAATTACATGGAGAGGATAATTGTAGCACACGCATAATAATGCCTGGTTTCTCCCTGCCATTAGTAAAAGCCAGGTTTGAGCAGCCAGTACTATATTTACAATACATGTTGAACATATACTCATGGTGTTTTCTGTGTGTTTTCAGAGGGTGAGATGGACGACATGCTGTCAGATGACATGAACGAGGGCCTCAGCACCACCGATCTGCTCAGTTTTACCTACCAGGTGGCCAAAGGCATGGAGTTTCTGGCTTCCAAAAATGTAAGTTATGTCCACAGTGAACGCAATGTGGGCAAATAATAATAATAATATATATTTTTTGTAATTGCCTTTCAAAACATTCAAGGTCTCCTTATAATGCAGGGTTAAAAAATAACAGATCAGTTAAATTAACAAAACAAATTAACAATGTAAAAAATCATTATGTACAAAGGTACACAGGTTATAATATGCAGGTTTTAAAAGATGCATTTTGGGATGAGATTTGAAAGTGGAAAGAGAAATGAACGAAACGTATATTTTTATCCAATTTTTCCACATTCTTTCAGCTGGGGTTTGCATGCCACGTATAGGTCTTGTAGCCTCACATTCCCCTGCTACCCGCTGCTTGTGGATTTTGCTCCTATATGGTGACAGCAGTGGTGGCCAAAGGGGAACTGAGGAAATCAGCAGTTGTGTGATAAGCAGTCTCGCGGAGGCTGCTGAGCCCACTCAGGAGAGAGGCCAGGGGCTGAATATAGTAGCCGCACATCCAGGGCTAGAATTACCGGGCAGGGACACACTGCAGCCAGAAGCTATTCATTCTGCTTCATAGTTATTATCCCTAAATATCCAGTGGTCACAGCCATCCCTCCAACTGGCATGTTTACACAAAGACCATGCTTTATAAAGCAATATGAAACGGCATTAAAAGTGAACTCAGCTGAAATGAAATACATACAGAAATAGATAGCTGTGGGAGCAAAATGTGTTGGGAGTGGATGAAACCGAGGATTAAAAAACAATTTTGAATGACGCAATGAGCTCCTAATCACCTTTGCTTACTCTTTTTTTTTTTTTTTTTTTGCAGTGTGTGCATCGGGACCTCGCTGCCAGGAATGTCCTCCTCTCTCAGGGCAAGATAGTGAAGATCTGTGACTTCGGACTGGCCCGAGACATCATGCATGACAACAACTATGTCTCCAAAGGGAGTGTAAGTCTCTGCTCATCACTGTATGCACTTAAATCATGGTTTGCAACCTGGGGGTCCCAAACCTCACTATGGGTCACTAAAGCTTCACGGGGGATCAAAAGACGTTGATTCTTAGAGATGTAAGAAAACTTACAAAAAAACCCAAAAACAGTAGGCATAATCTTACAATTTCAATATATTTTTTTGAAGACATCTAAAATAAATGGCTATTTTTTAAGTTTAGACTATTATTAAAGGTCTAAGAAATACATAAGGCAGACAGAGAATGGTATATAAAAATTCCGAAAAATATCAGGATAACTCTGATGCATCTATAATGCAAAATATGCAGGAACTAATCAGTTTAAAATTCATCAAAATAGCTCATTTTACATGAACTACAGTGTTTCCCACAGAATTATGTGGGATAGCTGTATGTGGCGATAGCTGATGACAGGTTTTTGTTTTGATTTTTTTTTTAAATGCTTGCATGTCCCTTTGTATCGTTCTGTGTCTCTTCCATCCATGAACACAGCACAGGTGGAGCTCTTTGTGAAAAATACTGCACTAAAACACAGCTTTTTATTCTTTTCCATCATGGTTTTGCAAGTGTGATTGAACATTTCCTCTCTGTCATCACACAGACTTTCCTGCCAGTGAAGTGGATGGCACCAGAGAGTATTTTTGACAACATGTACACCACTCTCAGTGATGTTTGGTCCTATGGCATCCTACTCTGGGAGATCTTCTCCTTAGGTGAGCCTCTGCAAACATATTAGAGTAAATAAATCTTTTAGACTGATGTTGGATGATAATCTAATGAGAATCTGTTTTGGTCTGCAGGTGGCACCCCATACCCGGGGATGGTTGTGGATTCAAGCTTCTACAACAAGATCAAGAGCGGATATAGGATGTCCAAACCGGAGCACGCACCTTCTGACGTGTACGTGATAATTTCCATGATGACTGTACTGTTGCTGCGCATTACATTACCTAACATGCTGTCAGATGAGGAATGCTGTAAACTCAGAACAGTTTGTTTCTGAAGTGTGATATACAGTGCCTGACATGAGTCACAGCAAAATTACAAAGTACAGGACAGGTCGTACTGTTCTCTATGGTAACATTGCCTGTTTTTTTTTTTACTTTTTTCAGGTATGAGATGATGATGAAGTGTTGGAACAGCGAGCCAGAGAAGAGGCCGTCTTTCCTGGGCCTGAGTGAAACTGTATCTTCTTTGCTGCCTTCCAGCTACAAGAGGGTGAGTCTCCTTGTGACCTCTCATGTGCCCAGACCTCTTTGGAGTCTTAACACCTGCTTTTTAGTTTACCACCTCTCATTCTTGACCCCATGCTTGAACTTGCACATTCTGTTCTTCTTTTTTTTGTCATTTTTTCAGCTGATTTTTAAATGTCAAAGTGTCCTCTCTCATGCTTTTGCTTTTAATTGTGCCCCCGAGCAAAGTACAGGTTGAAAATCATTTAAACACACTCCTAAAGTAGCAGGCTGTTCATTTAAAACCCCCTTCCGCTTCCTCTGAGAGCGCATTAGGAGTGTTACTGTGGGCTCTCTGTGTTTCTGTGAAACCAAAACCTACAAGTGATTAGAGCGCAAATGCAGCAGCTGGATGTCAGAGCGGCTGGCCTCAGACTGTGTAATGACGCAGCCCCAGTTCTCGCCTCCACCACCCGACCTTAATTACCCCATTAAACTCCACACCGCACATGGCACATCAAAACAGCTTCACCTCTGCCTCCTTTGCAGAGATTTAATGGCTGTGGGGCAGAGCAGGAACCAAATCTTGTTTTAGCACCTCAGCTTGGATGGGATGTGTGATTTTCAGTTTAGATGGCACCGTCCAGCTGGCAACACAACCAGCGATCACACTCCTACCACAGTTCTCCTGTGACTTTGTAGAGCTTTATTAATTCTGTGCTCACACTTGTACACTGTATTAAATTTAAGCATTTAATTCTGATTTATTTGTCTGTTTTGTGCAGCACTATGAGAGGGTGAACCACGAGTTCCTGAAGAGCGACCACCCCGCTGTGACTCGGGTGTGCATGGAAAACGACGACGCCTACATTGGCATCACCTACAAGAACCAGGGCAAGCTGAAGGACAGGGAGAGCGGCTTCGACGAGCAGCGGCTGAGCTCCGACAGCGGCTACATCATCCCCCTCCCCGACCTGGACCCCATATCTGACGATGAATATGGAAAGAGGAACAGACACGGGTAAATGAAAGCAAACATTTGTCTCCAAAACATCCATAAACAGGGGTGCTGGAGTGAGGGGAGAAGTGGGACTAACTAGCCAGGACCCCAGTGGGAGCAGGGCTGTCGAAAAGCCTTGAAGAAAAGTTTGGTTTTGTTTGCAAGGTTTTATTTCTAAGTAAGTAGTGCTAGAACTAAATATACTGGCTGAATCAATGAGCTGACAGACTGAACTACGTATAAAATCATATAGGAATTTCTCTGGGGCCCGTCTCACCTCTTAAAGGCACAAAATGGTTTAGTCACAGACTGCTTATGCATAGGGACCAGAATTTGGTGCTATACTCCTGTCCTTATAATATGTCAGAGTCAGGGTTGTCACTTCATTCGATAATAGAAAAGGGGTCTCCTAAGAAAAAAAAAGTTAGGAATCACTGGTCTTTGAAGGACCACAGATGACACTAATGCGTTATTCGTGTCCCCTGCAGCTCTCAGACATCCGAGGAGAGCGCCATTGAGACGGGCTCCAGCAGCTCCACTTACGCGAAGCGTGAGGGCGAGACTCTGGAGGACATCACGCTGCTGGATGAGATGTGTCTGGACTGTAGCGACCTGGGGGAGGACAGCTTCCTGTGACAACTACCAACCCCTTAGAGCAGAAGCAGGGAAAAATAGGGGGTGTAAGGACATGGGAAAACTAGAGACAAACTTGTAAATCAACCAAAGACTCTGGCTGTCACCCCTCCATTCCTCCTCTTTGACCGCCCGTTCAGAGGACAGAACAAAACCACTTTACTGTCTGAATGAGTCTGTGGTGACAGTGCGGTACGCCCTTTACTTCTCCCTGGACACTGCCCCCTGTTGGGCTGGAGGAGTGAGTGAGCATCAATGAAAAGGTGACAACAAGGACTCAAAGAACCACCGAGCCTGTGTCGGACCTAAAAAAGATCTTTTTAATTTGCAGAGCTTTATTTTATCGGGCATTCTTTAAACAGCAATATAAGCAAGAAGGGATGAATTCAACAAGTCGGTCAGCAACTCTAAATGAACACCACGGAGTATCATTCACATTATATATTAAACCACTACAGATGCACTAAACTAAACGAGTCCGATACTAGCAACAACATTGGCAGGTAAACTCACTCCACAATCACCTGCTGCAAGAGAAGCACCTGATGCTGGCACAATCAGTCGCAATACTCAGATATGAAAGCACAAAATCTGTTTTGTATATGACCATGTAGTGTTTTCAGTGTCGAAATACATGCGGTAATTCAAATTTATTTTTGTACATCTTCATTTTGTATACATGTATTATTTGTGAATACCGAGTAGATGTCGACCATAGCTGTTTGAATGGTTATGAGAGTAGAGCTTATGAGTTGCCCTAATACAACATGAAGTTCTCAAATGTCATCCCTGAAGTCATGTGTGACAAACGGGCTTTGAAAAACAAAACGAAGTGTGATTGTATTGTAAATAGCTCCAGAGTTGTTTTATAAGAGAGACTTATTGGGATAACGATATTTTATGTAAGCACATATTAAGCCTCTGCACCCTCATTCGCCCCCGTGGAGCCAAATAAGTTACAACAAAGAAAACAGCAATTTTTCCTCAAAATGTGCCAATATAGTGGACAGCATATAGTCAATGACAATATTTGTGGATTAGAAATATTCATATTTTATGTATGATATGGATAGTAATCAATTTATCTACTGCAAAAATGGAAAAATAAAAGGGATTAAAATGAAACCAAGTTCATCTTGTCAGTAGAAATGGCAGTATTGGAAAAAGGAGAACAGCTATATGTGTCCTCCAGTCTCATATAATATCCATTGTCTATTAGCAGGTTCTAGTTATACTAAGACACTAGATGGACTAGAGATTCATGTCGATCTGATGTTATACATCAGTTATGTGTAGACTCTTTGTAATCCTCCGTATCTTCCAGCTACTGTACCAGCTGTGCCACTGCCTCTGCCTCTTCCTGTTGACTGTGATATAATCTGCAATCAGTTGTTGCACTTTCCTATTTTTGTCTCCATTTGTTTGTTTTGCAGAAAAAGAAAAGAAATGAAAAAAAACAGAAAGTTCTTTTGGCTTTTGATGTCTAAAGCTGTGTGGATGCGAATGTTTGTGCCGCAGGTGAGTGATGTGTTGTCGACGGTACAGTATCTGTAATTATAGGTAATCACACCCAATATGATGATTTAATACTATGTTTCATTATGTTACAACGTGTACATTCAGATGATTTATATTTCAATAAATGATTTATAATGTAAATGGGGGGTGTTTTTTTCAAGTCTGGGATTTTAAAGGATTACTCAAACAAACAGAAGTAACACTAGTAATAAAAAAGGATATATGAGGTGCATGTACTGGGGGAAAATTAATTATAAAGATGCAAGGATGCAATAGAAGATGCAGCATTCCTGGACAAGAATAATGAGACTCATTTTATATATGTTGCAACATAACATATTGGTAAATAACATCAGTATGAATAAAACAAGACTGCAAAAAGAAATGCCTTCTGTAGATAAGGGCATTATCATACATAACAGCAGTGACACACACAAAGGACCAGCAGAGGGAATACACAGATCATTTACTGAAGTAAAAGTACCAATACAAAAATGGAAAATACTAAATTACAGGCAAAAGTCACTGTAAAAAGTCAAATGGTACTTGTGATTCTTAACCAATGGATTAGTCCTCTTCAGAGGGTCACCAGGTTAAAAAGGGGGGTCTTGAGATTATCAATTGTGGGAAAGGGGGAAAAAATAAACACAACAAAACACACACACAAAAGACACAGAATTAGTATCCTTGTGTGCCGGTGCAAAGCAGTGGAGTTACAATTGCAGTTTGCACTGACTCATATGTCACCCTGATTGTATACAGTGCTTAAAATAATATAAATATTGCTGATAGAAGTCACAAATTCTAAAACAAGGAGATCTGTACATTCAGCACAGTTTTAAGGTGGGCAAGATTTGTGTCAGCAATTCAGTATCTGGACAAATGTCCCCCTTTCTGTTCCTGAGTCATGGTGTATGATGATGGTCAGAAAAGTGTTTTTGCAGAACATTATGATGTTACAGTGAAGCTGACCTTACAAGTTTTGGATATTTGTGTGAAATGTTATCATAAATAGTGTATGAATTCCTAAGTTATGGCCAAAAATATGTTTTTGACATCATAATGACCATGACCTTTGCCCACCAAAATCAAATCACTTAATTGTTGAGTCCAGGTGGATGTTTGAGCCAAGTTTGAGGAAATTAACTAAAGGTGTTTGTGAGATATCACTTTCATGAGAATGAAATGGATGCAGAAGATCACAGCCACATTTGACCACCAAATTACCATCAGTTTATTGTTGAAGTCAAGTGGTTGTTTCTCCCAAATTTGAAGAAATTCCCATATGGAATTCTTGAAATATCACATTCACAACAATGGGACATATGTACATACTCGTGGACAGCCCAAAAACATAATAGAAATGTGGATATTATATCAAATATAAATATTATGTCACTACATGGAGTAAAGTAAGCTGTCAAAATGTGATAAATGCAGTCAGACAGATAGCCATTAGAGGGCAACAACTTCACCATCAGGCTGCCAAATGCTTTGCCAAAAGACAGCAAACACTCATTAAATCATAAAACATGCTGCCCAGTTTTCTCAGTGTCGCTGCTTTGGTGGTGGTCTGTGTAGCTGAAGTCTAAAATTAATTTAAGCTTCTGAAAATCCCCAAATAAGCTCCACTGCATTTGCTCACAGCACTGAGAGTAACTTGTCATTATCATTTTGTCCCACTAGAGGGAGGTAGGATGCAGATAATGCTGAGCGGCTGCGGGGTGGGAGTTAAAGTGGGAGAAGAGGAGGGTCAGCATGATGTAGAGGTGCAACTAATGATGGGAGCCTGCAGACTGGGGAGGGCCTTCACACCAGCTTTAATCCTGATCACAACAAGCTCAGAGGGTGTGTGTCCTGAAGCGGGTGTGTCGTGAGGAAAGTACAACTTTATGATCCATCAGGCCGCATGCACACCTGTTCTTCATCTGAACCACCACATAACCTTCCTCGAGCTTAAATCTATAAAGACTGTTTGGTGATATGCTTGTTAAGCACAGCTTTACCTGGCAGCATAAAGAAATACCTCACTAACCACATAACCACTCTGTTAAGAAGACAAATATTTGTATCGTGATGCATTTCATCACTCCTATAGTATTATTTTACCCACATCGGCACAGTTACACAGCTTAACAACAACAACTCTAACCTTATTTGTCTTTCCAATCCAGTCATGTTTTACTGGTGTCCCCTTTTTCTCTGCTGTTTGTTCAAAGTGTTGAAACCCCTAAGGCAGACCGGTGCTACTACAAAGCAGGGTCAATATCTACTCCAAACTGCAGCTGCAGCTTACAACCCCTGGGGAGCTTGCAGAGGAGCTTGTTCTGGATTGACAAGTTATGATAGCTGGTAGTGGTGTGCTGGAGGCTACTGGTAAACATATCAGCGTGCTAAGAAGAACCAACAGTTGAAGGTTTTTCTTGCAGCAGAAATTAACTGCTGGAGCTACAGGGAACAGTTTAAGAAAAAACAAAACATCTTTATGATATAATTGCACCTGGGCCAAGAAATGAAAAGTATTAACCCTCACATTTGGGGTTCAGTGAAATAATTGCGAGAGTCTGTCAAAGTCAGATGTGAACTGCAGTCTGCCAGCAGGGGCTTTCGAATGGAACAAATAATTTTCCACAAAAGGCTCACATTACGTCTAAATATGTCAGAATGATAATTCTTAATTATTATTTTAATTTAAAGTGAACCTTAGCCCAGAATGGCTCCATGGGAGGCTTTGTTCTCGAGAAAAATGAAGTCCCCTGCAGTGTGCACCAGGGTGGACGAAACATTATCTCATAATTTCACTGTGAGATATGCATGCAAAGTATTGCAATGAACTTACAGCAATAAAATAACTGTAGCTTTTGCAGATCGGTTGCATTTATGGAAATGTATTCCAGAGTAACATATCTGATGAGAATTTTATCAGTATGAAAGACAGCTCATGCTAATGGAAATGTTATGGTTGTTCTTTTGTTTTTTTAGGTGCTTGGTCATAAACCAAAGTATTGGAAAAATGAAATTTTGACCTGATGATTTAATAGTTAAGACAATAAATGCAAGAGCACAAATGTCATCGGCGTTAATGGGAAACTTGGGAGAATACCAAAGTCAGTAAGATTCATCTTCTTGGAACCACGATTTTCTATTCAAAATTTCACAACAGTCCCAGCATTGAGAAATTTAACAAAATAAGAAGACAGGGAAACATCAAGTTTTAATAATTCATCCTCTGGGGACCATAAATTTCTTTAACAGCAATCCATCTTTTAGTTGTTAATATATATTTCAGTCTGGACCAACGTGTCAGACAGACTGACACTAAAACACAAACAATTGCATTTAAGGAAGTTTATTCCAGAGTAAAATACTTTATGAGAATTTATTTATGTATAAGCATAAAAGACAAAGTACAGCTGAGGCTAATGGGAATTGTATCAGGTTTTTTTGTTGTTGTTGTTGTTTTTAGGTATTTGGTCATAAACTTAAGACTGGACAAATTCATAATTTTGACCTAATGAGCCTTGAAGACATTTGACTCGAAATGACATGGTGGCACTAATAGAAAAGTCATGAAATCACCAAAGTCATAAAGATGCATCATCTTGGAAACACGAATGTCTGTCCAAAATTTCAATATAATTCCTTTAGCAGATGTTGATATATTACAAAACAGGTGAAAACTCCAGGCTCTGTCGAAAGAAAGAAAAAAAAAACATGATCATCAAAGTCATTAGAATGGATCCTCTGAGGACCATAAATGTCTTTAGCAGCAATTGATCTGAAAGCTTTCAATATATATCTATCTGGACCAAAGTGTGTGGGAAAACCTATGCTGACACCAAAACACACCAATCTAGTAGCCTTTGCTCAAGTGCAGTGGGAACCAAGTCAGACACTGTCTGTATATTTCATTGCTTTCACACGAATAAAAAATGAAAAACTAGAATGTGACATGAATGATAAATTGTCAATAATTTATGCTGCCCTCCATGTGTAATGTGTGTAAACAGTAGGATCTTTTATGTATTGCATATTCATATTGTATACTGTATAGCTGTACTTGCTCATGATAAATAAGATAACATAACAGAGAGTTTTTTTTTTCAGTTTTTTTATTTCTGTTTGGGGGAGGACCTCCAGACAGATTTGGTCCCACCAGATGCTGACCCCATGGCTCTGGCTTTGACACATAAACTATCATCCAGTTAAAGCAAAGCAAACCACCCTAACAACTTAACAAATGTGCATAAGATAAGATCTTGCTGGGGGGGGGAGGGAGACAAAGCCACACATTATTGTGTCAACACTTGTTTATTTATAAAGTGATTTGGACTGCTGGCGATACACTTCACGCTTTTGCCTTCATTTTTCAGGCTAATTCACCGCAGTGCCTAGGACAGTTGGTGCCCTGCAGGGTTTGGGCCTCTGTCAAAAAGTGTCAAAGGGGGTGCACTCAATCGAACCTGGAATACAAAAAACTACTGTTGGGCAAGTTAGCACACAGATATGTGCAACAAATCATATGATTGGATTCTGGTTGACCCTGCCTTTACACAGGAACAATTCATTTCTTTGAGTTGCAAACAGAGGTCTCAGCAGCAAATATATTGCAAACAAAGTACAAGTGGTGCATCTACTGAATGCTTTGAGGAGCAACACTAAATGTGATTTAAAATAACAAATAAAGATCTCTTTTAACAGAATGGAAAGACTGGGTGAGACCGTACCAGATCATAAGTCAGGAGAGAGATTGGGGGAAATTTGATTGCAACATGTTTTACTTTACAAGAGTGAGAGGGAATCTGATTTTGATATATTTGGCTGTCCGAGTGAGTGTGAGACAATTAGATTAGCCATCTCTTTGGTTTGTTTGATATGTAACATCAGTCTCCTTTGTGAAACTCGACGCCTTATTGCCATCAGTGCGGTCTCCATCCTACTCTCCTCTGGGAGAGCAGGTCCAGGAGTAGTCCAGGGTTTAGACAGAGCCGCTGTAAAAGAGATTTGTCTCTTGGCCGTGTCCTCAAGGCCGGTGTCCTATTTCCAGCTTTTTCTCCGAGGGGCCGGCATGTGCCTCCCAGGCTTTTTGTTTAACAGGGGGCATCACATCCAGATTAAAATACCATCTCTGAAACAGATACTGCCATTGATTTGTCACACAATGACTGGAAAATTAACAATGGCCATATTACATAAACAGTACTTTTAGGATAATATCCTAACACACAAACAAACACATACTGTATATGCTTTAGAAGGACCAAAAACCGACTGATCTCCAATTTATAGTTGCAATGACACAGGCCTTGTTGTAGTTCTTGCTGCAAGCCAGAAAAACATGCTAACTCATGACTGTGAAGAAAGTTTGCTTTCAGAAATCATATGAGACGCTAGAGGCTCAAGCAGAACAGGGCTCCAAACAGCACTTTTAAGACTTCCTTTATTTATTTTTTAAGCAACCAAACCATTTGGAATTCAGTCACATCTTGTCTCCTTAGAACATGGGGGACTCTTAAAATATAGTTATTTTTGTTTCCCTATTGGGCATAAGAAAACAAGCACATTATTATTTTTTTTTTAATTTTTGTCACACATACTTGACCCCAAAAGAAATATACAAAAAATAAAAAAAATGGTTCAGTCAATATTTTTATTGTATAAAAGTTTCCTTTTATGTATTTTTTTTTTTTATTATTATTATTTTGCTGCATTTCCTTTATCCCTGAGCTGATTTTGGACATTTAACCGTGATTAATTGTAAATTTTAATTCTGATCTAATGCGAAATCCAAATGCAACTAATACATAAATACCCATTTTGATGAAATGTGTTGTGAGATGCAATGGTATTTTATGTGTGTTTTTTTTTTTTTATAAAAAGCATTTTTTTTCCCTTGGGGTTACTATAATTTTCATTACACTGTGCAAAGTTCAAACTCAGTTTTTATTTTTAAGAGCGTGTAAACCTGGTGACCATACTTAAAGTCATGTCGCAGGGGAGCACATGGCTGGATGACATTAAATGCCATAGTGGGAACAGAAATCCGCGTCAATTTTGTTAAAATCAATAACATGTTTGTTGGCCGGTATTTCTAAAAGTTCATATTTCCTTGGAAATTACAAATAATAATAAAAACTACATTTTATAGTGTTTATTTGTGTAGTGCACTTTTTTATTGTTGAAAATATATATATGGTAATGGCAATGACAATGCCAGTGTTAAATAACTGTGAATACTGTATTAATGCATTTTTCTTAATGTGTGTTTTCAGACCAAAATGGACCACAAGTCACAAAATTTTTGTTCAGCTTTCAAGCTTTCATCTCTTATATTGAGTCTGGGAGTTCAAGAAAGATCCAGAAATGAAAATAAAACTAAAATTGCTCCCATACAGTCTTTTATTTTGTCTCTTATCTTTCTTTCATTTTTTTTTTTTTTTTTACAAGATAAGTGTCAGAGCTTTAAGTTAAATGGGCTCATAAGAGGTTATGCTGCTTATGCCAAATAACAGGCACTTTCTCTGTCTCTGATGAGTCCCCTGTTGATTCAGGGCCAAAGGTCAACAACCAGTGACCTCATATAATCACTTGGTGGGTTTCCATTAAGGCTCAAATTGCGCAAATTGAAACTGTGAATATAAAATACACCTAATGGAAACATGTCTACTTCGAACAAACTCTCAGTTATCTGATAAAGTTTTAACACTTGCATGAGGTGCTATTTCACATGATGCTATGGACTTGTTGGTCGGAAATGGGTCCCTCGGGCGTGATGCAGCAGGTGCTACAAAAGTGGTTATTGCATCGCAAAACTCAGTTAAGCGGATCATCCTGAAGTTTTAAATCCACAATTCCTCTGTGAAATCGTGGACTATCACCTCCCAGAAATCCCTCAGACATGGTCGCTCCCGCGTATAAAGTGCTTGTCTTTCCATTATTGCTCAGATAAGACGCCTACATTGCCTTTGATTGGAAATAATGATGTCTAGTGCAGTGGTTGCAACAGAAATAAACCCGCTAATGTTTTGAACATCCATCGCCATGCATCTTTGAATGATATCATGTTCTGACAACATTTCGAAAAAATAGCTTAAGTTTTGCTCAAATCTGTAACAGAAACCTACTTACTGACTTACTTTTTCTACCTCATAAATCACACAGGATTCCTTTATCATATATTTCCTAAATTGATCCATAAACTTAGCTGATGGGGCCATACAAATCAATTCAGCCAAAGCATATATATCTACAGCCAAAGCATAAATAACTGTACATATCAGCCTAATGTTAATTATCCATGAGAGCGGACTTCATTTGAAAAGAGAGTCTTTGACAGTTCAGGTTTGAAAAGCACCACCACTTGGTCATGGACTATGATGGTGATTGTTGAGGACACCAGACACCCAGCTATTCAGTTCTACTGCTGCGTACACCACTCCAGCCACATGTACGCAGCCTGCCTCACATTACAGTATTTCCTCTATTCTGTACATGCAGGGTCAGTTGGTGCAAAACTGACATGCTTTCATGGAATTTGCTCTATCAGAAAAATCTTCTCCAGTACGCTCACTAGCCGTCTGCCCCTGAGCTAAATGTATTAGAACCATCAGATTGTCCGTGTCACTTCCAAACTTCTACAAAGCAGCAACACCCATGGTGTCTGTATGACCCCCTAACCCCTCCCTCTCCTCCCAAACACACACAGGCATCTTGGAAATTCTGCACAGACCTATGACTGTTTTCGTTTTCCTATTATTTTTTTCCACTTTACCCTTGTTCCGTCTCTTCATGGTAGAGGTTTCAGTCTAGAACATTGCCTTGCTGCTTCCTGGAAGATTTGAGACAGATAGAACAATGTTTACTCAGAACAATCATGTGTGGTTTGTTTTTTTTAACATGTAAGGGCTTGTTTTTGTATCTTAGTGTCTTCTGAGACTGTGTGCGTGTTTGCTTTGGTGTGTTGGCTTGTCTGTATGGATGCATGTACACTTGCATGCTATTGACCCATTGTAGTGGTCATGTGCTTTTCCACTTTTGGCCTTGGCCTGGGGATGACACCCTTCCATTCATGTGATCAGTGACAGTGGGCTATAGTGGCACTCTGTTAGAGCCTCGGGCTTAAGTGGGGGAAAATATACTCTTTTCATTTAGCCGACAGTCAGAAATAAACTCTACAAAGTCAACAAAGCGCATCTGACTCTTGCTTTGTTTCAAAGAATGGCCATGATATGCCCTCTGTGTGGTGTGGAGCAAACATGTCCAAATACTCAGCTGCACTATATACAGATAACTATTTTGAGTGCTGAGGGGCATTTTAAAATGGATCATAGTGGAGATGGTTTTAAACCTTGCAGTGAGCCGATACAGCTGCAGCTCTACTGATACAGCACAAGAAACATTCAGTCTGTCTTCTTCTGCAACATTTACTAATCAGAAAAATCAGCATTTCTCTCAACTTTTGATCTCTTTTATTAGTTTTTTATTAGTATTTCCCCGTAGTTATGGATAGAGAGTTATAGATTTAATTCTTACAGGTGTTCGTCATGTGGAACTCTATTTTATCGTTAAATATAAATCTGTGGTAAAAAAAACCCCCAAAACAAAACAACAAAAAAAAAAAAACAGATGTTGAAGCCTGAGTTAAACAAAATAGTCATTGTTATAATATTTGTTAACTACAGACTCCCCTCAGGACATTGCTCCCCAATGTGCCACACATACAATAAACAGCTAAATATAGAGATTGGCCTACTTTCCATGGTCTTAAAAAAACAAACAAAAAAAAAACAAAAAAAAAAACTTTCCACGGTGCTCTGTGGGATTAACGTTCCCCTAATTGTCAATGGTCAAGTTCTTTTCTTGCAGTATTTTTTTTTCTAAATTCATCTCAGTTCAATTAAATTTTATTTTTAAAGCCCTGATATGTAAAAAAACTTGATTAAGTTTAATGACAACACACATTAGATTCAAGAAGCTCTTGGTGAAGCACTTATATGTCCAAAGACACACCAAATATTTAAAGTAGCAGAACAATTATTCACCCTGCGAATTTCACACACCATGCAGCGGTGTCTACCCAGAAGAAAAGAAAAATCAACACTGATCTCTTGTTTGTCCAGCTTATGTCTCCTGAACTCAATTTAACATCAATATGAGATTTGGACATTTTTCTCATTCTTGTGAAATTCAATTCCTGAGAGATAGCCTTCACCCTTGTCTCGACTGTATCGTAATTTTAGATCTTATAATACTCTTCTTCCTCTCTTACTGCAACAACATATTTATGTCAGAAATAACCAGCTCCTGACATACAAGCAAGATCCAAAAGGTAACTTGAAAAGGTCATAACTCTGTGTATTTTATCTGTTCTCAGACTTTCCCCACTTCTGAGAAACCTGTAAGCACAGCAAAATAACTCCTGCTAATTTATTCTTTTGCTCCTTATTCTCCCAAGGGAGGAGTTTAGGAGAAAAAGCTTAGAATTTTTTTAACCTACTAGTAAAAAGCTCATCTATTTCTGAGAGACAAAGAGAAGACTATTGTGAGCATCCACAGTGAAGTCTGAACAACACAATCTTGGTCTAACAGCATCTTAACCTTCAGACACTTTGGAGCCTCCTCACATGCCTGCAGCAGACAGTGAAGGACTCTGAAGCCTCCAAAAATACCAAACCATGACCATAGATAAACCATGCAGTCACACAATTATTAGTATATATACACATGATGACAATCAGATACTTCTCTATTAAATACTTTTTCCACATCAAGCCCAATATCACACATCACGCCCAATATCACACATCACAATTTGCCTAAGAGGACTTCCCAACATACAACACCCTCTGTTCTTGGAAGCTCACAGCAGATAAGGAAAATCTCCATCTAAAAACCCCTTTAATGGAGAAAAAAATTGGAAGAGACCTCAGAAAGAGCAACTGAGGAGAGATCTTTTTCCTAGACTAGACGTGCAATAGATGTTGTGTGTTTGGAACAGACCAACACATAATAAAATTACAGCAATCCATGACAAAATCTTTGGTTTAGATCCTTATTTCGAACATGCCAAATAAAAATAAGCAAGAAAAACAACACCAGAATGCTCATCGGACATATTCAGTAAATAGTATTTAAATTCCAAAAAGGATTAGCACAAAGTGAATGCTCATAAAATCCTTAAAACTTAAATATTCCCAATTTCTGCCCCAGTATTAACCATACACATCTAATCAAACAAGAATTAAGACAAGGCAACACACACACCACTATCAGACTGTGAAGTGTCTGTGAATGTAACAGCAGCAAGGCACTAAAAACTGGTGTGAGCAGCCCTCATTACAGGGAAATTCTGCTGTCAAATACTCCACTGTAAGATGAACTGTTTTCTATTGTGGAATATTGTAAGTATGACAATAATTGAGGAGGATGGATGGCTGAGGATGAAATAAGTACATTTATTGTTAAATGAATGGTTTTAAATATTGTCTATTAAAGCCTTTGTAATGAGTGCAGTTTTAACATGCTCTGCATTTAGTTTCAGGTGTGTGGTTACATTTTCTAAGACAGCTGGGCTTTCACAATCTGTGTGTACAAATTTGTTCGCAGAATAAGAAAACATTTAGGTAAGAAAATATGGATGAATCCCAGATTTTGATTAAAATGCACCGTTTAGGCACACATTTGTGCGAACAAATTGTTTGTGAATGAGATTCAGTGTCTGCCTCTTTGCACAGATATGTACTTTTTTTTGTTTCGCCCATTTGTAACATCTTTTATTGGCTGCGGTTTGCTTGGCACTCAAGGTCACTGTAATTAAAAAGCTTTTGGTGAACCAAATCCATCACGACACAGTTCAGTGCTTAAAATATAGACAATTAAACTCCATGTCTGGAGCAGAACCTGTCACAGTTTAAAGACAAGAACCAAAGAGCATGACTCCGAGGGCAGATGAACTGAACAAGGAGTCTTCACCGGGTAAAAAAAAAAAAATCAAGGGGTTGGGCTGCAGCAGAATTGTTGAGAAAACAAGCAAGGTTGAGAGCTAGGTAAGAAACACAAAACAAAATGAATGCTGGAAAGCTCAAAAACATGGCACAAAGACAATGTGGCAGAGAGCTGGTGAAAGTGGATCAGTATATATACTTGGGACATAATGAGGGAATCAGGAACAGGTGAGGGGTGATCAGCAGGTGGAGTGAATCTGCTGACGAGGGGGCGGGCAGTGCGAGTGTCAGAGTCTGAAGTGACAGCAGAGTTAGACAATGATGTGCAAACAAATCAAGTGAGGAAATGAATGGTAAATAAGCAACCATGACACAAACTTTGAAATGGTTGATTAGCAGGTTGTCGATTCCTCTGTCACAACTGCTGAACTAATGATTGTTTTGCTTTGACCTGTTCCTCTTTTTTGAGTTTTTGAGACTACATCTCAGAGATGCTTTTAGTTCATGAACCGAGAAGGTACCTCAGATCGACTGCTCTTTTTTAGCTTCTCTGCAGAGTAGAACTAAAACATTTGGTGATTTTGCTTTTAGCCATTATGCTCCAAAACGCTGAAACAGCCTGCCGGAGGATCTGATTAGAGCTGGAAATACTGATACCTGAGCCAGACTAAAAACATATCATTTTAATCTGGCTTATGAATATTACTTTCTTATAGTTACTACTTTTTTTTAAAGATCCATTTTTTAAGATCATTTTTTCCTTATTTCATATGTTGCTCTTGTTTCTCAAACTGTAACGCACTTGGAGCTGCATTTGATTTGTTTGAAAGGTGCTATGTAGATAAAATTTAATGGACTGACTGCTCTGCATGACATAATTGAATTTTTGCCCACATTACACGAGCAGCGATGGCACATATGAGAAAAAAAACCAGGATGGCTTCCAGAGCAGCATCAAAAGAGCAGCAGTTGCCTGAAGCGATCGTAATGGTCCAGCTACAGAGGAAAAGTCCATAAAATTGTTAAGACCTCTTTGTTATCATTCTCATCTGCCAGCAGTTGAGGCTTGTCTGGAGGCTATTGGTTAACATTTAAGAATGTGATTTAGGCCTATGAAAGGTGAAGAAAAACAAACTTTCTAAGAGTACAATTCTATTTGACTTTCTTCAGTCGCAATTTGCATATTGACTACAGAGAAAATATTTACAGATCTCTAAAGGTGAGAATCTATATGCTGCAGGTAAGTTGTATTACAGCTCTTATAGGAATACTTAGCAGAAATGTTGTATAATAGTGTGTAGCATATTTTTTATGTCAGAAGTTTGTATAATATTGCATAGATGAGTGTTTATTGTACAAGTTACTCTTCTTGTATTTTTTTAAATTAGTGGTAAGGTAAGTTTGCACTGATTATACATTTTAATATATATATACATTTTATTATTATTATATTTTATTCTTTTCCTGACTTAAAGGTTGTTGTGATCTTGGAGGAAATGAGCGTGAACCTCAAACCATATCAAAATCTGGGCACCAGGTTCTTGTTTTAGGAAAAGAAATGAGTGAGAATAAGTTTGATGCATGCCTGTGAAAAATGTAAAATGTATTCATTTTTTAGTCTTCCGTTTTGGCTGTTTGGTGGAATTTGCAGATTTAAAGGATATCTCCAACCAGCTGAGCTGCTCCAAATCCATCCGCGATCCAGAGAGCGATTCAAAACACCTGTTTCCCTCATGTCCTCTTTTTTTTCAATTTTTTTCCAAAAAAAAAGGGACAGCCATCACTTGATAAAATTCCAGTTCTGGATTTGGTAGCCTTGTGTCAAATGTCACACTAGGGCACATGGCAGTTTAAAGGAAACTGGTCAACACCTGCTTTAGATTTTTAAATTTAACAAGTGCTGTGAGATCACAAAGCCTTCATACTGCAACTCTGACTATAAACTGTAACAGATGGGGAAATAACATTGACATCAATAAAAACTTCTAAAACTGTGAATAACGGATTTATAGTAGGACATAATGCCTTGCCTTTAAGACAAATAATGTTATTCTAGTGTTGACATTTATTTGCACTGTAAGATGCAGTGGTTAAGCAGTGTTTTACCTATTACCTACACATATACCTAGGTTGTCACACTGTGCGTTTATGGACTTTGCCAATATCGACATAAGCAAACAAGGCCTGTAGGGAATTATGCAGATGTGCTGCTAAGGCTTATTCTCACAACTTTTTTTTTCCCCACCTGAGTGTTGCCAAGAAAATTTGAAGCCAAAACAAAAGGCTAGGGAGAAAATTACAGAGCTCTCTTATTGTGTTTAATATCCAAGCAAACTTTCTGTAATAAAATATCAAACCACCCATGATGGAGTAAATAATAAAGCTAACATAAAACATATCTCTTCTCTCAAAGCTGCAATTTCCAGTCTATCTAAATCGTAAATGTGTCTGAACTCAAGCAACAGACAGCGTTCCCTGGCTGGGAAACTGTTTTTAATGTCTACAGACTGATAACTGACAGCTGGGCCTCCTTGCACACAAGTGGATAATAGACAATGTTTAAAGTATAGCTGTGTCAGACCTGTTACTTCCTCTCTTGTGACTCTCAGAGGTTCATTGCAGTCTGTTAGCATCATGCTGAGAGGTTTATGGCACATAACAAACAAAGCATTATAGTTGGAAGAGATTGCAACCAGTTCATGTGATGTGTATTAAAATTGGAGGAAGGGCAAAGTTGACAATTCACACCATAGAGTGGGATGAGTGATAAAAGCTCATTTTTCATTCTGGCCTCTTTTTTTAAAAGCGGCAGTCTTTCTGACTGTGTGATCCTGGGAACCATGAGGGGTCCAATGAGGAGCTCACTGGCAAAATAATTCACTGTTATTGCATTTAGTCAATGAAGCTTTTGTGAATTACAGCTATCATTTCTTGTCCATGACACCAGAACAGGTATTCAAACTGAGTTCATGTGATTAAAATACTAAAATATAAAATAACATAAGACAATCCTTTACTAGTCCCACAATGGGGAAATTTGCTTTGGGATAGAACTACAAGAACTATATAAACAAGATGCAACAACTCAGTGGTTAAATATATATATATATCTCGAATGTATCAAATGCACAAATTTAACATATGTGTGTCTGCAGAAATGTACAATGCCAACATTGTATTCTGGTGACTGCGCTTGTTATTTCAGCAGTTTGTCAATAATTTATGATTGAAAGCATACTAATAAACACGCTTGCCACATATCCTGAAAACCACACCAAATGTTCATATCGACTGGAGTCAAAATACCCACATGAACAGAATAACATTATCGGCATACAATGACAGTCCATGACTCTCTCACAGTTATCCCAAAAAATGTAAACATTTTTTATCGCAAAATATTACATAGATGAATTCATTTGGATCTCTGTTATCTACTCTCAATAACTGCTCATAAAACATTGTTTGTAGCTTAAAAAATAAAAACAGAGAGAAAGAAACAACACAATCTTACACTCAAAATTGAAAAGCAGTTTTGGCACTTTAGTCTTACTCCACCTAGTGAAATGAGTATCTTATGCTGGCTATGTTAGATTACTTTGGAAAGGTATTGCAGTATAACTGAAATTATTGAATCATTTTACTGTCTTTATAATTAAAACATAATGCTTGAGCATTTATCATGAATCTTGTCACCTGAGTGACTGGTAAAAGATGCAGAAGCTTACTTTAGTAAACATATTGGACTTATAATCTCTTGTTTTTATTTCAGGCGCTTTTTTGGTTATGTAATGGGTATAATTAAAGTTCTCATGGAGGAGACTGTCAAACACTTCTAAACACATTTCTGTGAGGTTTCTGGCTCCTTCCCGATTCTTTCAGTTATTGCCAAGATTCCATCACGTCTTGAATAAGTAATTCATAGTGTTTACTAAAGCCAATATTGTGTCTTGCTTGTACTCCAAAGCCCGGCTCCCACCATCCTCCTCCCGGTCTCCATCTAAGTTTCTTTGTTTTTTCATCAATATTGCATGCACCAAATTTCAAAGCTGTTGTTTTCCATTTCGCTCTGTGTCAGTGCGTTTGCTCTGAAAGCCAAATTGTCCTTTTGTCAACCAGGATGTGCCTGCACCCTAACACAATACTTCTATGCTTTATTTTTGTCCATAAACTTTAGTCTCCTCAGCAGCCCCAGTGTCCCCAAAATTACCTTCTGGTCAGACCAAATGCCCAGTTGTTGGCCCGCGTGCCACTCTGTGGTGACCTTTGGGAAAAATTTAACTCTAAACATAACCCTAACAATGCCTCATCCTGTGCACAGTATAAAGGTCCCTTTTTCTTTGCCCATCTTCTCTGCATGGAAGCAGGAAGTTATAAAAAAAAAAGGAGCTTAACGTGTTCTGGAAACAAGGCCCCCTACCTCAGGAGACTCTCAATGGACCTTTATGACCAAGCATTGAAGGAGAGCCAAGATAGCACTCACTAGTGAGATAATCTGCAAGTTAGGTTAAAAGGCACACATTATTTTACTGTTATCTAATAGCCCCGGTAGCATTTTTTGGTGGAACAAAATGGTGGGACAACAATTTACACAGATGGAAACCAAATAATTACACAGTTTTACAGTCTGACAAAATGCATTATTTCATATTTCCCTCCCTGGTCAATACAGGTTATAATTCAGCTGGAAACATTCCTGTTCTGTAAATATATACTGTGCAATTCCCCATTCGTATGCGCTGTCATTTTGTGCTCTGACAAGCAAGTCTAATTTTACCGCGTAGTCCTGCTGCTTTCATTTTTGGTAATCCTCTCAGAAAGATACTTGAAGTCCAGTCCTTGACCAGTCCTTGACCTTGTCCTTGATCACCATCCCCTCCAAATAACACATGGGAAGCAAAAAAAAAAAAAAATGTATCTGACAAACCAGCAGTTTTTCCAAGAGAACCATTCCACACTAAATCTTTTTTTTTTTTTTTTTTAACAGGGGTTAAATAAAAGTCAAGTCGAGTCAATTTTAATTATAAAGCCCAGTATCACAAAAGACAGCTTGCCTCAGATGGCTTTACAGCGTACAACATCCCTATGTCCTTAGATCCTCACATCACCTAAGGAAAAACTCACCAAACCCCCTCATGGAAGAAACCTCAGGAAGAGCGACTGAGGAGAGATCCCTTTTCCAGGACGGACAGAATTGCAATAGATGTCGTAAATAACATTTCTATTACAATAATGACAAAAAAGAAAGAGAAAGAGAGAGAGGGAGAGAGGTAGAGAGATGCACAGCAATAACGGAAACAGTAGCATGTCGTATTACAATAGTGATAAGCGTACAATTACTAAATGCACTCTATGATAGCATGTGATGTTATGTGCAAATATTGTGTGTTTATAACAATATACCATGGCTTGGGGGAACCGAGGTATTAAATCTTATGGTTTTTTTAACAGACAGACTTTCAAATTGGTGCTAAAAGATAATCTACATAATTCATGGTGACAGAAATGACTGTTTTCTAAAAGGAATACTAATTGCCAAGTACTGTTGTCATCATTGACTTGTATCTGGCAAACAGCCAATCAAATTGCTGCGGGGACACTGGTGATCAGTCCCACTTGGCATCAAATTTGTGCCATCAGCTCTGAGCTTGTGTATAATACACATGGCTCAAAGGCTTTGAACTTGTGTATTATTGTCTTCCTGCACTTGGCACACTTCTCGAGTCAAGCTCAATGAAAACACCATTTTAATACTGTTTTATCCAGCCACTGACCTTTAATTCTGTGTTGATCCCAGTTAGAAAGCAGACAGATTTTTCTTTTGTTGTTTATTAATCAAGTCCTTATGATAAATAACAGAGGCAACCAATTATATTTTTTATGTCTTGGACTGATCCAGAATAATATGCAACATCCAGCAACATATTATGCAGAGGTGAAAGGTGGCTTTGAAGTTGAGATCTCACGCCAAAATCTCTGCAGAAGTGCTAGTATTTAACAATTTTGGAATGAGAACAGGCTGAACTGATTGTGGTTTTCACAATGTTGTTTTATGTGTGTGCCCTCTATGTTGTCTAGTTTTTAGACACAACTGGTGAAAGTCACATTCTCTGCTAATTGAACATATACGGAAATTCAAAAAGCTCTTATTTTGAAAGGATTTATAAAAGTGTTTCAAAATCTGATACATTAAAAGTTAATGGAAATAATGATATCATATATCGAAAGGAGTTAGCTTGCGTCTTGTTGTTTCTCTTATGATTATGCATTATATTTTTTTAGTTTTTTGTACTGTTCAAATTCCAACCTGTCAACACTTAAAACAGGTGAAAGAATATAGAAAGAATATTTCATTCCATATCTCTTCCCTTAGTGTCTTGGCTATAACTACTTTTCTTATTGGCCCTTAAGAGGTTGAAAAGTCACTTTTTTCCCACAGGCCTTTGACATGCTAAGTTAAGTCAATATCTTCTTTGCAATTTAATGTAAACTCAACTAAAATAAAGGTTTTCCAACAGCGAAAGCCTCCTTTGTTTGTGCTTCTTGTCACATTCTGATGGCAGAACTAAAACTGTTTTAAGGGCTGTTCATTTTTTTTATGAGAGACATTAATTCATTAGACGTAACCGCTTATAAACCATTATGGGTCGCCAGGGGGCTGGACCCTATCCCATCTGACACTGGGTGAGAGGTGGGGTACACCCTGGACAGGTTGCCAGAGTATCACAGTTAGAGACACAGTGAGAACTTATTTCACCCTTCAGAAAGCCTCGTCCATATAGTATTACTTTGCAATATTGCAAGAGAACATTCAAAAGATGGCAGACACAGTGTACATCTGCTTTATCTTAGCTGGGAATAAAAATGTCCACACCATTACTAGTAATGCTATGCAGACAAGTTTGGAGCAGTTATCCTGTGCTTGAATATTGAGTATCACAAAAAAAGAGTTATTACTCTTGTTTCTCAAGTGTTTTGATGTTGCATAAACTGCATAAATCCATCAACATTTTGTTTTAACCTTTACAATATATAACCATTGAGTTCTCACCATCAGCAATGAAAAGGAATGTAAATTATAGATGCAAGCAGTCACCTAATGTCAACAGCTTTATTTAGAGTTGAACAGTACTAGAACACGATGATTACAGACCACGGATCCACAGGTGACAGACATTTAGCGTCTTCCAAGATTGGCTGTGGTAAAAACAGATGCTTGGACAAAATGTCAAACATCCAACTTTGCTGGTGAAAGATTTATGCACTGCATTTCTATTAAAGTGCATCCAAAGGACTGGGTTAATGACAAAAACAAGAAAACGAAGGAATAAATAAAAAGGGGAATTATTATGGCTTTGTACGTTTCTGCAAACCACAAATACGGTACATTTGCATATTCACATGAAGCATATCAGTATTTCTAAAGAGACGTAGTGTATGGGCTGACTTTGTCAGAGGGAAGATAAAAAGGTTGGTAGATGGCGTGTCACTAAGGTCAGACCTCTGTCTGAGAGCAACAATCAACAAAATATGGTTGTTTTGCGAACCAAACTCGGGTTTTTCATAGCCACCTGCTGTGTTTTTTTGTGCTGTTTTTTTTTTTTTTTTACCAGAGACGATAGTGCCCGAAAACATTGTTGGGTTTTTTTTGTGTGTGTCTACAGTTTTTCCAGGGACATATTAAACATAAAAATGGGTTTTGTAGTTAGCTGTCACTGTTTCTCAAGAGGCTTTTTAGGCAACAAATGTGGGTGTTTTGTAGTACCAACCGTGGGTGTTTTTAGTGACCTGTAGCTGTTTTTGCAACATTTTTTTAGCCACAAAATATGGGTGTTTTGTAACAATCTGTTGCCTTTTTCCAGCAGCTTTATAGACAACAAACATGGGTGTTTTTTTGTGACCCATCACTATTTTTCGAGTGTCTTTTGGGCACCACATGTGGTTGTTATAACGATCGTGGGTGTTTTTTTAATTAATGTCACTGATTTTCCAGGGATTTTTAGGCACCAAACACTGTGATTTATAGCCACTTGCCATGTTTCTTTTTTTGAAGGGAGGACAGTGCCACAAAAAACAAGACATTGTCGCATTTCCAGCAGAGATTATGCCCTAAAGATTGGATATTTGATGCCAAAACATGATTGTTTCCTTACCACACTAAGTGTTTTTTGAGCCTAAACCTAACCACATGTTAACTAAATCATGGTAGAAATGGAAACTAAAAATCGTTTTCATTTTTATGAACTGTTTCCACTTATTTCATAATCATTCTCTACAACAGTTTTCTTTTTAGGTGAAATCATCCTTAAACAAGAAACCGTTTCTGTTTTGTCAGATTCTCTGGAACTGAAGGCTCCCAAAGACTTATCACCTGCACACGTTTTAACAAGCCTCAGTTCCTAAACAAGCCCCACTTCCATGCATCACCCCTCCATCTTTTTTAGTTATGCATGCGCTTGCATGCACTGTCATGTAACCATTAGGGAAGCAGTTGAAGAAAACTTGGTCTGACAATATTATCAAAACTGACTATTGTAACTGTAACTTGGAGTCCGTTGGTCGTAAGTGGGCGGGTTCAGAATTAAACAAACATTATTTAACATGAAGATAGTGTCATGTTCCTACTTCCCTCTTCCAATAGCCTTGTGCTTTCCCGTATGCTGTTCCACCTAAAACTTGAAATGTTTTGGACAGAAACACAGTAAAAACTTTGCTCTGGAGACTGAGAGGGGAAACTGATGCCTCCTCTATCTCAGCACAGGATAGACAAAACATTTTCATATTACAGTTGTGTTTTTGTGGGTAGAGATGATGCTCTGGCTACAGAGAAAATAAACATGACTTTGTTTTTGTGTATTATCTATGTTTAGACTAGAACAGAACATGTATCTATTTTGTAGTGGTGTGAACTTGAGCCAAATGACTTGGGCCAGAGTCTGAGTCCAAATCTGATGACTTTAGACTTGAAAGAAAAAAAAGTCTTGCAACTTGACTTTCACACCAATGACTTGTGACTTCGCTTTGACTTGAGCCTTTTGACTCAAATACTATAAACCTTCCCTCAGGTCCAAAGATTAAAAAGTATATTATTTAAAAACTGTGCCAAAAATAATTTCATTTCTTGGACTAAGATAAATGCTATTCATTCCCAGAGAGCTGACACTAATTACTTTATTTGGGTACAAAAACTATGCGATGGGCAACAAAAAAAAAAAGAAAAAAGAAAGGAAACATACGATGAAAAAATATGCAGGTCAAAAATTACTGATGGAGAAGCAAACAACTTCCCTCAAACTTGTTTAAACAATTAAATACAACTTGTATTAATTTCCCATCTACCTGATTTCCTATACAATAGTTGGTAATTATGTAAATTTAAGTGACAGTAACTGCAAAGTGCTAACAGTAGATTTGTCCTTATTTTGTTTGTTCTGTTTTATATAGTTTTATGCACCTTGTCAAGCTCAGTGCATTCACATATGAATTTTACATTGCTTCACACATAAATAATAGTTTTTTGGTCCGCAGGAGGCTGCTCCTTCTTGTTGTATGTTTGGGCTCTGCCAGTGAAAACAACTTATGAATTATAAGATTTAATTTCTCCCTTTCAATATCTGTGCTTCCAGATGCACAAAATGCTCTCATTGGTGGATCTGACGACAAGCTGTTGTCACACGTGTTTTCACATGTTGATCAGAAATCATTTTCTGTTATCCTAAAAGACATTTATGTGAATGGAAAAATCAATGTGTGATAATTGATGGCTCTTTTACAGGAGTTAATGCTTCGAGGAAGTCAAATTAGAGATTTGGTTTCAGTGGGTAAGCCATTAGAGCCTTTAAGAGTGGTCCATGTTATGAGAAATGATTCTGGGAGATATTAAATTGCAGAAATAATGAAACTATGGTTCATACCTTTAATGGTGTTGACACATTTTAACAACAAGCATGTTTTCTTAAACAAATGCACTGCTTATGGTTCAAAAACTGTGATTGCGAGGACAAATCCGCACACAGAATGAAAACAAGAGCTTGTTATTGCAAACTAACCTCTGGGGAATCTTGTCAGATGGCAGGGATCTTATGTTAAATAAATATATTAATGCAGCAGCCTGCAGCGCTTCTGTAGCTCAAGTGCCTATAGCACTCGTGACCAAACACACGCAACTATATGTGCAGATATTGAATATATCCTCGCAAGATAGTGGAGCCTAGATAACAGGTTTTTGCCAAATGCCTCACGTGAGGTTACATTCATATGCCACGTGTCACTTTAGCCACAATCTTTGGATTTAGAGTGATTACCTATTTCCTAAGCATGCGTCTCAAATTTCATGGCATTTGTTTAAATAGAGTAGTGGTGACATTCATGCCCTCAAGTGAAAAATGCCACTGCAGACTTGTTTGTTGTCATTTGTTGAACAAGTAGATCACATTACTTACACACAGTGTTTTGGTTATGGGTGTTTGGGATTGGGGCAGGGTTTAGGCAACATCCCACACCCTGTTATTTGCATGTGCATCCAAACACTGGCTGTTAAAGGGACAGTTCACAACAAAATCAAAAATACAGATTTTTTCCTATTACCTGTGGAGATGTCTGCCTTTTCTCTAGTATAATACAACTAGATGGCACTTAGTTTGTGATGCTCCACGCAACAATAAAATACATTTGGAAAACTCAGCAACAATGTCTTTTTCCAGAAATAATAAGCATTATTTGTGATAGTCCACAGACCTTGCTGTTAGCAATTTAGTTTTCTCTGTACCGAACTACACCATGGATATATAAAAAAATTGGGTACATCGTTTGAGGTGGGGGCCCAGTTCATTCCTATGTAAATTGCTGGCAAAAAAGTTCAACTTTTGTGTATAAAATTATCTGGATGATAGGCTGCTTCCACACTGTGCAGAGCAGGCACACTAGAAACTTCTGGTTTAATGCCTGCTTACGATTGGAAATACAATTAAAATTAAAAAAAGTCAATTGTGTGGCTCTTCTAGACTTATCAAATGTTATCGGTCTCAGGAGTTGTAATTCAAATGTTTGGCCACTACGAAAATTGGCTTCAATGCTTGCCACACTTTTTCAGGGCCTGAACTATATCACTGTGCAAAAGGAAAGCACCACTGAGCAAGTATGCACCGAGAAAAGTCAAAGTCAAATCAGAAACTGATCGTCCAAAATACAAATCATAAAGAATTAAATGGACATGTGTAGCCACCCACGCTTTTTAGATCAGACCAAACATATAAGCTAAGTGGCTTATAAAGGGATGCTCCACCAGTTTTACACATAAAGGTCAGTGAACTCATCAACAGCTGTGTCATGTCTTCGTTGGCTCTGGAGGGAGCTCCCTGAGAAAATCACCTGATGATGTCATCAGACTTATCTTTAGTTACATGGACTAAAAATATTTGACAGAAAACCTGTGCTATAAACTGGTAATAAACTGTGAGTTTGTAGTTTGAAAGATAAGGGTGTTTGACAGGCAATAAATAACACAAACATGAAAGATACCACAAAGGTGCTCTATATGGGAAATGTTGGATTCAGTGTTTTTGGAGCTTGAACTGAAGAATAAAAGATAGCATATTTCTACCTCTGTATATATATAGTTCATTCTTTTAATCACTCTCTCTTAGCTCCCACAGGTTTATGGAGGTGCAAAACTGAATAGCTTTGGTAACTTTTTAAGGCATTATAGTGCCCTTAGCTGGAGGGATAGCTTCCCACAAGAGTGTAAATTTGCAGTCATGTGCAGGAATGTTTGTGAAAATTACAGGAAAAATAAAACAGTTTAGCATCATATCACAGGATAAATATAAGCATGTGAAGCATTTCATGTTTCTCCTCACTTTTCGTAATGGTTTCCCCTAAAAAGTCACTCAAATGGGGTGCCAGTATTTGTTGTAATCACAGGACGAGGTTTGTCACAGGAACTTTATGCAAACTTGATGTGGTTGGTTCAGTGGATTATAAACATCTGTTTTTAATTAAAATGGAATTGCCATTGTCAACATGCATCATTAGACTGTAATGGGTGTTTTATAGCCAATAGAAAACTAGGCCAACTGTGGAAGAGTGTGCGCCAGTGTTCAAAATATGTCATGTGTGGTATCATGAGGCGGCAAAACACAAAGGGTTGTTATTTGGTCTCAGTGTCTAAATTTAGATTTTCTTGTTAAAATTATTTATGTGTTGTTTGATAAAATAAATATAAATCAGTTAACTAAAATTTTGGGGAAACATTACTGTTGGCTACCGTTTCCCTAAAGCTGAAATTATGTGTATCAGTGTTAAAAAAAGACTGTCCAAGCTTTTTATTAATAGGGTAAAGTCTTGTATAACTTGTTATGGTTCTCTGCTATATTTCTATGAAGAAAATATGTTGTTAAGTTAAATAATTTAGAAACGTAGCAACTTCAAATATTTCGAGAACCTCTGTCTCACTCTGATGACATGTTAAGGTAAAATGGGACAATCCATTTATCAGCTTAGTTATTGATTCAATAAATCATAATGTAACCTGTTTAACCCTTTAACACCTTAATCAACATTTCTTTTGCTGCATTCGGACCCCTTTCACAAGCATTTACACCTTTGAAACCTGAGAAAATTGGTTTGTTTTCTTTTAGAAACACAGGGGTAAAAACACAATAAGCGACTTGGCAAGAAAGGCTCTGCAAACTGAAAAAATAAATCGTAAAAGGTGACAGGAACTGATCTGAAAATTGGTTGAAGGGGGGATCATTTAGTATGACCAAAAAGCAGGAAAAATGTCCACAAGACTACATTCATACTTCTCTTAATATTTAAATTTATGTTGTTACAGAAGGAAAAATAAAATGGTCATTTTTGGCACTCTGGGGTCATTTTCTTTTCTTTCTTTTTTTCTTTCTGTCATTTTTTGTTGTTTACTTTCTTTGCTCATTCTTTTCTAATTTTCCTGTAAATTTTTACTATTTTCTTACCCATTTTTGAGCCATTGTTTAGCTTGCTTGTTGCCCTCTTTCCATACTTACACACACACACACACACACACACACACACACACACATACACACGTGTGTGTGTGTGTGTGTGTGTGTGTATGTATATATTATATTAAAAAATAATGGTTTGACAACCACAATTTAAATAGATGAAGAGGGCATGTAAAAACTGGACTGGATGCATGTCTCTTTGTCTTGATGCCAGTCTGTATCTGCGCTTTCTTTCTTTGTCGGGAAGCAGACAACAGGTCCCAAACGCCCCCCCTCCCTCTCTCTCTCTCTCTCTCTGCGCGCCCTGTCAGTCTTAGGCTCCGCCACTGGCTCCTATAAACATGCTGTTGACGCCACAGTCAGTCAGAGATACCTGCTCGGCCCTGTGTGTGTGTGATCGTCCCCTCTGGCGCGCTCAGGGAGAACAGCATGTTTGCACACAGGCGACGACTGCTGCTGCTGCGAGCGAGCATCTGTGCCTTTAAAGACTTGTAAGTGCGCCTCTGTCACAGTCAACTTCCCACAACTCTGTCCGACGCGCTCAGCGAGTAGAGTAGAGACACCTTAACCACAGAGGCACTGGCTCACCTTCACAGCTAGACCCATGGAATAATCACTATGGAATACCACTGGATACTGCTGTCTGTCTTTCTACATTTAACCTTCCATCCAGGTAAGACATTTCCACTTCACGCACGCAACTTGTTGCTGGTTTCTTTGTGCAGCACGGTGTCGACTGCAGGTATTCATCTCCCTTCAGCCCAGTTGGGCAAAGATAATCCACATTATAGTGAACTGAATTTCTCCGCATCGTTTTTATGATGCAATTCTGCGCACTTTTCTTTGTTCAGGGAAGCGCCGCAACGAGATCTGAACTCACTGAAACCCAATGTGGAAAGTGGATACGGATGATCAGGATGCCAACGCGCAACTTTAATAATTAATGTTTTATTCTGAGAACAGGGCGCCATTAACAAAAAAAGTAATCAAATAGTGCAGGTGAAGTAGGATGCGGAATTTTACAAATGAACGCGATGCAGGGAGACTTTTTGCGCTCGATGAACAGCGACAGGTTCATGCGGTTGTCCTCCTCGCGCATAACCGTCATTATGGAAATTTTTTGGCAACTCCTAATTCCTAGGAAGCAATGCAAACTATCGACTGGAATGCCTAGTGCTGGTTCGCGTGCTGATGTAATATATCACTTTTGGGGTATAAGTGTGACTTTAACGAAGCAATTTGGAAACACTTTGTTGTGCTTTCCGAAACAGATTGTTACTATTATGCCCTGGCTTCATCACCAAAGGCTAGCTTCAGCAGTCACGCTCAATAAAATTCATTATTGCATCTTTATTGCCGTTTTACCCAAAACTAGCCTCGGTCTGTTGTTTTTGTTTGGGAGGTTACATTTGAATGGTTTGCAAACTGGTTTTATGAGCGTCATCAAGATTTAAAGTTTTTTTTACAAAAACTTATTCATGGTAGCTGAGTGTGAGATTTTCTCAGACTTGACTGAAGCCGCACACACAAGCGCATCCTCTGCACACACAAGCTGTGAAGTGCAAAGTGTTGTAGTTGTAGTGTTGTCGCTGCGTCTGCGAACCCCTCTCGGCACCAGGTGGACTCTATTTCTGCCCGCATATATATTTCCATCTGATGGGCAGCTTGAGAGTATACGATGCGCTCGTGGGAGGCAGTTGATGTCCATGTCGATATCATCTGGGAATTTGAATGACCCCCACATCTCGACACAGTGTGCACGGGCTTACACTTTATCGTGTGATGCAATAAGGCACGCCATGAAGTTTGCTTTAAGCCTGTTTACGCAGTTAACTTTTACCACGTTTTCTTACGCTCCATTATGATTTAATCAACACTTATATTATTAAACTAATTAAACGATATTTTAAATGGAGAACTTGTACATCCCCTCCACAGTTTCCAAATATTTACGCACAGAAGCAGAAGCTCTGCAAACACAGAAGCCACAAACAGACCCATTTCTGTACAATGATACATTTCTGCTTGCTGTCCTGTGATTCTATAAATATCTGTCATGCCACCACACCCTTTTTACATGTTATGGCAGATCTATAAATAGCCACTGATAAAGACTGTGAGAATGGAAGAGTAATTAGGATTTATTTATTTATTGTACCAAAGGAGGGATGGAAGGGAATGTGTTCATCTGCAGCACCTTTTTCCCCCACATTCCTGCACCAGAGGAAGCTTCAGGCCACACTTTTGCAGTGTTTGCTACAGGTGGCTTCAATAGAAAAAGTATCTCCATGAAGATGCTTTTTCTGGTAACACTACTCATGCCTTGCTGCCCCAACCTGTTTTCAGCAGGTGGATTAAATATTTGGCATAGAAAGCAACTCATGCCGCACACATTTGTTCTATTTCGTATCATTAAGACTGGCCTGAGACTTCTTCTTCATGTGTAAGATGTCTAAATGTAGAAAGGATGTGACACAAGCAATAAGACATGATGTATCAGGCATCCATATGGTGAAGAGCACACATTTATAAAGAAAAGTAACTAATAATGTTGTGCAAAGTCTGGTGCAATGATAAAATGAGAAAGAAAGGCAGAAGGAGCACTGTTTAAATGAAGTATTAACATAAAACTGTTCAAGAAAAGGGCAAAACATGAACATATTAAGAGGAGCCAAAGCCCTAAATCAGCCATTGGTTTGGAAAACTGTAGACAAGTTGTTTAAGTCTTATTTTAATCAAATATATGTAATTTTTCATTAATTGATTATTATAACAATTATCTCTTTACATGCTAAGAGTTAAAGTACAGTCATGTGATTCCCTATGATTTCTGCTGAGAAACTATGAAAAAAATAATAATTTGTAATGAATCAGTAAATTCCAAACTGGTTGAAACATTTGACATGCAGGCACATCAAGACAGTACATGTGGCTGTTGCAATATGAAAAGGATTACACCTTGTTCTGAAACTAACTTTCAAATGGAGCTTATTGAACTTAATGATGGGCTGCAGGGCTGGCAGACTGTCAGAGAATATCATGGGAGGATACTTATCCCAGTTTGCGTTGACTTTTGCCATTATCTTGTTCATGAATTATAATTAACTTCAATCTAAATGACAAAGGGATTTATGTTTTTTTTCTTGTAACCACAGAATCATGGGAGTGCCTGTTTTGCAGGTAAATTACGTACTCGCTCTATACAATCTGTCAGTTTCTCTCGTCTCTGTGGGTAATTATTATTGGTTATTATTTTTCCTTTTTTTTCCAGGTTTTACTGCCAAGTACATTTACACATACAAGGAATTTGACTTGGTGTTTTGGTGCAACATAACATAAAGGAAAAATAAAAATAGTAAATTTAAAATATAAAAAAGCAATATAAAAATATAAAAAATGGAAATCAGAGTATAAAGAACACAAAGTGTATGCACAAAAGGTGCAATGGAGGGATTTGTTTTGTTTTGTCAGTATTTGTTGGCAAGAATGGCCTAAATGTTGTCAGCCTTGGTTTTGTCCTTTCTCATGGGGCCCCCAGAGGTTAGGGGCCCATGAGAAAACTGCTTACATAGTTTAATGGTTAGACCGTGGCAGGTAAAAAACGGCCCTGTGATCACAGAGATCTGCTGATATGTCAAGAGGCTGATGGTTCAATCCCTGCTGTCACTCCAAACCTCTTTACCTGCATCATAGTCAGAACGGAAAAGCTCAGTCTGTCACTTTTTAAACAATCCAAAGTACAAGTACAGTCACGTATATTTTGTGTTGGAGTTTCAGATGAAAGATTATAGTTGTGTTACTTCTACTTTTACAAACAGCACTGATGAAGACAAAACTTTAACACAATGGTTCCAAACTCTGATCTCCCCAAGAGGCTCCAGGATAAATGTGAGGCTTCATAAGATTTTTTAAACACGATTTTCGGTTGTGAAATACTGCATTACTAACTGCTTAGATCAAAATTTTGGCTGAACTGCTCACAGCTTCTCTCCACAATGAGGCTTGCTGAGGGATCACAAGTGGCCTATACTGTGTTTTAATGGGTCACAAGCCTTGGTTGGGAACCACGGCTTTAACATACCATTTTTTACCTGCACGGTAAGAAGGCGTTGTCATGTTTTTAAGATGTGCATCAGAAAACCTCTCAATCATTTTGGAAATGACAGCCAGTAGAAATCCTGTCTTTTGTTTGGAGTTTGGAGGCAGAACGATCCTGCAGTTTACTTTTGGATCATGTGTTGTACCTTTAAGCTGTTCTGAAGCATATGAGTCCCATGGGGTTATAGGTGCTGACACACCATGACTTCACAGTGGTGAGAAAATTATTTCACTTTTAACTCAACTTCATGGTGTTTCAAACTATTATCTCTGTTCCTCTGAGTGAACCCAACTATCCGCAATGTGGCAATGATTATGCATGATGTTTTCCCCGGTGAAAATGAGATCACTTTGCACAAATTGTCTCATTATGACTTTGGTATGTTTGACATGCTGCTGATTTCCCTCTGTGTTCCTTTACAGGCAACACCAAGCCCACCATCACCCCCGCCGGCCCCCACCTTGTCATCCCGCTCAACACACCTTTCGAGCTGCATTGTCTGGGTGAGAAGGCCATGCAGTGGCAGCGGGAGGACCGGCTGAAGGTGCGGGGAGAGAAAAAGAGCGCTGGGATGTCCACACTGCGCATCCCCAGGGCTCAGCCTGTTCACATGGGCCGCTTCATCTGTCTGGAGGAGATCTCCAAGGAGCAAACCTCCATCTACGTATACGTGAAAGGTAGCTGAATGTAACTGTCAGTCTTTGTGCGTATTTACATGAGATTATGTGGTGTTTGCGTAAGAGAGACAACTGAAATCTAGAGTGAGTTCAGCAGAGGAAGTCAGCAGTGACAGGGAGCACTGTGTGTAGGTGTTCTCGCAGCGAAAGGTGTTTGTAACTTTGCTCCGGACAGGTACAGTAGATAGTGTAACTGTTTATCGAGTGCATGGATGAGTTTTACTGTATTTCCTCTGCGATGTGACTCCACATACCATTGGCCCACTGCCATGGCTGCAGGCTGCCTTATATCATGTGCTGATCATTCACTTCACAATCACCGCTTCAACTGCTGAGGCAACAAGCAGTAACAACTTTATAGATAAGAGGCTCAGATATAGCATTATTAGTAGATATATGAATTGGATTAACATGATTAGAAAATTCAAGCTTGTGCAACTCTTCGCATCCGTAGGGTAGAAGTCATCACTTTGGCAGATCAGTCTTTGTGCCTGTTTATTCCGCAAATTTGAAAAAAAAAATTATTGCAATAACTAGATTTAAAGTTGTGATTCATTCAATTTCAATTCTGGTTGATGCGTTGACACCCATGGTTTTATGATACGTCAAAGAATTCTGGAAACATTTCAGAAATACAACAGTAGAGCAGCTGGTGTATCTGTTTACAGTGCAGCCAACCAAACTTGCATTGTTCTGCAAAAACTCATGTTGTTCTGTTACATTACTGTTACTGTTTTTTTGTTGGCCACATTTTGATAAATGATTGGTGACCTAAGTAAAAAACCACCCCATATTTCATCTATTCAGTGCTTTTAATGTAAAGCAAAAGCAATAGGAACTGTTACATTTGCATCAGCTGTAACTTTATACAGCTCTGACATAGTAAAAGAAAGCGAACTAACACATTTTCGCTACCTCATCGTCGAATACCGACGCTTGGTCAGAAGCCCTACATGTCAAATTATGATCCTTACTGCATCGGTTTTGGATGCAGGGGATGATGTGTCAATTTAGGTTTTTTACATGCATTGTGTCTTCTCAAAATAGATTTCTGTTTTCACAGTAAATACACAGTTTCTGCTTATTACATACAATCAAAGAAACTTAGAACGTCCGGAAAAAACTTTGTTTTTAAGTTTACTTCCTTACCCTTCCTAAAGGGTAGCATCTAATGTTTAGGGCTACTGACTAAGTGTCGGTATTTGACGATTTGGGGGCGAGACTGGGTTGAGTGAACAGTAAACAATTAGACAGTAAGTGCATTTCCATCCCAGTGGTTTGGATTTCACTCGTGATATATTTGTTTTTATCCTTGTTATGTATTTGGAGTGAATGTTTCTTTTGTTTGCGTGGAGCTCACTGAAACAAATTCCAA